>NW_012108141.1:2229551-2268623 GCF_000951045.1 Mandrillus leucophaeus
GAGACGGGCGGATCATGAGGTCAGGAGATCGAGACCATCCTGGCTAACACGGTGAAACCCCGTCTCTACTAAAAATACAAAAATTAGCCGGGCGCAGTGGCGGGCGCCTGTAGTCCCAGCTACTCGGGAGGCTGAGGCAGGAGAATGGAGTAAACCCGGGAGGCAGAGCTTGCAGTGAGTGGAGACCACGCCACTACACTCCAGCCTGGGTGACAGAGCGAGACTCCGTCTCGAAAAAAAAAAAAAAAAAAAAAGAAACTTAAACATAGAACCAGATGAAAATTGGGGGCAGAGGGTGGGGAATATATATACATATATGGGGAGTGGGGAGGGTAGAGAGAAAGAGGATTTTCAGATGTGAATAAATAAGAAATAAGGTCATGGAAACAAGGCCCACATATTCTGTGTGTAACTTACACAGCCAGTCTCATTATTTTGCAACCTGTTTGGTTGTGATTATATCTCTCAAATTTGAAATAAGTAATATTTTCATTACCTACCTATTTCTTTTTTTTTTTTTAAATACTTTAAGTTCTAGGGTGCATGTGCACAACGTGCAAGTTTGTTACATATATATACATGTGTCATGTTGGTGTGCTGCACCTATTAACTCATCATTTACATTAGGTATATCTCCTACTGCTATCCCTCCCCCCTCCCCCTTCCCCACAATAGGACCCGGTGTGTGATGCTCCCCTTCCTGTGTCCAAGTGATCTCATTGTTCAACTCCCACCTATGAGTGAGAACATATGGTATTTGGTTTTCTTCTCTTGCGATAGTTTGCTGAGAATGATGGTTTCCAGCTGCATCCATGTTCCTACAAAGGACACGAACTCATCCTTTTTTATGGCTGCATAGTATTCCATTTACCTACCTATTTCTGTGTCTCCTCTTCCATTACCATTGATTATTAGAAGCACAGTGTTAAAAGAAAATATCCTTAAAATGGGAACTGTGGGGGCTGGGAGGACTGGTGAGATGTTAGTCAAAGGATACAAAACTTCAGTTTGATATAAACCAATTCAAGAGATCTAACATACATCATGGTGATTACAGTGAATATATTGGGCCAGGCACAGTGGCTCATGCCTGTAATCCCAGGACTTTAGGAGGCAAAGGCGGGAGGATTGCTTAAGCTCAGGAATTTCAGACAAGCCTGGGCAACACAGCAAGACCCCATCTCTACAAAAAAAAATTAAAAATT
Organism: Mandrillus leucophaeus; assembly: GCF_000951045.1. Taxonomy (NCBI): domain Eukaryota; kingdom Metazoa; phylum Chordata; class Mammalia; order Primates; family Cercopithecidae; genus Mandrillus; species Mandrillus leucophaeus. The sequence continues at coordinate 2,230,757 of NW_012108141.1, forward strand.
AGCCTGCCATGGTGGTGCACACCTGTAGTTTCAGCAACTTTAGAGGTTAAAGCAGGAGGATGGCCTGAACCCAGAAGGTCAAGGCTGCAATGAGCCATGGTAGCAGTACTGTACTCCAGCCTGGGTGATAGAGAGAGGCTCTATCTCAAAACAAAAACACAAACAAACAAACAAACAAACAAAAAACCCCAAAAATACTCTATACCTGAAAAATGCTGAGATTAGATTTTAAGTGTTCTTACCACAAAACAAAGATAAGCAATTGAGATAATGCGTATGTTAAACAGCTTGACTTAGCCATTTCACTATGTATATCTATCTATATCTATATCTCTCTCAAAACATCATGTTGCATGCCCTAAATATGTATAACTTTGACTTGTCAATTAAAAAATGAATTTAAAAAACTGGGACTTGCGATGAGTGATTACATTAGTGTAACAATGGCACTCTGCCTCACACTCTCTCTGGAAAGTGTGTAAAATCCAGATGCTGAAGGGGCCAGATGGCTAGGGCAAATGAGTGACACAGGCCGTGAGTTTGCACATTTGTTTGCATGTCAAACCCCAGCAGCAATATTCATTTCTACAAAGAAACATGCCCTCTCCCATTTCTGTTAAACCCATGATCCTCTCAAGCTATCTTTCATTTTCCTTCCTTTGGTAAGGAGTGTCAGATATAGAGAAATATTTCTCTAAGAAACACAACAGCACATGCACAACAACAGACACCTTCACTGGGCCTTGGGAGCCAATAAGGGCGCAAAGGACGGTGGGTGCTGTGGTCTGAATGTTTGTGTCCCCTCAAAACTCCTTTGTTGATATCCTTACCCCCAAAGTGGTGAGATTACGAGGTGATTAGGTTATGAGCATAGAACCCTCACGGATGGGATTAGTTCTCATAAAAGGTACCCCAGAGAGCTCATTCGCCATGTGAGGTTAGAGTGAGAAGTCCATAATCTATGAGGCAGTGGGCCCTCAGCACACCCCAAATCCGCCGGGGCTTTGGACTTCCCAGCCTCCAAAACTATAAGAAATAAATTTCTGTTGTTTATAAGCCACCCAGTCTATGCTATGTTGTGACAGCAGCCTGAATGGACTAAGACAGTGGGAAACAGGGAAGGCAGGTCTCTTCTAAGGGTCAGCCTCTTTTCTGACCAGATAGCTACCACACAGAACTTGGTATGACGAGTACCAAAGAACATCCACATGTTTTAAGAGAAGTTGGAAATCTGGACCAGTGGGTGAAGTTTCCAGATTTTAAAGGTATAAATCATTCATGAGACAAACATGTGACCACTGGCCTACAAAGTGGGGCAAAATGTGAGATTAAACAACAAAATGCAAACAAAATCATTTCCAAAGAAATTATTTTCTCTATTCATCCAAGTAATACTTACTGACCATCTATTGTGAATAAGACATTACATTTGGCAGTAAGAAACAAAACCAAATATGACAGGACCTCTACCTTCAAAGAGAGTTTCACACTAGATTAAAATACCAAACTACCTCATACGGGTTGAAAATCCCTGCAGGGCTGAGGCTAAAAGGGAATTATTGAGTAATTCAATTATGGAGATATGAATGCTCTTGTCTACTTTGATCAGCATTCTGGGAAAGACAGGAGATTGTGAAACTGGAATTACTGATGGCCCAAACTCCTGTTTTTAACACTGGACTCATGGAAAGCCAAAAGGACACAGTAAATGAAAGACACCCCAAGCAAAATCCTTGTTGTTTGAAAACGTTAACAATATAGCTTCCAAACTGGCCTTACAGGAATATGAAACAGGGATATTATGTATTTTTTAAAATATTCTAAAAATCAAAATAATTAATTAAATGAAAACGAGATCAACAGTTCTCAAAGTGTGATCTCAGGACCCCTGGGGAGCCCCAAGACCTTCTAAGGAGAGGCCCACAAGGTCAAAACTATTTTAATACTAAGGTATCATTTGCCTTTTTAATTATATTATTTCTCTGAGTGTAGAGTGGAGTTTTCCAGAGGCTACCATGGTGTGTAATGATGTCATATTGGAATATGTGCTTGTGTATTCTTCTGTTTTAAACATTTCTCAAAAGTACCTATCAGTTTCAATCTCTAATATTGTACATATCAATAGGTATAACCCATGGAAACATAAGTTCTTTGGGGTCCTCAATAATTTTTAAGAGTATGAGGGGCCCAGGAGTTTAAATTGGATTATACAATCTGTAAGGGTAGAGACTGCATCTTGCTTAGTGTTATATCCATAGGTCTTGGCACACTGCCTTGCAAATGGTACACACTCAGTAAATACTTGTCAAATAAAAGAATGACTGCCAAAGCATGTACCTAAAGGTGCTTTTAGATACAGAAAGCAAACACCTAAAGTGGTCTTTATTTCCCTTGGTTGTTTTTTCTAGTCACCAGCTTGGATTAAAAATGGTCCCTTCCTTAGTGTATAGTGTATAGACAGTGCATATCTTGATGATATGGCCAGGAATGTCTAGTCACTTGGCCAACGTCCTATGTTTTCATTAATGAGCTTATAATTCCACCTCCTGATTCTTCCTGGGAAACAAGCAAACGTCTGGCAGAACAGATGGCCCCTTTGCTGTGGCCTGACAGAATGAAATCTTGGATTTTATTTAACAATAAAGCAAAGTAGTTTCCACAGGCGGGAACCTTCCCCTCCTCACCAAATAATATTTCCTTTAATGTAAACTTGCAGATTAATAGTAATTATTAGTAGTAATATCCTCAATTAGAATTACCATCTTAAGGAATGAAGATATGGTCTAAAATAATCACTATACAAATATAAACAACTTTAAAAAAATGCATATTCCCAAAATTGCAGATTACGATTCCACAGCAATCTGCCTCCGGTAATGGATTTTATGATAAGGACTTTAACCTGGGTTCTGTTCCTAAAGAGTCTGATTCAGCAGGTCTGGGGTGGGGTCTGGTATTGTCTAAATCTTTGTAAGTGATTTAGATGCATCTCGTAGAATCTAGGGACTATGCTGACAACTGTTAGCCTACTGTATTGTCTTAATCATTAATAAGGAATGCACTCATAGTCAACATGAATCAGTAAGACACTGAAAGAAACTTAATATGATTTTGATCTCACAAGATCATGTTTCTAAAAGCCAGGAAAGAACTTGGGTAATTTTGCTTAGGAGTTAGAGAATCTTGCAAGGAAATTAATGACACTGCCTCTGTTTACAGTGCTATAGTTTCTTCCTGTGCTGAGCCAATCACATTGCTCCACTACAAACTCGGAAAAGAGAAACTAGGAGATGAAGGACGTCTATGAGAGGTCAGCAGCTGGAAAGTCACAACGAGGCGGGGCTGAGCAAGCCCGGATGAGTACAGAGCCAGGCTGAGTAAACAGAGGAAGCCTGTTGGAGAAAGCAGAGGAAAAAGTGGGAGACAGAGTGTGCCTGGCTCCTGCTGACTTTCCACTTTCGATTGTCCTCTCATGAGGCCTTACTGTGCCATGGTTCTTGCCCTTTGATTTTTATGAGTTTCCCCTTCCAGATTTACAAAAAGAAAAAAAGAATCCCATCTTGCCTGAGCTAGTTTGAATAGGCCTCAACTCCTTAAGAGAGCCAAGAAGCAGGATACATTGTGGTCTGTAAGGACAATGTGGCATGAGAGGTGAGGGATGGCCACAGAATTTATTGTCCAAAGCAGAAATCTTTTGGAGGGAAGGCGGTGTTAGTGATTACACCAGAACAACAGGTACACAGAAACCAGATGGGACTATTCCAGGCAAATGGGATGTATGGTCATCCTTAGGATGGGAAAAGTGGGTTCAGGATCAAGAGACCAGCTGGCACAGCTAGCTCTACCCCTCCCTCTCCATTTGACTTTAGATAAGTCACTTCTGTTCCAAGAGCCTCAATTTCCTTGACCGTAAGATAACAGATTTGAGATATCTTTACTGGTTTTTTCTGATCAAGAAAAATCTCAGACTAAGATAAGTCGTCTTTGAATAGAGGAAACTCAGGAGATGAGGTAGATATGCAAGAAGGAGTCCTTTAAAATTATATATAGCTGAATGCCTTTACATACACATCAATAAAGATGTTTTACTGATTTGACTTTAAAAAACAAGATCATGGCCGGGCGCAGTGGCTCACGCCTGTAATTCCAGTACTTTGGGAGGCCGAGGCCAGTGGATCACGAGGTCAGGAGATCAAGACCATCCTGGCGAACACTGTGAAACCCCGTCTCTACTAAAAATACAAAAAAAATTAGCCAGGCATAGTGGCGGGCGTCTGTAGTCCCAGCTACTCGGGAGGCTGAGGCAGGAGAATGGCATGAACCCAGGGGGCGGAGCTTGCAGTGAGCGGCGATCGTGCCACTTCACTCACTCCAGCCTGGGCAACAGAGTGAGATTCCGTGTCTGAAAAAAAAAAAAAAAAAATCCCATATAGTCACTAATCAAAGCAATCTGGTTATCAGTGATTATATTTTACTTCTTTTTTTTGGTTTTTTTTTTTTTGAGACAGAGTCTCGCTCTGTCGCCCAGGCTGGAGTTCAGTGGTGCCATCTTGGCTCACTGCAACCTCCGCCTCCCAGGTTCAAGCGATTCTCCTGCCTCAGTCTCCCGAGTAGCTGGGACCACAGGTGCCCGCCACCATGCCCAGCTAATTTTTGTATTTTTAGTAAAGACAGGATTTCACTATATTGGCCAGACTGGTCTCGAACTCCTGACCTTGTGATCCACCCACCTTGGCCTCCCAAAGTGTTAGGATTACAGGCATGAGTCAGCGTGCCTGGCGTATATTTCACTTCTTGAGGCTTCAGTAGAACAGCTCCAAAGTTGCTATGGCTCCCAAAAGAAACCAGTTGGTGCTGACTTGTGCAAAGCCTCTGGTCCAGACGAAGGGGAAGTGTATTTGTCGTGTTCATTGCATCTCTGAGACCTAATGCTACAGTCCTGCCTTGACCTGTGAAGAGGAAGTCAAAGGTGTAAACTAGACTCCCACTGGTTCCCTTGACAGCCCATCCCTTGTTGACCAGCCCTGACTGTGGCCACTTCTGCATCCCTATTACTGGGAGACAGTCAAACTGCCAGCATGTCTGCAGAGATTAGGAGTGCACACTTAATATTCTGAGCCGCACAGTTGCTCTGAAAGGTCACAGGATCTCAGAAGTTTGGAGCTAGGAGGAATCATAGCTTGTATAATAAGTTTCAATTCACAGATGACAAATAATGGCTAAAGACATAACAAACGTTAACGTTCAGGCATTGTGTGATGCATTGTGCTGGGTGCTTTATAGCAATCATATTTCATTCTTGTGACAACTCTATGAGGTAGGTATTCTTATCCTTATTATTCCTATTTTCAAAATGAGGATCCTGAGGTTTTGAGGGATTAAATAACTTGCCACTCTGCTTGTTCAGCTTAGTCCAAGAAATCCTTAGGGACAGAAAAAAAATGTTTGACTCAGTTCTGCTGATTCTCAGGACACTCTTCTTTCTATTAAAATGATCACAGGTGAGTCAAGAGGTATTTAATATGTATCTTAGGCACTGTGCCAGGTGTCAAGGCAGTTCACTGGGATACCAGATGAAATGTAACATAAACTCCTGCCTTTCCAGGCCTAAGGGAGGAAAAGCAACTGCTGGGTCTCTGCAAAGCTCTCTCTTCATGAAGGCCCAAATGCTTATAAGGAAATGCCGTATTAATGCTCATAATATCCCCTAGGAAGAGGGTGTGGGAAAAAGAGAAGAGAAGTACTATTATGCCTGTCTTGCAAATGAGAAAATTGAAGCAGAAACAATTACAGGCCTTGCCCAATACAAGGCAGTCACCACTGAGGCCAAGAATGAAACAAAATTGTCTTGGCTCCTTCTACTATATAATATCACTGGCCATAATTAAAAGTCTCTCTCATCTCTGGTCACTGCAGGGTTCAAGGACAATTATCATTTGAGACAACTTTTTGGATAGGAATTATCTTACTAAGTTTCCCACACCTACTCATTTGAATTTCATCCCTTTTCCCTCTCCCCTTTATGATGTAGACAAGTCAGGGCACAGACAATCTTCAAATGAAAAACAAAGAATTGGAAATATCAGAGTAAATTATATTACAACTATATTAGAATCAAGTTATGAATGAATTCTCCCATAGTAATACTAGTGGCAATAAAGATGACTGCCATATATTGATCACCTATTCTGTGCCTGATACTATGCTAAGTGCTTTATTCTTGGTCCTACAATAATACACATGCAGAGACAAATACAGGTTTTGTGGGTCCCTTCTTAAGAAAAAGAAAATTTGGGATACAGAATGAGGTACAGGGCTTTGGAAGGGCCTGTGCAAGTGAGGGACCCAAAGCTTAACTTTGCAAGTTTCATGGTAAATGCATCACTGTGCCCAAGTTAGCTAACAGCTCATATCCCCACTTTTACAAGCAATGAAATTGAGAAGCAGGTAACTGAAGTAACTTGACGTAAGTCATAAAGCTTATAATGGCAAGAATAGGATTTGAAAATATGGAATCTGACTCCAAATCTCATGTATTTTCTTAGCGTGGCTTCTAATAAAAATAAAATTGCTATCATTTATTAAGCACTAACTATATCCCAGAAAGATCACACCTTAAGGTTATCAGAGTTATTTGACAAAGCAGATGTGATCGTTAGTCCTTATTATCCCTATTTACAGATGGGGAAAACATGAATCAAATAAGATTAAACAGCCCATGGTCACCCAGCTGGTACATGGTGGAAGCTAGGTTTCATGCCCAGGAGTGTAAGATCCTCATTCTTTCCCACTATCCCATGCTACCTACCACCCTACAGGTAATCCAGGAAAAAGCAAAACAGTGATGTGTGACTTACCTCTAATGACAACAGTATTTCCACATCTGTCCACTGAAACTAGCCCTGTCCTTTATTTTCATACAATACACCGTGCAGTCCTCCTTAGCTGGGATTGAGCAGCTCTGAAAGTCCACTTCCCTGTACTGTTACTTATCAGAACAGAGTCCATTCCTCATGGAGAAAACCACTTGGAAATACCAACACAAACTCAGGCCCCAGTCAAGTTGCGTTACAACCACCCCCTCGCCCAGAAAAATGGAGACACATAGAGAATCTAAGGGCTGGCTATATTGGAACCACGGGGAAGATCACTCATCCTATAGGGCTCCTTGAAACAGCCTTTCAAAGCCATATAAGAAAACTCACATATTGACTATAATTGGATTGCTTAACTCTAGTCACCCAAAGCAAGAGATTACATCCTCAGACACAGCTCACCATGGATTTGGACATGGACAGGAGTGGAGAAAGGATTCAGTTTCTTTTTTCCTTGAACATGAGTACTGAGAGGAAACTGACCCTTGAGATGCTCGGACGGTGGGCCTTGTCTTCCCTTGGCCATGTGAACTTTAAAAATTTCATTATGCTTTTTGAAAAATTGCCTTTAACTGCCAGATTTCAGGTACTCACTTAATTACTTTTGGAAACTCAGTTAAAGGAATATATCCATTGCCACCTGGAATAAAACAGCTTTACTAACTGGAGAATGCAGTGATTCAAAGTAGACTAGGCCTGGGCTTTTTTATCTGGCCACAGCAAGTGCAAACCAGTGGGAGAAATGAAGCGTGCAGTTACGGATGCCAACAAGAAAAGCTGCTGCTCCGGTGATTTTTTTCTTTCTTAAGGAAAAAATGATCCCAGTAACTCTCTCTTGTTCCTCTTTTGACACAGCTTGGTGGACGTGGGGGAAAGGGCAGATGAAATGACTAGTGAAATCAAGAGATGAAGTATTCTTAAAGGACTGGCTCTCCAGCCCAATCATCTAGAGGAAGAAACAAGTTCAGATTCTTGTAGGGAATCTAAATGCATCTGTGCCTGAAAATTATGGCCGTTTGAGAAGAACAAGAATTCATGGTGAGACAAAGCAACACAGGCTGTTGGTACAAGACACAAAGCCACTAAGTCAGCGTTCAGCAAAGACTGATGGATGAAATGTCACCCAGCCTAAAGGACTAGCCCAGCTACCAATTGCCCCTGCCCAGCCCAAGAAGGCAAGAACACAATAGACCGCACACCCACGTCTCATCCCCAGGCGCACACCACTTCAAAGGCCACAGCAAGCAGACAACACAACCTGCCTCTTCTGCGGTGTCTTTCATTTAGTTCTGTTTCTTCATGAAGTGGGAGGGAAACAAGTTTGGGCTCACCTGAGATTGGGGTGTAGACGGAAGGAATGTGGAGAGATGCAAACGACAGAACACAACCGAAGGCCTTTTTAAAAGTCAGGATCCATAGCCTTACTTATTACTGTAAAGGGAACAGAGTAGGCGCCATCCTTCCCCATCCTTCCCTAACCCTCGCCTACCAAACCCTGGAAGACAAGGACGCAAGAAGAGTTGTAGTGCAGAGGCTCTGCCCGAGTGCAGGTCTTCCCCATACAAGGTGCAGCAGCAGGGGTGGAGGGGCGTGCTGGAAGACTCCACCACACACAAAAACACACAGCCCGCCCCGCCTCACCTTCTCGATACTCTGGTCCACAGCCTTCTGGAAGACCCGGGCCACCAGCAGCGTGACGCTGGTCACCAGCAGGAGCAGGGACAACGTCCCCGCAGTGTAGAAGCAGCATCGGCCCATTCTGTGTGCCGCTCACGGGCCGGGCCAGGCCGGGCCGGGCCGGGCCGCACCCGCCCGGGATCCCACTGCAAGGAGGGAGGAGCCGCCGCAAAGGCGTTGGAAGACCCGGGACCCTTCCGCGCCCTCCCGGCGCCCAGTTCGTGCGCGCAGCTGGCGAGCGCGGCCCCGGGTGCACTGGGCGGATAGGGCCACCGAGGGACGGGCCCGGCCTCGGTTTCAGTTTTCTTCGCCCTGCAGCCGCGGCGCCAGCCTAGCGCAGCTCAGCAGAGTGCAGGGAGCGCGCAGGGACGTGACGTTCGCGGGCCGGGTTCGCCGCAACCCCGGGAGGCGACCGCCGGCGACTGCGCGGGGAGGCGGGCGGGGGCGGAGGCCGCAGTCATGTGCCCTGCGGCGGCTGCAGTGATTCGGCCCGCGCCCTCCCCGGTCGGTCCCCGGTGGCCCTGAGTGGCTGCGGCGCCTGAGCCAGGCCCGGCCTGGCGGCTCCCAGCGCCCTGCACCGCAGGCCCAGCGCTCGCCCCACCGAAATCGCCGAACCCGGTTCACGCATTGATTTACTCGTTCCGCAGATAGGTCTGAGGGCCTCCTATGGGCCACGCGCGGGGGATTCAAGGTGGTTGGGACATTCCTCCGCTCTAGAGGCGCTCGCAAGTTAGCAGGGACACTGTTACCGCAATTAGAACACAATGTAACAAGTGCTTCTACTAGGTGCCTGCTGCGATCATGCCAGCAAGCACGTTCTGCCTGGATGACCTAGGGCCCTCACATTGAACTGGGGCCTGGGGGATGCATAAAAGTTTGTCACGTAAGGGGCATGTGCAAGAAAGGAAGACGTGCAAAAAAGGGAGGAGAAGGCATTTCACGAAGAAGGAAAGGTGGGCAAAGGCATTGGGGGTGAAAGAGCAAAACCTGTAGGAAGCAAGAAGGAAGTTCCTTTTGACTGTAGGCTCAGGTGTTCAGGGTGTGGAGTCGGAGGTGTTGAGGCCCCAAGGAGTCAGACTTTGAAGGGCTCCTATCCTGTTGAAGAGGTGGAAGTTGGGAAGGAGCTTAAAGCACGCAGCGCTGGTGTTCTTGCCTGCTTTGCTCACTATCGTGGCCCAGACACCCAGGACCAAGACCTACACACAGCCAGGACTCAAGAAGTGTTAGTTAAATGAGTGTTTCTTCTATGCCAGCCCTTTACTAGGTTCTTTGCACAGTTCTACTCATTTAATAACCTTGGCAGTCCTATGAATAGGAGGTTGTGTTTGTCCCAGCCCTCCAGAAACAGTCCCAGATGGGGGTACTATGCAAGAGAGTTTTGAGGGAAAACAGGGATCTGGACCTGGGATGCAGGTGTGCTCCTGGTGAAGGAAAGAGGCAAGCAGGGAAGGAAGGTTGGGTGGAAGGAAGCATTTGATACTATATACAGTTCATGTCTAAAAAGTTCAGCAAGGTCATTTAGCCAAATGGGCTGTCCCAGAAGTCTGGCATCTCCCAGAAAGAGGCCTGCCTTAGTATCCCTGTTGTGCTCAGTCATGAGCTGGGAGCAGCCTTAGGAAGCTGGCCTTTGCAGCAACCTGGGGATAAATATCAGGGGATGGATTTCAGCAGAGCTCAGCAGTTGAGGCGGAGCCATTGGTCAGTTATGCTGTCTACACTGCAAGACCGAAGAAGTACATTTTCTTTTTTTTTTTTTTTTTTTTTGAGACGGAGTCTTGCTCTGTAGCCCGGGCTGGAGTGCAGTGGCCAGATCTCAGCTCACTGCAAGCTCCGCCTCCCGGGTTTGCGCCATTCTCCTGCCTCAGCCTCCCGAGTAGCTGGGACTACAGGCGCCGGCCACCTCGCCCGGCTAGTTTTTTTTTTTTTGTATTTTTAGTAGAGACGGGGTTTCACCGTGTTAGCCAGGATGGTCTCGATCTCCTGACCTCGTGATCCGCCCGTCTCGGCCTCCCAAAGTGCTGGGATTACAGGTTTGAGCCACCGCGCCCTGCCAGAAGTACATTTTCTTGGCAACTATAGTGTATTATCCTCATTTTACACTCAAGAACACTGGGGCTCTGAGTTAAGTAACCTAACAAGCTCAACCGGTTACTGAGTGGTGGATCCTTCCTGAACCGGGATGTAGGGCTGGCTGTTGGCCTCCAAAACCCTCACTTTTTTGTACTCTGTGCATTGCTGCCTCCCAATCTGTTACTAATGAGAATCTGGGGACAGCAAATCAGTTAGGAGGCTTTGTTGAGGAGCTGGCGAAATAGCACGATGGTTTAAAAATGGTGGCAAATTATTTGTTACTCCTTCTGTTGAGAGGTAGGGTCTATACTTTCTCCCTTTGAATTTGGGCAGGTTTTAACAATTTGTTAAACCAATGGAATACAGTGGAAATGACCATATCCTGGAACTTCTGAAGCTAGATCATAAATGCCTTGCAACTTCTGCCGGGGCCTCTGAAAATCCTTGCTCTTGGAGCCTTAAGTCACCCCTAAGTTCAGCTGCCCAGAGACTGCTGCAGAGAACATGGGAAAGACTCTGGGGAGAAGCCTTGAGTCTGTAGGAAGAGAAATGTCCCACCAGTCCCCAGCTGTCCCTAGCCTTTTGAGTCACAGGCCCTAGACATTATAGAGCGGAGGTGAGTGGTCCCTGCTGAGCCCTGCTCAAAATGCAAAATAAAGGATTGTTGTTGTTTAAGCCACTGAGTGTTGGTGTGGTATGTTACTCAGTAGATAACTGGAGCAGATGGTGAGGGCAGGACTGAAGGTGGGACATTTTGCAGCTACCAAAGCTCTTCAAGCAGCAGCCCCAGAGGACCAGTCCTGTGTTCAAATAGAACCTGGTGGGGTCCTGAATGATTCAACTGTCCCCAGCCTCATGGGTGAGTGGTCTGCAGTCCTCAGGTGTCCACAATCGGCAGCCTTTCTCTTCCCCCAATCCTACGTCTTCTCTGCTGTTAAGTTCCAGTTAGTTACGTTAACTCTGCTCTGTGCCCCAGTTTGCTTAAGGAGCAATGCTAGCCCACTAACCCTCAGATGCCCCCTACCTAGGCATTGGTTGAAGTCCTCCTGTAATCTATATGTCTTCTCCTTCCCTAACTAGAAAAAAGTATTTCGTAACTTGCCTGCCTGGGTACTTTGGCACTCAGAAATTCATGTTCACATTGGACTTCCACCCCCTACTCTCTGACTGCTACAGTCAGTACCCACCCCTTCCACCCCTGAACCACCAATCCCAGGGTACTCTTCCTTTTTATTGTTCATTGAGGTCCCTTCTTGTCTCTTGTCTGGGCCACCAGGACAGTAACAGACTGTGGGGATGGAGAGATGGAGACAGATTTGATAAACGTATCACTTGTGGGAGAGTTTCTAAACAAGGGCTTTCAGCTCAAGTTGCCCTCAGTTTACCTTCCCTCTGAGGATCTCACTCTGTTTCCACTATGTCAGGTGGTTAGTGAGCCGCTTCCCCTTTAACACTCTGGACAAGCCGAATGAAAACCTCTAACTTGGTTCTTCTTAACACAGCTGAGACCAAACTAGCATTTTTAAAACATAAGACAAACATAAAACAAAAAGGACCTAATTACAGAAAATATAAACAGCTTTTAAGAAAATAATGTATATTCCCAAAATAGCAATCTGTGATCCCACAGTAAACTCCGTCTTATCACAGAGGCTGGCACAGCTTTTCAGCAGTTGGCCTGGCTGTCTTTCTGTTCAGTTCCATCTTCTCTACCCACAGCTACGTGCAGAAGCTTTTGACACAAAGCCCCAAAATCCAGATTTAAGTTTCTCAATGCCTTGTGGGACTTCCTCCTCATTTCTGATCTACAGGACATGTCTACACCGCTAATTGGCATTGTTAGTTTATTGCCACAGGATCATCTCACCCTACAGGTGAGACATGCCCTCTCATCCAGGGAGTAGCCCCTGCTTGCCAGGCACTAATAACCCTGAACACACTCTGGAGGGGCAGACGGCTTGGGAAGGGGTTACTGCTCCCAGCATTTAGATGAGGAGGCTGATGCCAGGGCAGGGAGACAATCAGGAATCTTCCTGGTGACTTCTCTGCTATGTTGGATTTGTGTTCCCTCCAAATCTCATGTTGAAATTTGATCCCCAGTGTTGTAGGTGGGACCCAATGGGAGGTGTTTGGGTCCTGAGGAGAGATTGTTCATGAATGTATTAATGCCCTCCCTCAGGCATGAGTGAGTTGTCAGAGAGCCGGTTGTTGAAAAGAGCTGGCACCTCCTCTTTCTCTCTCTAGCTTCCTCTCTGCCCATGTGCCTCACACATGTGTGCTCCCTTTCTGCCTTCTCATGAGTGGAAGCAGCCTGAGGCCCTCACCCAATGCAGATACCTGTGCCATGCGTCTTGTCCAGCCGGCAGGAACATGAGCCAAATAAACCTCTTTTCACTCCCCAATCTCAGGTGTTACAGCAACACAAACAGACAATGGAAAATGAGGCTGATGCTGTGGCAAGGAGAAACGGTGACCTCTCTATACCTAAAATCAGAAGACTTTATCTGAGAAGAACAAGTACACTTAATGAATGATTACTGGTGCCTGTTGAAATTATGCAGTCATTCAGGACTTAGAAAAAGAGCTTTCTTCACAGACTCTAAGGGCTATCATGGGGAAGCAAGAGGGCTCTTTGGGCTCTACTTTAAATTTAGAATGTCGATACTATACTCAAACGAGTTTAATGATGTAGTCATTATATATTTTTATGTTCAAAGTGTTAATGTGTTAAATATAAACATTTAAAATACACAACAGGCAGGGCACAGTGACTCATGCCTGTAATCCCAGCATTTTGGGAAGCCAAGGCAGGAGAATCACTTGAGCCCAGGAGTTTGAGATCAGTCAGGGCAATGTAGCAAGACTTCATCTCTACAAAAAAATAAAAAAATTAGCAGGGCATGGTTGCACCTGCTTATGGTCCCAGCTACTCGAGAGGCTGAGGTGGGAAGATCACTTGAGCCCAGAAGGTCAAGGCTGCAGTGAGCAGTGATTGTGTCACTGCACTCCAGCCTGGGCGACAGAGTGAGACCCTATCTCAATAAAATAAAACAAAAAATACGTCACAATGTTTATAACCCTGTATGGTAGATAATCTCCAAACAGGACTACCAACAATTCTTCCTGTTTTTGTAGGCTCATGCTGCTCTTCACGTCAAAGGTGGAGTCTGTTTCCTCCCTTTAATCTGGGCTGGCCCTGTGAGCTGCTTTGATCAGTAGAATATGACAGAACCCATATGTGCCAGTGTCAGGTTTAGATCTGGCAGCTTCTTCATTTGCCTTCTTGGGACCCAACTGCCATGTCAGAAGCTCAGATTAGACCACTGAATGATAAGAGACCGTGTGGGGAGGGACACTGGAGAATGAGAGGCCACATGGATGTCACAACTCCAACCAAGTTTCCAGATGAATACAACCTCATGTCCCACAGAACAGAGATAATGAGCTGTCCCTGCTGAGTCCTGTCCAAACTGCGGAATTGTGAGCAAATGAATGGCTGTATATCAAGCTACTAAGTTTTGGGGTGGTTTGTTATGCCATGAGAAATAACAGAAACAGTATTTTTATCACTTATTGATCATTTTAATATTCCAGGTGCCTAAAAATGAATGGAAATGGCCCTAGGCCTTGCCTACTTTGGGATAGGTCAGGCTCCAAGATACTTCTAAAAGTCCTGGCTTTCTTCTTATTGAAGGTGATCTATAAAATGTACCATCACACCCTAGTGATTTGACATATGTTACTCCTAAATGTTTGTAGAGCATCCTAAATCCTGAGCAATACAGGATCCATGAGAAAAAATTACTCTCTCCTCTCTCCTCCCCTACCTATCATCCCAAAGTTCTTACATTACAGAACTGCTTTATGCAGATAGGCTTACAGATCCCAGAGGAGAGCTCATACACCATTTATATTGTATCACAGGCACCTGTGCCAGGCCACAGGGCATCTCTGTGAAGTTACCCATGCCCCTGTCTGCTGCCTCCTCCGATCAAGAAGCCCTCAGGGCTTCCTCCTTGTCATCTTTGCACCCCCAACTAGGGAAGCCTTTTCCAGTTTGTTTTGGTTTGGTTTGGTTTTTATTTTGTTTTGGGTTATGGGAAAATGAGAACTCCCCTCTTCAAATTCTTATTTTCCTTTTTGTTCCCCTAAGGAATGCAGACTTTTTGAAACACAGAACTAGGAGGAGATATCCTATGTGCCTTCTTCTCTTCCCTTTCCTGAAAACACAAGCGTAGTGTTGTCTAACTAATAGAATGTGTGGTTGGAGGGCGAGGAGTCAGGAGAGCAAAGAGGAGAAAAATATAGTGGGCAGAAAGGGTGAATATGTCAGCAATGTTATCTGCTACTTGTACATATGCCAAGCACTGTGCTAGACAGTGGGCTTCCATTACTTCATTTACTTCTCACAATGCCCTATGATGTAAACATTCTATCTTTATTTAAGGATAAGGAAACTGAGGCACGCAGAGGTTGACTAAGTAGTCCAATGTTACTGGCCAGTAGGAAGCAAAGGTATCACTAAATGCAAGTCAGTCAGATGCTTTAGCCAGACTCTTAATCCCTTAGCCACTGCTTGGGACTTCTGGCCTCATGCTTATTGAGAGTAAAAGGTAAGCAGTGAAAATTGCAAAAAAAAAAAAAAAAAAAAAAAAAGCTATGGCATTGGAATACTCATGGTGACTTGGGCATCCAGGAGGGGCAAAGGTTGGAATTAGTGTGTGTGAGAGGGAATGCCTCTGCCTGAACCTGATGTTGAACTAGAATGGAGGGCCAGGAAGGAGTTGCCAGTCCGGTGGCCAAAAATATACTTTCCAATATATCCAATGTATATTCTGACATGACATGTATTCTAATCTGTTCTCACTTGAGGTACTTTAATGGTACTTTCTAGAAGCAAATGAAGCTTGGGTTGGATTTAAAGTCAGTGTGGCAAAGCCAGCATATTATGAAATATCAAGGCTGTCTGATTTCCTGCATGTTGTGAAATCAGGGCTAAATAAACAACACGAGAGGTCACAATTATTCTTTAATGATGTGTTCCATGGGGAGAAGCTGTATAAACGAGAAAGCCAGGTTTACTCAGCATCTCTTTCTCAGGGGAGAAAGGGGGGATGGAGAGTGAAGACGGGATTGTCTGAGGGTAGAGGCAGACTTTGTCAGCCTGGAGTGGTGGGGAGAAGATATTTGACCAGAGATAGGGGTGCAGTGGTGGAATGGTGAAGGAGGGGCTTAGATATTAGACTATGGAAAGGGTAAAAATAAGCCCACCCCTCACCACTAACCTGGTCCCCACATGACTCCTAACCACTGCACTCACG
This sequence comes from Mandrillus leucophaeus, assembly GCF_000951045.1. Classification (NCBI taxonomy): domain Eukaryota; kingdom Metazoa; phylum Chordata; class Mammalia; order Primates; family Cercopithecidae; genus Mandrillus; species Mandrillus leucophaeus. Next base: position 2,246,700 of record NW_012108141.1, read on the forward strand.
ACATATCCTGAGACTCTGAAATGATTACCCAGAAGCCTCCTATACTCATCAAACCTCAGAGAATACTACTATTCAGTTAACTTTACAACAGTTGTAAGCATTTCCAGTTCTTTCATAAATAAATACTATTTCTTATTAGTGTCAATGTAAAATGTTTCAGAATATTAATGAGTAGTGATTGCTTCAACCACACTGCAAGCTATCTTAAGCAGCACTGTTTCCTCCATTTTGAATCAAACCAGCGAGATAGAGATGCAAATCACAGTTCTTCAAAAAGTTAAACAGAATTATCGTATGACCTAGCAACTGTCTTCCTAGGTATCTAACCTCCAAAATTGAAGACAGGTACTCAAACAAATACTCGTAAACCAGTGTTCATAGCAGCATTGTTCACAATAGTCAAAAGGTGGAACCGACCCATATGTAATCAGACAATAATAGATACACAAAATATGTTATATACGTACAATGGAAAATACTATTCAGTTATAAAAAGGAAAGAAATAGGCTGGGTGTGGTGGCTTATACCTGTAGTCCCAGTATTTTGGGAGACTGAGGCAGGAGGATTGCTTGGGGCCAGGAGTTCAAGACTAGCCTGGGCATCATAGCAAGACCCTATCTCTACAAAAAAATTAAAAATTAGATGGGCATGGTGGCATGTACCTATAGTCCCAGCTTACTTATAAGGTGAGATAGGAGGATTCCTCAAGTCCAGGAATTCAAGGCTGCAGTGAGCTATCATTGTGCCACTGTACTCCAGCCTGTGACAGAGCTAGATCCTGTCTCTTAAAGAAAGAATGAAGTCCTGATACACGCTACTACAGTGCAGACTTCTTTTCTTTTCTTTCTCATCTGCCATTTCTGATGTGAGTAATGGTCCCTCTTAGAATATGATCTTTTAAAAAATCAGTGATGGGAAAAGAATTCTAGAAAGTTCTGGCAGTTTTTTACCCAGGGAGAAATAAAAGGCATAACCAGTCATAGGTGCATTTTCCGTTACATAAGAAGAAAGATTGTAAAGAATGCCTCCAGGTGCTCACCTGGGGTCAGCTGGGACCACAGGGGCTTCTTCATTCTCTCAGCAGAGACAGCACACGCACTCAGCTTCCCCTGGGGATGGCAGCTTTCTTCTGGTCCTCTTTATTTCCCCATGGGAAACTGTACAACTCACAGGCCCCAAGGTCCCTAGTTGATTCCTAATCAACTCCTGTAGAGTCAGCTCCCTAAATCCAGACTGCCTGGCACCATGCAATCTATATATTCCCTTACGAACAAGGCCAGTTTCACATACCTGTCCACAGGAAGAAAAACTCATTGTTGCAGGGGAAGGGGACAGGCTTTCTCCTCTGGAACAGAACCATACAGCCCAGCAGCCTTCACCTGCTTCACTGATGGTAAGCTTGGGCGACCACTGCCTCACTGGTCCTGGCCTGGGGAGTTTTTCTTTTCCCCTCTAAAGCCTATTCCCCATTATTCCTCTTTTTTTTGGCAGGGGCGGGGGGGCGGCGTGGAGATGAAGTTTCGCTCTTGTTGCCCAGACTGGGGTGCAGTGGTAGAATCTCAGCTCACTGCAACCTCTGCCTCCTGGGTTCAAGCGGTTCTCCTGCCTCAGCCTCCTGAGTAGCTGGGATTACAGGGGCCTGGCACCACGTCTGGCTAATTTTTTGTATTTTTAGCAGAGACAGGGTTTCATCACGTTGGCCAGGCTGGTCTTGAACTCCTGACCTGTGATCCGTCCACCTCGGCTTCCCAAAGTGCTGGGATTATAGGCGTGAGCCACCATACCCGGCCTATTCCCCATTATTCTAAGCCAACTAATGCAAGAACAGAAAACAAAATATGTGTTATCACTTATGAGCTAAAGAGCTAAGCATCAAACATGCACAGACACAAAGACAGGAACAATTGACACTGGAGACTACTTGAAGGGGGATGTGGGTGAGGAGTGTGGGTTGAAAACCTACCTATTGGGTATCGTGCTCACTACCTTGGTGACAGGATCCTTCACACACCAAACCTCAGCCACACGCAGCTTACCTGTGTAACGAACTTGCACATGTACCACCTGAACCTAAAATAAAAATCAAAGGAAAAAAATGCATATTCCTTAATCTATGCCACATGATGTTGTGGAATTCATCCCAAACTCTGTAACAACAGGTGACTACCATGAAGAGATCCACCTGGTGTACTAATATCTCTATATTAAACAACAAAAGGAAACTGCACATTTAAGAATGAGGACTACACAGAATTTCAGGGAGGCTGGGCAGGCCCAATCCTTTATCTGAAGAAAAATCTTAATATTCAGTGGTACAAAATAATACTTCTAAATTCAGTCTCCAATCCTTCCAGTGTCCAATTCATGAATATCTGGGCATCATCTTTCCTATCTTCTTTTTTTTTTTTGAGACCAAGTCTCACTCTGTTGCCCAGACTGGAGTGCAGTGGTGTGATCTCAGCTCACTGCAACTTTCGTCTCCTGGGTTCAAGCAATCCTTGTGCCTCAGCACCCCCAGTAGCTGGGACTATAGGCGTGAGCCACCACACCCAGCTAATTTTTGTATTTTTTAGTAGAGATGGGGTTTCACCATATTGGCTAGGCCAGTCTCAAACTCCTGACCTCAGGTGATCCACCTGCCTCGGCCTCCCAAAGTGCTGGGATTACAGGCATGAGTCACCATGCACGGCCTTTTTCCTGTCTTCTCCTTAGTCCTTTTCTCTCCGCTGCTTCCACCAGCCCTATCCTAGAGGAGCCTCTCAAGTTCCAGGTAATTGCCAGAGGAGGGTTTTGGTCCTTCACATTCTTTCAGAGTCAACAGCACAAACCCATCCTTTGCTTGTCACTATTGAAGTTCTCTCAAACTCTATTTACTCTGTCTTAGCAAAAGGTAAATATTACTTGCTATATGCCAAGCTCTGTTCTAAGGACTTCACATCTATTAATTTTTCAAAGGTCTGGGTAGGGGAAGAAGACCCTGGTCATGGATATTTCTACTATGGAGGACTAGTAAGCCCCAGCTGAGTGACTAGTTTAAGTCTTGGTCAGGCAAGAGTTCCAAGCTGAAGCTCAGAAGAAAGGCAGGTGGGAAGAGGCCCAGGTGAAGCCTCGTGCATGGGAATGGACCATGTAGGTGTAAGAATTCTCTGACAGGATCAGACCTTGACAGGTGGATGCATCAGACTAATGATAATTTCACACCTCTTCAAAGCCATATAATTGTTCAATATTAAAGGTGGCGGCTGGTGGCAGATGTCAACCCTTGTCAGTCCAGCTCTGGGGGCATGTTTGTACACTGTTCAGTAAAACAGTCCTCCAGGTGTTAATGAAAACTACCCTCCTTGGAAGTACTTTATTTTAACCTCAGCTCATTTCTGCAAGTGGCTTAACCAAGTGTTCCCTCCAAACACATAGAGTGCTTGGCCTGTGGAAGGCTTTGGGAGACAGAATTGTCTCCTTGGTAAATTTCCAGTGAGTTTTGGGTAATCTGCATCCTGGGGAATGCTATGGCAGCCCACCCCTTATTGGGTCCTACTTAGCCAGAAGTCAACATTTGGCTGGGTACTGTCAGAAGATAGCAGGATCCTGTATAATTCAGAATCAGAATCAGAATATGATGTGCATGATAATATTATCACAACTGTCTTCATTATCACCACTCTCTTCCTCTAATCCCTCGCTACTCAAAGTGTGATCCCAAGACATTGTGTTGGAACCAGCTAGGAGCTTGTTAGAGATAGAGACTCTCAGGCCCTGGTCTGGGTCAATTGAACAAAATTTGCATTTGAACAAGAACAACCTATGACCCATGAGTAAAGTGTGAGAAGCATAGCAGGTTAGCCCATAGTCCCTCAAGGCCCAGTCACAACCATGCTTTCCCATAACCCTCCTTCAAGGGACCTCATAACTGGTATTTGGACTCTCCACTCTGACTCCACCTCACTAAAAGGAGAGTGTCCCTGGCCTGCTTTCCACCCTCAGGATCTCCCTGGACTACTGAAGATCAGTATGTCTTGGGACATTCAGGCTTGATCTTTGGACTGCTACCCCTACCCCTGAGGGATGTGTGACACAGTCATGCCCTGTCTCCCCAGGTTCTGATGACGTTGGCGGAATGTAATTAAAAATAAAATATCCTGCCAAACCAGGAGACCTCCCCACAAACACAGAAGGGAAAGACAATTTATTATTGGATAGGTATTAAACCAGAATGTGACTTGCATCACAGGTAATCTGCTAAAGAGATTGTAGATTGCAAAATCAGAAAGAAATCTTACCCTTTTCTATATCTAGGCAGATACAGTCCATTACATACACGTTTTCAGGCAAGAGGACTTGACAGCACCATTGTCACACATAGTTCATCCTAAATTCACTGGATAATTGTGATGGCCATCTGTGTTATTGCCTTTATCCAAAGGAAAAATAAAACTTCTCATATCTTTATGAAGGAGGTAGTTTTGCAACTTAGAGCCAGGCACCTTAGAGTTAGGCTCCTGGCCTCCCACAGAAATGGAGAGAGGAGGGGCTATCTTTCTTGATGATTACACTTCAAAGGGTTCACTCCCAAGTCCTTAAGAAAAACATTCCTGTGTTGTAAAGGTGGCAGACTTTTTTAAAGCTTTTAAGAAGCTTTACATACATCTTAAAAGGGCAGAGAAAGAATTTACAATTATAACTTTTTTTTTAAAATGCTTTTTTTATTTTATTGAGACAGGATCTCTCTCTGTCACTCAGGCAGAGTGCAGTGGCATGATCTCAGTTCACTGCAACCTCTGCCTCCCAGACTCAAGCAATTCTCCCAGGTCAGCCTTCCAAGTAACTGGGACTTCAGATGCACACCACTAGGCCCAGCTAATTTTTGTTCTTTTATTTAGTTATTTTTTATTTCAGTAGTTTTTGGGGAACAGGTGGTGTCTGGTTGCATAGAAAAGTTCTTTAGTGGAGATTTCTGAGTCTTTGTTGACTTTCTGTCTTGATGATCTGTCTAGTGCAGTCAGTGGAGTATTGAAGTCCCCCACTATTATTGAATTACCATCTATCTCATTTCTTAGGTCTAGTAATACATATTTTATAAATTTGGGAGCTCCAGTGTTAGGTGAATATATATTTAGGATTGTGGTATTTTCCTGTTGGACTGATCCTCTTGTCATTATATAATGTGCCGCCTCTTTGTCTTTTTAAACTGTTGTTGCTTTAAAGTCTGTTTTGTCTGATATAAGAATAGCTATTCCTGTTTGCTTTTGGTGTTCATTTGCCTGGAATATCTTTTTCTAGCCCGTTACATTAAGTTTACATGAATTCTTCTGCATTAGGTGAGTCTCTTTAAGATAGCAGATACCTGGTTGCTTGATTTTTATCCATTCTGCCATTGTGTATCTTTTACGTGGAGCATTTAGGCCATTTACATTTAACTTTAGTATTGAGATGTAAGGTACTTTTTTATTCATTGTGCTAGTTGGTGCCTGAATACCATTTTTTTTTTTGTTGTATTGTTGTTTTATAGGCCCTGAGAGAATTATGCTTTAAGGAGTTTCTATTTTGTCTTCTTTGAGGTTTTATTTCAAGATTTAGAATCCCAGCTGGGTGCGGTGGCTCACACCTGTAATCCCAGCACTTGGGGAGGCCGAAGTGGGGGCAGATCATTTGAGGTCAGGAGTTAAGAGACCAGCCTGGCCAACATGGTGAAACGCCATCTCTACTAAAATACAAAAATTAGCTGGGCGTGGTAGTGTGTGCCTGTAATCCCAGCTACTCAGGAGGTGGAGGCAGGAGAATCACTTGAATCCGGAAGGTGGAGGTTACAGTGAGCTGAGATTGTGCCGCTGCACTCCAGCCTGGGTGATGGAGTAAGCCTCCATCTAAAAAAAGAAAAAAAATTAGAATTCCGTTTAGCATTTCTTGTAGTGCTGGCTTGTGGCAAATTAGTCTCAGCATTTATTTGTCTGAAAAATACTTTGTCTCTTATTTATTTATGAAGTTTAGTTTTACTGGATAAACTATTCTTGGCTGCCAATTATTTTGCTTAAGGAGGCTAAAGACACTACCCCAATCCCTTCTGGCTTGTAGAGATTCTGTTGAGAAATCTGCTATTAATCTGATAGATTTTCCTTTATAGGTTACATGATGCTTTTGCCTCATAGCTCTTAAGATCCTTTTCTTCATCTTGATGTTAGATAACTTGATGACTATGTGCCCAGGTAATGATCTTTTTGTGATGAATTTCCTGGGTGTTCCTTGAGTTTCTTGTATTTGGATATCAGGATCTCCAGCAAGGCCAAGGAATCCCTCAAATAAATTTTCCAAACTTTTAGATTTCTCTTGTTCCACAGGAACACCAATTATTCTTAGGGTTGGCTGTTTAACATAATCCCTAATTTCATAGAAGCTTTATTCATTTTTAAATTATTTTTTCTTTGTCTCTGTCAGATTGGGTTAATTCAAAAGCTTTGCTTTTAAGCTCTGAAATTCTTCTACTTGTTCTAGTCTATTCTTGACACTTTCCAGTGCACTTTATATTTTTCTAAGTGTGTCTTTAATTTCCAGAAGTTGTGATTGTTTTTTCTTTATGACGTCTGTTTCTCTGCAAAATTGTTCATCCATATCCTGTATTGTTTTTTAAATTTCTTTACGTTGGTTTTCACTTTTCTCTGGTATCTCCTTGAGTAGCCTTAATAATCAACCTTCTGACTTTTTCATCTGGCAGTTCAGAGATGATTTTCTTGGTTTGGATCCATTGCTAGGGAGCTAGTGTGGTCTTTTGTGGGGTGTTATAGAACCTTGTTTTGTCATATTACCAGAATTACTTTTCTGATTCCTTCTCATTTGGGTAGACGGTTTTAGTGGAAAAAGCTGGAACGCAAGGCCGCTGTTCAGATTCTTCTGTCCTACAAGATGATCCCTTGATGTGGTATGCTTTCCCTTCCCCTAGGGATGTGGCTTTCTGGGAGCTGAACTGAATGATTATTATTGCTCTTCTGGGTCTAGTCACCCAGTGGGGCTCCAGGCTCCAGGCTGGTGCTGAGAAATACCTGATTCCTATGATGTGATCTGTCTTCAGGTTTCCCAGCTGTGCATACCAGCACCTGCTCTGATGGAGGTGTCAGGGGAGTGAAGTAGACTCTGTGAGAGTCCTTGGTTGTAGATATGTTTAGTGTGCCGGCTTTCTTGAATGCTGGTTATGCTAGCAGTGAAGTTTTTATGTGGACAGACCCAGGCCCTCTGGTTAGCCAGGATGTTGCAGGCAGTGGAATTAGGTGTTGTTTTCTCCTCCCTTGGAGCAGGGTTATTCTGTCATTAATTGCTATAATGTCCCGAGTTGGATGGCCTCCAGCCAGGAGGTGGTGCTTTCAAGAGAGCACCAGCTAGTATAGTAGAATGGGGATATTAGCTTGCCCTAAGTTGGCCAGGATACGTATTTGGGGTTCTCAGGTAATGGTAAGGGCCATGAAGCTCCCAAAAGTTTATGTCTTTTGTGATTGGCTGTTGGGATGGGTAGAGAAAAACCAGGAGGTGGGTGCAGGGTTAGACAAGTCTGAGCTCAGACTCTCCTTGGGCAAGGCTTGCTGTGGCCACTGTCGGGGATGCAGGGTGGTTTTTGGGCCAATGGGGTTATGTTCCAGAGGGGATTATGGCCACCTCTGTCACTAAGAAAGTGGGGGAAAGCCAGTAACAATAGGCCTAACCCAACTCGCACACAGTTGGTGAGGCTGGTCTTGCTCCCTCTGTGCCCTCCTAACAGTGGCAAATTAATCTCCAGGAAGCCTGTGGGAGAACTCAGACCTTGCCCCAGGCTATAAGCTTCCCTGCTGAGAAAGCAAGCATGACTTTCAGGCCTCACCTGCCCCTCCCTGTCTGTCCATACGATGGGCCATGGCTCCTGTGCTCCTTCCTGCAGCAGTTCCTGTTCAATGCCTGGATTCTGCTCAAGAGAGTTTATGCCCAGTAAAATTATTACAAAGTTCAGTTGGAAGCTTCCCTTCTCTTCCTAGTAGATACCTGGGGTATGTGAGGGAGAGAGGAAAGAGCGTCGCCCTCTTTCCTTCTTCTGTCCTTCTGTCCCCGAGTCCTGACAACCTTGGCAGTCAGCACCTTGGGTGTTAAAACAACTTACACTCATGAAGCAGGGAGTCTAGGGGATGAAAATCATCCACTCTTACCCACATATACCCTATCTCCCTTACTGTCAGTAGCCTTGAATTCCCTAGACCTCATTTATGCCATGGATACTAACGTAGCCTTTATCCATGAAACAGGAAGCTTGGGCTTGGCTTAATTGGCAGAAATCAGCCATGCTCACCTGTGCCATGCCTTTTAACCGCTGTTGTTGTCTGCCTCTGGATCCCTTAGATCCAGTTTTCTTTCCCAGGGCTTTGACCCAAAGCTTGGAATTGAGTTTGGGACAAAAATGTGTCTCAGGGGAGTTGCATGGACTCCTTATCATAAGCTGAATGCTAAGGTGAAACTGTAGAACTGAGTCCTCCTCCAATAAGGGAGAAGAAAGGATGTCTTGTGACACACCCAGATAACTGATAGCTAAAGTTACACTTACTTAGATTTGGGTGGATGATGCTTGGCTTTGGTTAGCTCCCTTGGTCTTGTTTTCCCAAAAGGAAACGTCCAAGTGATGGGCATCCTATTTATTCCCATCACCTGGCAGGGTTTGCAGGATAATTCCTCAGAACTAGAATATTGATCCAGATTTTCACATTACCCATCCCTCTTATTCTTTCTGAGCTGCAGTTGGAGACTGCTGGTTGGTAGACAGGAATGAGCAGGATTAGTCTTAAAATGTAGGTAAAAACTTAAAAACAATTAGTGAGTTCATAATGTAATGACAAATATATGATAGGTTTTGAAACATGATTTCTCATTCGCCAGTCCTCATTTTTGTTAAAAACAAACAAACAAATCATGATAGGACTGAGTTGTTTGCAAAATAGACTTTACAGTTGTATACTTGGCCTGATTATTTGCCTAAAATACAGCAAGAATTATTATTTCTGCATAGGCCTTTTGGATTGGCTTTGATGGAAGTTTGTTCCACAAGGAATCAGGTAAGACCTTTTAAAGCTGAGCCCAGCCATGGGTTTATCCTCAAATACCTGTGAGTTTGGTGATCCTCTCCTCTTACGGTTCCAAGATAAACTTGGAGTTCCTGGACCTGTTAAAAGTGGCATTCTTTACTGACCATAGGAACCCTGTGCAGGCACTGCGTAAACAAGGGTATGAGGCCAGTTTCCCCACTGGGCTTTTATCGGCGCTGCAAATCAAGTTTGACTCCTTAAAGTAAAGCATACCCTTCCAGTCAAAGACTTGGTAAAGTAACCAGTTTTTCCAATTGTGTCCTGTTGCAAGAGAGAAATGGATTCTTATTGCACTGATGTAAACAACTATATTGCCGTAAGTCACGAATACTCACAGATAATTTTCAAATTTTAGAGGAAACAGAGAGAAACAAACATGCTCCAAATTTTGGTTACAGAAGTGTACTTTGCTTAATTATTAAAGGCCATAAATAGTTCAAAATAAGTTTCCTTGACTCTGAGAAACAAAACAAGGATAAGCAATATTCCAAGCAAAAGTCAAAAAGATTTGCTTTAGTTTTCTGAGTTCCGTTCATTCAGTTAATTCTTGCTTTGGTTGATATTCATGAACATTTCAGCTCTTCATGAGTTCTGTACATTTTCCTTTATTCCGATGTCACAATCTCCAAAGTTATCACAAGCCTGTATTTGAGAGCACCTGTTAAAATTCTATGGCTTATAAATAATCTCTTGAAAAGGATTAAAACAAGACAACAATTGTCTGTGAATAGCAAAATGTCCAGGGTAGTTACATTTAGAAACACAACTGACAAAGGAGTTTGGTTTTCTCTGTGGTTTACAATAAGTTAACCTAACAACCTTAATTATATTGGTAGCATAACTTAGACATTAGAATTTTGGAAAATCCCACATAGTTTTGGAACATGTATTAATATCATTCACAAAAATATAACCTAAAGAAGATTGAACATCATTTTGACAATTTCACTTACCTAAACATGTCAAATCATCTCGTTTACCTCTCTTTTCTGGATGTCTCAGGGGCCCTCTGGACTATCTAAAAGCCAGGTGTCAGGAAAGACAATTTTGAAACTTAAGTTTGATTTTTGGAAGGCTGTTAAATATGTTTAAAGCACTTGATATTATGAAACAGCGTTCCAGATTACTATAAACAATTTTGCCAAAATGATGACTCAGAAATTTTAAAGAAGCAAAAACCTTTTATAACCCTTTTGAATTTAGTTAATGTGGTCACAGAAAGAACTTCTTCTGCAAGATTAATTTCCATAATTGTTGCACCACTTGCTTGAACCTTCAGCTTTTCCTATCTAACTCAAAACAATCCTTTAACCCTAGGCAAAAATTTACATTTCCATGCCTCCTTATAACCTTTTACTTAAAAACCACATTGTTCTTACACACCTTGCATGTAAATCTATTTCCAGTAGTCTCAATTACATGTTGTAATGGTAACTCCTAGAATTTTTAACGTTAATTTAAAACCTGGTAAGTTGTTCTAATTGTGTGCTAACTGCAGCCAAGTTTTGCCTTCTTAATTAAGGGTGTGGTTAGTTCCATATGACCCCAGGCCTTACCAGCTGTGAAGCCAGCAAGTCATATTTTTGGCAACCCAAAAAGCAGTTTGTAACCATAAAACATTTAGCAAACCTTGCATCTGACCTGCATTATGCAGCCCACTTATTTACATTTTAACGACATCTGCTTTTTACCAATAATCTTTAAGGTTGCTTTTATTTCTGAAAGATTAAAGTCACGTGTACTGAAAGGCATCACAGCTTTTATCTTCCCTTAAAAAAATTAGATGTGAGCACTTGTCTTTCTTCAGGCCAAATTAATTAGAGTTCTTTTTACAGACATCACACTCTCACACACACACACACACACACGCACACACATAACTGCACAGAAAACCCAGTCCCGGGTGGGGTTCTTTAAGAGGCAGGGCTAGGAAAACAGCCAGCTATCAAACCAGAGCGGGCTCATTCCCTAAGGCAGGATTGCTCAACAAAGCCCTATCAAGGAGTTACAGGCAATGCCCCTAAGATGTAAAACAAGAGGAAGGCTTCATTTCAGAACTAAAACTTTGCAGATAATACAAACAGTGACGGTTGAGGGGGCGGCTGGTTTAGTAAAGCGTCTTCTAAAAGGAAAAAAACTTTAAAAGTTACTACTGATGGGGTGGAGAACAGGAAAGATAAAAAGTTTAAAAAATATCTCGGGAAGAACCTCTTTTTCTTATGCAAGTGGTTCCTTCACCAGGGAGACAAGTTTAATCGCTGCCGGTCAGAGCTGGCCTTTCTGGCCCAGGGAGGAGGAGACTCCATGGGCGTGTGGCAAAAAAACACCAGCCAGCTGCCCGCCGCACCTTGGGCCCTGTGTCCCAGCCCGGGAGGGAGGGGAGAGTGGAGGGGAGTCGCTGCTCTGGTTCATGCCGAAAACGGAAAGAAAAGGCCATGAAAAGGCTGGGGAGCGATGGGGGGGTGCGGGCGTGATTTCTCCCACTCTCAGAAGTCTGAGGATGAAAAGGTTTAGGAGCAACAGTGACAGGTTTTGAGTCCTCATTTCACTCACCGCTTCTTGAGCCCCATGTTGAGGGTCAAAAATGTTTCAGGACTTTTCCTCAGTGAAGCTAAAGATGACGTTCTTTGTCCCACAGCCACAAAAATTCAGGCTTGCAGACAATTTGAATGGTGAGTAAGACAGAGTTTTATTGAGTGAAAAGGAGTTAACAGGGACTCTTTCTAGGCCAGAGTCCCTGCTAGAACGCTTCCTGCTTGACCATTCTAATCCCAGGTTCCACACAGGAAGTGAAGGAAGTTTGAAGCCTCCTGGCTGCAAACAGCGTGAACTTCGCGAGGCTCCACCCCGGAGCGCATGTCGGTTGGAGATTTTCCGGGGACCCGCTTCCCACCTGGCTGTCTCACTAGCACTTTGGCAGGCCAAGGTGAGAGGATCACTTAAACCAGGAATTCAAGACCTGACTGGGCAATATAGTAACACCTTTATCTCTATGGAAGGGAAAAAAATGCTAGCCGGGCATGGCTGTGTGTGCCTGTAGCTCTAGGTACTGAAGACACTGAGGTGGGAAGGTAAGTTGAGCCCAGGAGTTTGAGGCTGCAGTGATGCAGCCAGCTAGGATTGTACCACTGCATTCTAGCCTGGGAAATAGAGCTAGACTCTGTCTCTCAAACAAAATTTTTCTTTACCTTATTTAAATAGTGAAATTAAAGTAAGATAGTAGGGACAGGGTGGGGACCAGCAGCCCCTCCTGAAAAATAAAAATAAAAATAAATTGGCCGGGCGCGATGGCTCACGCCTGTAATCCCAGCACTCTGGGAGGCCAAGGTGGGCGGATCACGAGGTCAGGAGATCGAGACCATCCTGGCTAACACGATGAAATGCCGTCTCTACTAAAAAATACAAAAAAATTAGCTGGGCCTGGTGGCGAGCGCCTGTAGTCCCAGCCACTCCGGAGACTGAGGCGGGAGAATGGCGTGAACCCAGGAGGCGAAGCTTGCAGTGAGCTGAGATCGCACCGCTGCACTCCAGCCTGGGTGACAGAGGGAGATTCTGTCTCAAAAAAATAAATAAAAATAAAAATAAATTAAGATAAGTTTCATTTTGGAAAATATATTTAAAAATATAATTCTAAGCTACCTGTCCTCACTAAAACTAAGGTGGGGATTAGAAGGAGTTTGGAGGAGAAGCCTCCTATGCCAGGGACAGCAGTAGGCACTCTCCATATTTTACCTCCTTTACAACTGTGGGAGCTAGGAATTATTATCCCCATTTTACATTTGAAAAAACCTGGAAAAATCTCAGATAATAATTAGCTTCTCCAAGATCATGAAGCTAGGAACTAAGCACAGATAGATTCCCAGTTAAGGGCTCAAGAGAGATCAACCTGTTAAGAGAAAAGAAGGTGTTTTTCATGTTCATATTACCACCTTAAGACCATATGCTGCTGTTTCACAAAGGAGACCCACAAATCACTGAAATTCATTGACTAGTTCTAGATCGATTCCCCATTTCAGAAATCCTCTGCATTATAACACTAATATTTACTGGGAACTTAACCACATGCTAGGCATGTTCTAAGCACTCTGTATGTGATAATCAATTTAATCCTCACACAATCTGATGAGGTAAGTGCTATTAGTATCCGCATTTTAGCAGATGGGACCCCAAGGCACAGAGAAGTTAGATAACTTTCCCCAGGTTGCACAGCTAGTAAACAGTAGAGCTAGGATTCGTTCCTGGCAGACTGGTGCCAATGTCATACTCTTACCTGTCTTTTATAACCTCTGGCACCAGAGCAAAGTATAACAACTGGTTTGAATTTTTTACATATCAGAAGTGGCTTGGAGAGATTAAAGAACATTTTTTGTTTTTTTTTTTTTTGGTTGTCCCCACCCAACAGAAACCTGTCAAACTGGTTATTCAGGTTTAAGTCACTTTATAGTTCTCACAAGAATGTTAAAGGAAAATAATGAAAACAAACAGATGTTAAATGATTCATTCCAGTATACACTCAATTATCTAAGTTCCTTTGCTTTTGTAGCAATCAAGATGTCTTTGGACTTTGACCAAGTCTGAAACTTTTTCATATTGTATTTATTTCAAATAATGAGATGATCAAAGGTGATCTGTGAAAAACACAGGATAAAAACTGCAGCAGCCTGGTAGAACCCACATCTAGGTTGTTGATGAAAAGAATCAAACTCTGTAAAATATTTGAAGAGATATATTCTGAGTCAAATATGAGTGGCTCTGGCCTATAACCCAGCCCTCAGGAGATCCTGAGAACATGCGCCCAAGGTGGTTGGGGTGCAGCTTAGAACATTTTTGGGAGACATTTACATTTTAGAGAGACATGAGACTTCAATCAAATACATTTAAGAAATGCATTGGTTTGGTCCAGAAAGGTGAAACAACGGAAAGTGGTGGGGTAGGGTGTTGGGGGGGGGGTGGGGGTCGGGGCCTCTTAAAGGTGGGTTTAAAAAATTTCTGGTTGACAACTGGTTGTTTATCTAAAGACCTGGGATCAGTAGAAAGGAAATGTCTGGATTAAGACAAAGGATTGTGGAGACTGAAGTTCTTATTTGCAGAGGAAGCCTTCAGGTAGTAGGCTTCAGAGAGAATAGGTTGTAAAATATGTTTCTTTTTTTTTTTCTTTTGAGACGGAGTTTCACTCTGTCACCCAGGCTGGAGTGCAGTGGCATGATCTCGGCTCACTGCAAGCTCCGCCTCCCAGGTTCACCATTCTCCTGCCTCAGCCTCCCCAGTAGCTGGGACTATAGGTGCCTGCCCCCACACGCGGCTAATTTTTTGTGTTTTTAGTAGAGACGGGGTTTCACTGTGTTAGCCAGGATGGTCTCGATCTCCTGACCTTGTGATCCGCCCACCTCGGCCTCCCAAAGTGCTGGGATTACAGGCGTGAGCCACTACGCCCGGCTGTAAAATGTTTCTTATCAGATTTAAAGTCTGTGTTGATGTTAATGCTGGAATGGTATAATCTGGCATGTCCAACCCCACTTCCCATCGTGGCCTGAACCAGTCTCTCAGGTTTACTTTTAAAAGTGCCCTCCCTGGCTGAGAAAGTCCATTCAGATGGTTGCAGGGCCTTAGAGTTTTATTTTTGGTTTACAAGGTAAAAGTTGGCTTGAGATAGTATGAAAAACAGTGAAGGTATATAGGACTCAGAGTTAATTTTAGTCCTTTGGATGTCTGTCTGTCCCAATCCTCCTCCGTTTATCATTAGTATCTCAGAGACTAAAGTACAGTTATTCTGAGGAAAAACCCAGGAGTTTGGACCCTGTGTTAGTCCATTCATTCTCACAATGCTATAAAGAAATAACTGAGACTGGGTAATTTCTAAAGAAGAGAGGTTTAATGGCTCGTGGTTCCACAGGCTGCACAGGAAACATGATGCTGGCATCTGCTCAGCTTCTGGGGAGGCCTCAGGAAACTCACAATCATGGCAGAAGGTGAAGTAGGAGCAGGCACATCATATGGCCAGAGCAAGAGCAACAGAGAGGAAGGGGAGAGGTGCTACACACTATTAAACAACCAGATCTCACAAGAACTCACTCACTATAACAAGAACTGCACCAAGAGGCTGGTGCTAAACCATTCCTGAGAAATCTACCCCCATGATCCAATCACCTCCCATCAGGCCCCATCTCCAACACTGGGGATTACAATTCAACATGAGATTTGGGTGGGGACATTTATCCAAACTGTATCAGACCCATAGTTGAGTTTGCAGTGTAGCCCTATAATGATATAGAGAGAAGGACTGGGAAATAAGGGAAGATAGGTGAGCTGGCCAGACCTGGGAGGCTTTGAATACCGGCTTAAAGAGTCTGAATTTATTCTGTATCTAATGGGGAGCCATGACCCATAAGGAAGGCTATGGAATTATTAGGTCTCTTCCTGCCAAGACTCTAAATATTCCTTTGCATCAGGGTTGACCCAGGTCAGGCTGAATGTTCCCAGGTTACTTTGGGTTAGCCTAGCGTTTCCAGGTCTGGTTCACAGTCTTCAGGAGCTAGGAACAGAGTTTTCTCTACCTCCACTTCCCAGCTGATTTTTGATCTAGCTCAGGGAACCTGTTTGTCCCTTTCTGAAAATATGAGTGTGCAGTGTCCAAGACAAATGGGCAACAACTGCTCTGTGGGCTGGCTGAAGGATCCTGCCAGGGCACTGGTGAGTTTGTTTCCTCATACTACATTTATCTTTAGCACAGCGACTAGCAGTTGGCAGAACTCCTAGCTCAGCCTAGTGATAACCAAGAAGTAGGCAGGTAAAGGCAACTCTGAGTCCAAGGAGCAGACTTAAAGGGGGCAATCAAATGAATATGTTGCACCTGCTTAGGTTCAGATGCCCAAGATAATCTAGGAGAGATGTGATGGGAAGGAGAAGGAGAATAGGAGGGTGCTTAGTCATGTTAGGTACAGAGACAACATTAAAAAAAACTTTGTTTATTATTTTTTCCAATTTTTAATTGTAGTAAAACATATATAACATAAAATTTACTATCTTAATCATTTTTAAGTGTACAGTTCAGTGGCCTTAAGCACAATCATATTGCTGTGCTACCATCACCACTATCCATCTCCAGAAGTCTTTCCATCTTTCAAAACTGTATTCATTAAGCAATAACCGCCATTCTCCCCTCCGCCCAGCCCCTGGCAACCACCATTTGACTACGCTAAGTATCACATATAAGTGGAATAATGCAGTATTTGCCTTTTTGTCACTGTCTTATTTCACTTAACATAATGTCCTCAAGATTCATCCATGTTATACCATATATCAAAATTTCCTTCCTATTTAAGGCTGAATAATATGCCACTGTATGCGTATACCACATTTTGCTTATTCAGTCATCCACCAATAGTCACTTGGACTGCTTCCACATTTTACTACTGTGAATAATGCTGCTATAAACACAGGTGTACAGATACCACTTTGATACTGCTATCACTTCTTTTGGAAATTGGATCATATGGTAATTCTACTTTCAGTTTTTAAGAAACCACCATTTTACACCGGTGGTGCCCTTTTACATTCCCACCAACAGTGCACAAGGGTTCCAATTTCTCCACATCCTTGCCAACACTTATTATTATTATTTTTTTAAATAGTAGCCATCTTAATAAGGGTGAGGTGGTATCTCGTTGTTTTGATCTGTATTTCCCTAATTATTCATGATGTTGAACATCATTTCATGTGCTTACTGGCTGTTTGTATATCTTCTTGGAGAAATGTCTATTCAAGTCCTTTGCTCTTTTTTGAATCGTGTTTTTTGTTATTGTTGAGTTTTAGGAGTTTTCTCTATATTCTGGATATTAATCCCTTATTAGATACATGATTTTCAAATATTTTCTCCCATTCTGTGGGTTGCCTTTTTTACTCTGTTAAAACTATCTTTTGATGCACAAAATTTTGAAATTGTAATACAATCCAATTTGTGGGTTTTTTTTGTTGTTGTTGTCTGTGCTTGTGGTGTTATATCCAAGAAATTATTGCCCATTCTAATGTTGTGAAGCTTCTGCCCTATGCTTTCTTCTGTGAGTTTTATAGTTTTAGTTCTTACATTTAGGTTATGGATCTAGTCTGCATTAATTTTTGTAATTGGTATCAGGTAAGGGTCCAGCTTTATTCTTTTGTATGTGGCAGTTTTCCCAGCACCATTTGTCAAAAAGATCATCTTTTCCCCATTGGATAATCTTAGCACCCTTGTTAAAGATACTATGAGGGTTTATTTCTGGACTCTGTGTTCTATTCCTTTGGTCTATATGTCTGTCTTTGCACCAGTACCACACTGTTTTGATCGCTGTAACTTTGTGGTAAGTTTTGAAACAAAGAAGTGTGAATCCTCCAGCTTTTGAAGTGCAGATTTGCTGGATATAGGAGTCTTAGTTGATAGTTTCTTTCTTTTAGCACTTTATATCAGCCCACTGCCTTCTGGCCTCTGAAGTTTCTGATGAGAAATCTGCAGATAATCTTATTGAGGATTCCTTATATGTGATGATCACTTCTCTCTTGTGGCTTTCAAAATTTTCTGTCTTTGGCTTTTAATAGTTTGATGGTAATACTTTTGGTGTGTCTTTAAATTTATCCTTCTTGGAGGTCATTGAGCTTCTTGGATATTTATATTCATGTCTTTCATTAAATTTGGAAAGGTTTTGGTCATAATTTCTTTGAATAATCTCTTTGCCGCTTTCTCCCTCTCACTTCTCCTCAAGGACTCCCCACCAAGCATGTGTGGGGCTGTTTGACGATGTCCTACAGGTCCTTTAGGCTCTGTTTTCTTCAGTTTTTTTTCTTTATATTCCTCAGATTCAATAATTTTCCTTGTCCTTTCTTCAGGTTTGTTGATTCCTGTGCTTGCTCAAATCTGCCATTGAATCTCTCTAGCAAGTGTTTTTTTAAATTTTAGCTATTGTACTTTTCAGTTCCAGAAAATTTCTGGAAACCAATTTCTTTTGGGTTTCTTTTTAGGTTTTCTGTCTCTTTATTGATATTTCCATTTTGTTCATACATCATTTTCTTGATATTTTCCACATCTTCTTTTAGTTCTTTGGGTAACTTTAAGACAGCTGTTTTAAAGTCTTTGTCTAATAGATCCTCCATCAGGTCCTTTTCAGGGACAATTTCTGTTGGTTTATTTTTTCCTTTGAATGGGCCATATTTGCCTGTTTCTTTGTATCTCTTGTTTTTTTGTTGTTGTTGTTGAAAACTTGACTTTTGAATCTAATAATCTGGTAATTCTGAAAATCAGATTATTTTCCTCCCACATGGTTTACTAGCTTTTTGTTTTTTATTGTTGTAGGCTGTCTCTGTGCTGAGGAAATAGCCTGAAGTATAAGCTTACAGTCTTCTTGGGTCTTTTCTAAGCCTGTCCCTGGGCATGCACAGTGACTTTCTAATATCTTCTGTATATACAGTTGTTTTTGAATGTCATAGCCTTCAATGTCTGGCTTCCAAAAATGGAGAAAAAGAGAAAAATGAAGGCAGAAAAAGGCTCTAATCGTTTTAATCCCCTGGAAGTTGCTTCAGCCAGAGGAGGTGCGGTTTGCCACAATGTGGGGGAAAGTGCAACAACAAAACAATGGCTGTCGTTTCTTTTTCTGCACCTTCGTAAAGCAACAATCAGCAATCAGAGCCCTACTATTTGGAGGACAGTTTGGTTTTTTTTTTCCCAACCTTGATTCCAGCAAGTTGTGTGCATACTGCTCCAGGAACACATACACGGCTGCCTGATACAGGGCTGAGGAGTAGGATTTGGCTACTCTTGGCTATTACTGTGCTGAAATTCACTGAAATTAACTGCAGCTTACTGTCCAACTCTTCCCCTAGAAGTTGCAAGCTTTCAATAGACCCCAAAGTTTTAAAATAGTTATGTCAGACAGATTCTGCTAGAACAATTGTTTAGGTGGGAAGTCAGATTCCTGGTGCTTTCTACTCTGCCGTCTTCCCAGAATCCTCTCTCTAGTTTTAAAGACATAAGAACTTATAATATACTTTTAACTCCAGTGGTAATAAAAGCACATTAAATATCTACTCATCCAAATAAAATTTTGTTCATTAGTACAAAAATCCAGTGAAATCCTTTATAGAAGCTACACTCTTCACATTGGTTCTCGGCAGGAAAGTCCCTCATCTGAGCAGGTTGAGGGCTAACAGGTATCTTCTCATATGAGAAGGAAAAAGGGGGAACATCTTATTTCTTGGAGCAAACAGGACACGAATAGCTGAAATGGAGGAAGTATGTGACTTATATGTGATTTCAAACTTGTGTTGCCAACAAATCTTTTCTATGCTTATAATAGAGTAAGGAATACAGAAAACTTATGGATAAATTTAGTGATATGGTTTGGATAGTTGTCCTCTCCAAATCTCATGTTAAAATGTAATCCCCAGTGTTGGAGGTGGGACCTTGTGGGAGGTATTTTGTCAGGGGGGTGGATCTCTCATAAATAGCTTGGTGCTGTCCTTGCAATAGTGAGTGAGTTCTCACAAGTTCTGGTTGTTTAAAAATGTATGGCACCTCCTCCCTCTTTCTTTTACTCCCACTCTCACCATGTGAGATGCCTGTGCCCCTTTCATCTTCTGCCATGACTGTAAGCTTCCTGAGGACCTTACTAGAAGCAGTTGCCATTACCATGCTTCCTCTATGATCTGCAGAACTGTGAGCCAAACAAACCACTTTATAAATTACCCAGCCTCAGTATTTCTTTTGAGCAATGTAAAAACGACCTAATACACCCAAGGAATGTGTTTGAGCCAATATTCCTTGAGTGCCTCTTTGTGCTGGGCACTTGGCTAAATACTTATTATTTCTATTGTCTAATATGGTTGCTACCAGCCTCGTGTGGCAAATGAATACTTGAAATGTGGCTTGTCAGAATTAAGATGTGCTGAAAGTAAAATACACACCAAACTCTAAAGATTTAGTATGAAAAATAATGTAAAATATCTCGGTAATATTTTATGTTGATTACATGTTAAAATCATATTTTTGTTGTGTGGAGCTAAACAAGATATATTATTATAATTAATTTATCTGTTTCTCTTTACTTTTAAAAATGACTACTAGAAAATGGATACTTATGTGGCTCACAATTGTGGGTTGCATTACATTTCTATTGGAAAGTGTAGCTTTACATTATTCTTATATTGCATCCCATAACAATCTTATAACATAGACTGTTGTTAGGTCTATTTTACCGAAGGAGAACTGCTGAGATGTAGGCTGTGGGCGAGTTGCCCAGCATTATTAATGTACCCCAGACGGTTCTCTTGCCCTATTTTCTGCCATGTAACAAAACAGCGAGAAGTAGTCAGTCTGCATCTGGGAAGAGGGTCCTCACCAGAACCTGACCATGCTGGCATCCTGATCTCAGACTTCCAGTCTTCAGAACTGTTTCTGTTGCTTATATACCACTCAGTCTATGGTATTTTGTTATAGTGGACTGGACTGACTAAAACATATATTAAGCCATGAGACTCCAAATCATAATCTCTGCTCATGTCTGATGCAGCTGGCAAGAAATCAGCAAGATTCACATAAAATTGCCATGGAATTTTGACAACACCTCCTGCTTTATCTAGTACCTGATATAAGCTCTGGGTCTTGTTTCACCATCTGTCCCATGATTTTGTTCCTATTACTGCAAACTAACTTGGATTTGGGGCAGGTATTATTTTAGTATTTCATAACCCACAAAGCATTCTTTGAATTGTATCTCATTGCCACCAAGTAACTATTTTTCTGGCAACATTTTTTTCTACTTCAGGTGCAGAGCATTGGTTAATCTTAAATTCATGGCACTCCACTACCAATTGTATGCAAGACCCTCTCTTATTCATTCACTCCTTTGCAACCCTGTTCTCCACTTCTGTTCCTCTGCCCTCTCCATAGGCAGTCATTCTTTTTATGTTTTTTTAAGTTTTATGTTTTTTTAAAGTTTTATGTCTTTTTAAGTTTTACGTTTGTTTAAGTTCTGGGGTACATATGCAGAACATGCAGGTTTGTTACATCGGTATACACGTGCCATGGTGGTTTGCTGTACCCATCAACCCGTCACCTACATTAGGTATTTCTCCTAATGTTATCCCTGTCCTAGCCCCATGACCCCTGACAGGACACAGTATGTGTTCTTCTCCTCCCTGTGTCCATGTGTTCTCATTGTTCAACTCCCACTTACGTGGTGTTTGGTTTTCTGTTCTTGTGATAGTTTGCTGAGAATGATAGTTTCCAACTTCATCCATGTCCCTGCAGAGGACATGAACTCATCCTTTTTTATGGCTGCAGAGTATTCCATGGTGTATATGTGCCACATTTTCTTTATCCAGTATATCACTGATGGACATTTGGGTGGTTCCAAGTCTTTGCTGTTGTGAATAGTGCTGCAATAAACATACGTGTGCATGTGTCTTTGTAGTAGAATGATTTATAATCCTTTGGGTATATACCCGGTAATGGGATCATTAGGTCAAATGGTATTTCTCATTCTAGATCCTTGAGGAATCACCACACTGTCTTCCACAATGGTTGAATTAATTTACACTCCTACCAACAGTGTGAAAGCGTACCTATTTCTCTACATCCTCTCTAGCATCTGTTGTTTCCTGACTTTTTAATGATCGCCATTCTAACTGGCATGAGATGATACCTCATTGTGGTTTTGATTTGCATTTCTCTAATGACCAGTGATGATGAGCATTTTTTCATATGTTTGTTTGCAGGCATTCTTTTTTTTTTTTTTTTTTTGAGATGGAGTCTCACTCTGTTGCCCAGGCTGCAGTGCTATGGCACAATCTCAGCTCACTGCAACCTCCACC
>NW_012108141.1:2268806-2269271 GCF_000951045.1 Mandrillus leucophaeus
AAGTGTTGACATATGTCTTCTCTCTGTTAGAATTCTTATAATACGTACATTTTTGTTTTTTATACATACATTTTTATGTAAACTACGTTGTAGTAAAATTTTCATTCTGCTTTTCTTCATTCAGCAATATATTTTAAAAAGTCTAACCATGTTGCTGAGTATCTGTCTAGACTATTGCTTCTAATGATGCCTAATTATTCATCCATTTTATCCACTCATTTCACAGAAATGGACATGCACATTGCCCCCAACTCACCAACACTAGTAAAAATACTGTGGCAATATCCTCATACATCTTACCTCGTGTGTGAGAATTCCTCTGGATTCCTATACCTGTCTCTTATACACATCTAGATGTGTATAAGAGACAGCTTTCTACTCTGCCGTCTTCCCAGAATCCTCTCTCTAGTTTTAAAGACATAAGAACTTATAATATACTTTTAACTCCAGTGGTAATAAAAGCAC
>NW_012108141.1:2269321-2273682 GCF_000951045.1 Mandrillus leucophaeus
AATACTGTGGCAATATCCTCATACATCTTACCTCGTGTGTGAGAATTCCTCTGGATTCCTATACTTAGCAGTGGAAATACTGAGTCATAAGTAACATTCGTATCAGTTAGAGTAAAACCAGGAAAACAGTGTGTCTACATGTGTAAAACTAAGATTTTAATGCAGGGAATAGTTACAGAGGTGACGAAAGAGCTGACGGCCAAACAGGGGACATAGGTAATCTAGAGATTGGCAATAATAGGAAGCCCCTACCACATCTAAACTGCAGGAATTGCTTGGAACCAAGAGTTTGGGTCATCTGACAAAAGCCGGAATCATAGCACCTGGTGGGAGCTGCAAGAGAAGGAAGAAATATAGATGCTTCTATAAATAGGAGAGAGATAAGAGAGAGAAAAACAGCCTGTTCCCTTCCTCCATCCCCATCTCCTATCAGTGCTTTCCACTAGTCGAATCCAGCCCCCGATGCAGCTTGCTGATGCCAGGGCAGAGCAGGGGCAGTGAAGAACAAATCAGCCAGCAGATACCGTATACTTGGTTTGACTAAGTCCTGCCAGATTGTTCTCCTAATAACTCTCCTAGCTACACTCCCACCAGCAATGTATCCCTATATCCCATCTACTCTTCATGGCCCTCTGTTCAACAGAGTGGAGGTACAGATCTCCACTATCTTCCTTTAAGTGTGTCTAGCCTATTGCAGATGCCTCAGGCATTTCCTCAAATCTAGCAGTCAGACCAAACTAAAGGACCCATCCATCCACTTAACCAGAACCTCCTGAGGGCAGGAACCTTGTCAAATTTATCTGTAATTCCTTATCTGGCATCATGCTCAGTGCTACTGACCAAGTGAGAAATGCTCTTGTTGACTATTGGTGTCATGCCTTTACCCCCATTGTTATTTGGTTTGCAGGTGTAGTCTACACTGAGGGCAGTTTTCAAGAAGCCACTTACAACATTGTGGAGGAAAATCTCTAGGGAGATTCTGTGGGTGAGGGAGAAGGTTGACAGTAAGTGGGTAAGCAAGGTTTAGGACTAGAATGGTTGTCAAAACACTGTGTTGGTTGGTAAATAGCCACTGCTCTGAGCAATTCTGAGTGACTGCTGTGCTTTGACGGCTCCAGCCACTCTCTGCAAGATCAGCAACTAAAGGAAGGTATTGCCATTATGATTAGGGGACTCTAGGACTCTGCTGTTGCAATCTAGCTGGCCATCTTCCTGATTGGTTAGTGTATATGCTTTACTGGTTGTTAAATATTTGAAATATTCTTCCCCTGGATGAGTACCACAAAATAAAGAATGTTTGGGGGAAAGTCTGCAGACTTTAGGGTGCCTTAGGGCTCCCAGGAAGCTTGTTTCTTTATGTGATAATGGGGGAGTGAATTCTCTAGGATTATTTTCCTGATGGAAAATGCTGCATTTTTTTTGCTTTTCTCTCTCTCTTTTTTTTTTTTTTTTTTGAGAAGGAGTCTCGCTCTGTTGCCCAGGCTGGAGTGCAGTAGCGTGATCTCAGCTCACTGCAAGCTCCGCCTCCTGGGTTCACGCCATTCTCCTGCCTCAGCCTCCCAAATAGCTGGGACTACAGGCGCCCACCACTACGCCCAGCTAATTTTTTTGTATTTATAGTAGAGACGGGGTTTCACTGTGTTAGCCAGGATGGTCTCTATCTCCTGACCTCGTGATCCACCCGCCTTGGCCTCTCAAAGTGCTGGGATTACAGGCGTGAGCTACCGCGCCCGGCCAACTTTTCTCTTAATGAATAACTTACATAGTAAAATGCACACATCTGATGTGTACAGCTCATTAAAATTTTACATATATACTAACATATCCACCAACAGATCAAGATATAGATTTGCATCTTCCTAGCAGACTCCCTCATGCCTTCTCTTTGTCAGTTACCCGCCAAGTAACCACAATTCCGACATTTATCATTATAAATTAATTTTGTCTCTTTTAGAACTTCATGTTAGTAGGAACACAGTGTATACTCTTGACGTCTGGCTTCTTTTGCTCAACATTAAAAACATACTTCTTCTGGGATTTATTTGACTATTTTTCCAATTTGGAGAAGAAAACAGACTTGATCATCGTCACCTTGGTATTTCGTTGCTAGTGTTTGCTGAATAAATAAATAAGAAACCATCTATTTTCGTGACATCTGCATCATCACAAGTTGATAATTGCTCCATATGGTAATTTTGACTCCATACATTCCATACCATAATTGTAGTCGTTACTTAGAGAATCTCTCAGTCTCTCTCTGTTTCTCAACTCAAAGGTGAAATGTGTTAAATACAGTAATCAAGTGAGCATATGTTATTTAAGAATGAGATTGGTGATGTTCCAGGTGTTTATTTCTAGACTTTTTGCCAGGTAAGGTGGCCATTTCATTCCCAGAAGGATTACTCATATATAATAGTATTTGAATAACAAAACAAGCATTTGAATAACAAAAACAAGTATTTGAATAACAAAAACAATAGAACTTAGCAAACGTGGTGAAACTCCATCTCTACTAAAAATACAAAAATTAGCCCAGCATGGTGGTGTGTGTCTGTAATCCTAGCTACTTGGGAAGCTGAGGCAGGAGGATTGCTTGAACCCAGGAGGCGAAGGTTGCAGTGAGCTGAGATTGCACCACTGCACATCAGTCTGGGCAACAGAGTGAGATTCCGTCTCAAAAAAGAAAAGAAAACAAAACAAAACAAAGCAAAAAAATAGAACTTTAAGGTGAGAAATTGGAAAGCAGTCCTGAATTGGTAGAAACCCTAGGCATCTGGACAAATTATTTATTTGTTTGTTTATTTAAGGGTGAGAATTTGCCAACATATTATTTTGCTAAATATTTTTAAAAGGATTACTGAAGCTGTAGAAAATATATAGAAAGCCATCTTAGGAAACTCTACCTCTTGCTTGCTGATATATAAATTGTAGTCAGTTTTTTCTTCTTTTAGTCACAACCTTTGGAGATTCCGGTAAAATGCCTCCTTCAGAATATTTCTGGGCATCCTTTGTTTATTTTTTTTGGTTACATGAATAAGTTCTTCAGTGGCAATTTCTGAGATTTTGGTGCACCCATCACCTGAGCAGTGTACACTGTACCCAATGCATAGTCTTTTTTCTCTCATCCCCGTCCCTATCCTTCCCCCCAAGTTCCCGAAGTCCATTTTATCATTCTTATGCCTTTGCATCCTCATAGCTTAGCTCCTACTTATGAGTAAGAATGTACAATGCTTGGTTTTCCATTCCTTAGTTACTTCAGTTAGAATAATGGTCTCCAGTTCCATCCAGGTTGCTACCAATGCCATTATTTCATTCCTTTTTATGGCTGAGTGTTATATATACCATCATATATATACACATACCACAATTTCTTTATCCACTCATTATTGATGGGCATTTGGGCTCGTTCCATATTTTTGCAATTGCAAATTGTGCTGCTATAAATATGTGTGTGCAAGTATCTTTTTTGTATAATGACTTCTCTTCCTCTAGGTAGATACCCAGTAGTGGGACTGCTGAATCAAATGGTAGATCCACTTTTAGTTCTTTAAGGAATCTCCACACTGTTTTCCATAGTGGTTGTACTAGTTTACGTTCCTACCAGCAGTGTAAAAGTGATCTCTTTTCACCACATCCACACTGACATCTGTTTTTTTTTATTTTTTGATTATGGCCAGTTTTGCTGGAGTAAGGTGATATTACATTGTTTTGATTTGCATTTCCCTTATAATTAGTGATATCTAGTCTTTTTTCATATGTTTGTTGGCCATTTTTATATCTTCTTTTGAGAATTGTCTATTCATGTCCTTAGCCCACTTGTTGATGGGATTGCTTGTTTTTTTTCTTGCTGGCTTGAGTTCCTTGTAGATTCTGAGTATTAGTCCTTTGTTGGACATATAGACTGCAAAGATTTTTCCCATTCTGTGGGCCGTTTACTCTGCTGATTATTTCTTTTGCTGTGCAGAAACTTTTTAGTTTAATCAAACATTGTTCAGACAAATTGTTACAAATCATTCCTGCAGGACTCCCTTCAGCCTAGACAACCATACCTTTAGTCTAGTTCTCACAGAATTTCTACAGAAATCCTACCTCCTCAAAGTAATAAAAAATTTGCATTAGCAATCAGACTAATATCAAAGATAATAAAAATAACAATTGGGCTACTTATAATGATTACCTACATAACTTTCTCCATTAACTACCTCACAATAGCTCTGTGAAGTAGGCAGGACAAATATTACCACCCCCAGTTCACAGCTGGGATAATAGTACTCTGCATAATAATAATTCTTGAGGGATTCTTAAATGCTGGCACTGTGTTAATTTCTTTATATTCATCGAATATCCCCAATAACCCTATA
>NW_012108141.1:2274912-2283739 GCF_000951045.1 Mandrillus leucophaeus
CGCTGCGGAGGCTGGTTTAGCCCAGGACTCTGAGCCCTCCTGCTAACCACCCACCCTTCTCCGGCCTAGCCAACCAACTGTTCGTCAGATGCCCCGGGGCGCCTGGGGTCCTGTATCCGGTGTTAGGCATCTGTTGCCCCTGGAGCCTTTGGCATCCAGATGGCGGCTGTGACCAAGCGGAGCCCAGGGTTGAGGGAGCGCCTGGGGTACTAGGGAGGTCTGCTAACACTTTGTACGGTTGTGGTAGCCTCACAGCAGGAACAAGAATGTTTTTGCCTTTGCCGACTCCTTGAGAATCTTTTGAGAATGGAATTCGTCTCTCTTGGAGACAGCACGATGTGGTGGTGAAGATTCCGAAGTCTAGAATCAGAAAGGCTTGCGTTGAAGGCTGGTTCTCCTCTTGTTTGGAGACTTAGGCAACTTAGGCAAGTTGGTTGCTCCTTCTGGGCTCACTTTCCTAACTATAAAATGGGGCAATAACTTGGGAATCAGCTTTCTAAGATTGTTGTGAGGATTAATGGAGATAGCACATGTAAACTTGTCACTGGCACATAGAATGTATTGTGTACATGTTAGCAATTATTCATAGTTGTTTCTAGCAGTTATTCTTAAGAGCTTCTTTGGGAAGTTTTTCCCTCCATTTAAAAACTTTGTTTTGAAATAACTGTAGACTCACAAGAAGTTGCAGAAATAGTACAGAGTTCCCATGTACCCTTCCCCTAGCTGCGTACAGTGGTACCATTTTACGTAATGATAGCACATTGCCAAACCAGGAAACGTCATTGGCAGAATATGCTAATTGAACTATAGACCTTACTTGGATTTTATCAGCTCTTGCACTCAGGTGTGTGTGTATACAGTTCTGTAACATTTGGTCATCTGTATACATCAAGATACAAAACTGTTTCATCCCCACAAAGGAATGCTTAGTACTACCCCTTTACTGTCACTTCCTTTCCCACCCCAGCCTTGGCGATCAGTAAACTGCTCTCCATTTCTGTAAGTTAGTTCTTTTGAGAATGTTAGATAAATAGAATAATATGATATGTAACTATTTGAGACTGGTTCTTTTTCACTCATCATACAGCCCCTGAGATCCATCCAAGTTGTGTGTATCAATAGTTCATTTTCGTTGCTGGGTAGTGTTCCTTGGTGTGGATGTACCACAGTTTGCTTATCCATTCACTTGTTGGAGGATATTCAGGTTGTTTTGGACAGTACAGTTTTTGGGCTATTATGTAGAAAGCTGCTATCGACATTTGTATACAGAATTTTCTAAGAACATACGTTTTCATTTCTTTAGGATACATGTCCAGTATCCTTTTGCAATTCTTAAAGAGGGAAATATCCACATATCATGTACTAGCGTCTGTGAAAACAGTAAATATTTAGAAAAATTGTTTTCAATTTATTTTATGGGCCAAGCAAGATTTTTCCTGACCCTAACATAATGCAGAGTGGTAAGCTTATTAACTATGAGAGGCCGTGTGGGGGAGAGGAAAGCCCTCCCTCTACACTTGTTGCCTCACTCTCCTCTTGGAACTTAGTTTCCTTATTGAAAAGAGGAAAGTGGCAGCCAGGCATGGTGGCACATGCCTGTAGTCCCAGCTACTCAAGAGGCTGAGGTGGGAGGATCACTTGAGTCTGAGAGGCAGAGGTTGCAGTAAGCCAAGATCATACCATTGCACTCCAGCCTGGGCAACAGCAGAACCCTGTCTCAAAAAAAAAAAAAAAAAAAAGAAAAGAAAAGAAAAAGGAAAGAAATGAGGAACGTGGCTCATGCCTGTAATCCCAACACTTTGGGAAGTGGAGGCAGGAGGATCGCTTGAGCCCGAAGTTTGAGACCAGCCTGGGCAACATAGCATGACCCTGTCTCCTCTCTCTACAAAAACAATTTAAAAATTTAGCTAGGCATAGTGGCACACACCTGTAGTCCCAACTATTTGGGGGACTGAGATTGGAGGATCCCTTGAGCCCAGGAGTTTGAGGCTGCAGTGAGCTATTGAGTTATAATTGCCACTGCATGCTAGCCTGAGCAACAGAGTGAGACCCTGTCTTGGAAAAAAACAAAAACAAAAACAAAAACAAAACAGAAAGAAAAAGACGAATGAAGAAAGTAGACTGGATTTGTCTCAGGATCTCTGCCAGTTCTAACATTCTATGAGGTTTCAGCTCACTGCCACATACATTCCCCATTTTGAGTTGTATGGCTGTACTTAAACAAAAATATTTGTTCTCAGATTTGATTTTGTGAAGTGCTTGGGTGCATGAGTTAGCTGTAAATATGCATAAAATGAACTTTGTAAAGACATTTAATATGGAGAGTTACTTACTAATAGGTAATGCTGAATGGGTCTTCAATCTTATGATTAGATGTAATTTCAACATCTTTCTGCCATTTAGCTATTTAAGAGTGATTTGTTAAATGCAGAGAGTAACTTTTTGTTAAGTTCATCTTTTTGTGTCCTTTCATCTAGATTTTCACAGTAGAGTTGGGTTAAGCCCTTAAAACAACACATACACATCTATGCAGCAAGTAAGAAGTTTCTAGGACTCACTAGAAAATAATTGGGGTCAGGCTGGAATCTCTTAAAAACACTTTGTAGCAATGGGTGTAGCAAGGATTAGATTTGGTGTATAAAGACATTATAGATTAAAGGGGTCTGAAGGTGGAAGAGGCTTCAGGGAAGGACACTGAGATTCTAGAAATATCTGACTAAGGCATTGTAGTATGTGGGGATAATGAGATGCTCAGATTCCAAGTTGTGACTTTGGTGTTCGCTGGTTGTGTTAGGTTATTCGGGAGCTGGTTCTGTTTTCCTTCCTGTTTGCCCATCTGTCTCTTCCATCTCATCTCTGTGCCCTAACTACTCAATGATAGCAGGGGGCTGGTGGATAAGGAGGCTGAGTGAAGCGGCTATATATATGGCGGTAGGGAGAGGTGGAGGTTGTGAATGAGAGAGCAGGTGGTTTGTCTCAAGTGGGCAACTGATATACCAATTGTGGCTCCTTGGAAAAGTGGACCTACTGTTCACAGATCTTGAAAAATCTGGCTTTTCAAGAGCAGCTGTTTTTCCTGGTTATTTATGTGAACATTTTTATTTATCAGAAACTAGTAGAGTGATTAAGCACCTTTTTCTGGAGCTGCACTACCTGGGTTAAACTCCCAGCTCTACCACTTATTAGTTGTGTGACCTTTGACAAGTGTTTGTTTTGCTTTTTAACTTCTTTGTGCTCAATTTTCTTATCTGTAAATGGGAATAATACTCATACCTAATTCATAGGGTTGTTATGAGATTTAAATATGCTGGTATGTGTAAAGCACTTAGAAAGTGTCTGTTATATTGAAAATTCTCAATTTATGTTAGCTATTATGATTTTTATTAAAACATAAGGAGGACCAAATGACAGGTTTATTGGCCCGATGTAGCCATGGACAGCCATTTTGCAACCTTTGATCCCCTAAGTTTAGGGGGAATCCACAGAGGTTATATGAAGAGCCAAGGCCATTCAGCTATTTAGGGGCTGAGTTGTCAGTGGGATCCAGGTTCTTCCCACCCCACTGCACTCTGTCCCTTTTAGTGAAGGGAGAGGGTCCTTGGGAAAGGCAGCAACTTGAGTGTCCTTCACAAAGTGAATGGAGAGAAGAAGTGTGGTGGCAGCAGTTGGAATAATGAATTAGATTTATATAGAGTGACATGGAAGGGTCTTTAAAATATAGTGCTTGGTAAACAAGAAACAGAATAGTGCCATTTACATAAATTAATAGTGCATGCACACAAAAGGATGCTTCAGAATTTCAAGGAAGTGTACAAACAAAGGATATATTCCAAATCCACTAGAACAGTTTTGCTTTTGCAAGGGAGACCAGTGAGACTGCACTGTGGGGATAAAATAGACAAGAAAGCAGGAGAGGGGTCTTGTACAGAGCAGCGATTCCGTGCTATGAACTAGGAATATGATTAACTCCAGCTTCTCTAGTGAATCCCTCTTCCCCTACCCCCCACCCCAAAAGCTGGAGACCAGCCTTTTTACTACCTCCTTCTCCCACCCAAGTCCTGTGGTTAATATGAACAGGCACGTCGTATTCTAGGTACAAAGAGAATTTATCTACCTTTCAGATGTTTCACAAAGCACAAGAATGCGCTGAAGTTCCCCACTTCCCCGAACAGCCGGCAGCTGGTATTTCTAAGAAAGAGGCTGGATGACTTCAGGAAGGGCAGCCCGTCTTGCACTGGTCTGGTGACTCAGGTCCCTGTGGAGGGCTTTCTGCCCCAGATTTATCACAGAGCTCCCCAGTTGGCCCCAAAGAAGAGACAGATCAAGCTGCCCAAGGAAGCAGACCTGCTTTCCAAGCTCTCGCCAGCCCAGCAGGCTCAGAAGGCATTCCTGGAGGACGTGGAGGCCCACCTGACCCCACATCCCTTGGCGCTCTACCCGAATCTGGAAGAAGCTATGCCTGTTGAGGTGATGTGTCCTAGGGTTTGTGCGAGGGGCTTCACTGGGGCCTTGCAAATAATTCTATTTAAATGTCTAGGGAGTCCCCATGAGAGGGTGACATATATTTATGAGAGGAGCAATGAATGTCTCCCCCAGGGCACGAGTTCTTGTGGGCCTCAGAGCAACCTTCTGTCCTCTGCTCCCAGAAAACACAACCAGCAGCAACATGCACACTGCTCTCTTTGCTTCCTATGAAGCCCTTCAACTTACAAAGATCCCACAAACCGAAACGTCTGACTTCTTTTCCCCATAATTTCTACCCATCTACTGTACTTTGCACTGTGACTTTTTGGGGGGAGGAAACAGTGAGAGGGAATTGTCTAGTCTTATTTTTGTCACTTTAGCCTGTTATTAAGAGGTGCCCTTAGGTACTTACTAACAGGTGGAAAGAATGAGACCGGAAAGGTCGTGGGGAAAATCCACCTAATGGTCCAGACTAGAGCTGGACAGCAGCAGCTCTGTGATGTGACCCATGTCCCAGGCCTCTCCTGACTTTTAGCTCTGTATCGTTAATATGCATCTCTTGTCTTTGTATCTCAAAGTGGCTTCCATGCTTCCAGGCATCGAGTCTGTATTTCAGACAAGAAGAGGGAAGGGACAAAGGTTAAAGGGTGCATGCCGGCTGACTCTTTTAATTAGGCAAATAATAGCTTTCCCAGTAAACATCTCTTTCATCTGACTCTTCCTAGTTGCTAGGGAGTCTAGCAAATGGAGTTTCAGAGTTGGGCGTTGAACTTGAGAAAAACCCAGGTTCTATTGGGTTTAAAGAAAAAAGGTAGAATGGATATTGGGCAGGGACTAGCAGTGACTACAACTCCATCCCCATCCCTGCAACCTGTATTCTACACAGAGAGGACGATGGTTCAGAAAGGCAAATCTGTTCAGAGCCCTCCAGTGTCCCCTTCTCTCTCAGAGAAAGCCAGAGTTCTTGTCGGGGTCTGAAAGGCCTTGGCATTCTGCTCTCCACAGTACCCCTGTTCTGCTCCCCCTCCAACTTCACCCCTGCTCCTGCCACTCCAACCACTCTGGCCTCCCTGGCTGCTCCATGGACAGTATGAGCATGTCCAATTCAGCTCTCTGTTCTGGTGCCTGGAACACTTGCTCCAGATGGCTGCTTGGCTTACTCCTTCACTCCCTTTAGATCGATGCTCAAATGTCTCCTAATTGGAGAGGCCTGTATAAAATAGCACTTCCCTTCCACCCTCACACTCTACTCCTTACCGTGCCCTACTTTTCACTGTAGCACTTGCCACCACTGAGCTCCTCCTACAATGAAAGCTTATAAGGGCAGGGACTTTATTTGTGTCTTTCACTGTGTACCACCAATACCTGTCCTATGGCAATAAATAATTTTGAATGAATGAATTAATAAATGATCAGTGGCAAAGAAGTCTACAGAAAGGACAGCTAGAATAGCTGATCGGTTAATTTCTCTCTGGGGCTTTCCTTCACTGCCTCCTGCAGGCCAGAGCTTCTGAGTTTATGACAAAGAGATTATTTCCACATCTCAGATGGCACATGGGCATGGCTTGGGATTGTGGTGCTTATTTCCATGTGTGACCTCCCCAAGTACATGTGTTGGCTTTCTGCTGAAGCAGGATCTCTTATGGTGCTAAGGTGGTCATCAGAAGATCCAGGTTTAAGCCCTACCCATTTAGCAACCCCAGCAGAAAGAGAACACACCTTTTTACGTGATCCCAGAAAAATTCGATAGCCTAATTTTCATGGATCCAACTTCAATCATGTGTCTATTCCAGAGTCAGTCACTGTGGTTCTGATTGTTCTGCGTTAGGAGTGAGGTTGGGGTCGGGCTAATTCAGACCATACAGGTTGAGAGCAGAGAGGTGGTTCTCCAAGGAAAAATCCAGATATTCATGAGAGGGAAAGTAGATAGTGGGCAGTCAAAAACCACAGAAATCCTTTAGAGGTGCTTCACTTAGTGGGGCGTTTGGGGACTGGGGTAGGCCCAGAGACATATTCTATTCTATAGGAAGTAGAACTTTAGTAAAAAGCTGTATAGCCAGTGTCTAGGTGATGGGAGGTTTATCCAAGTGGTGCTGATTATAATCCCAAAAGACATAGTCCCCAATCTCATAATCGTGAATGTTGAGATCTCCAAAGTCTAAAATCCCACAAATCACAATCCTGAAAGATTAAATTCCTGAATGTTGAAATCCTGAAAGCCAAATTCTGGGGAAGGGATTAGTGTGTTTTTGGTTGTATGCTGGATAGTTGCATCGTGGTAGGTGGACCTATTACCTTGCTATTGTCTTTATTTGGAAATTAAATATGGTTTAAGGAGATGAGTATGAGTGCCAACCTGACAAGAGGTGGACTTGTGGACTTAATTTTAGATGTCAGTTTGACTGGATTAAGGAATTCCCAGAAACATGGTAAAGTGTTGTTTTGGATGTGTCTGTGAGGATGTCTCCAGAGGAGATTAGTATGTGAGTCTGAGTGGAGCAGGTCGGAAAGATCTGCCCTCAGTGTTTCAGTGCTTCAAAGATCATAGAGTAAGTGAAAATGCAGGTGAAAAATACAAGAGATCTCCTCTGCCAAATTATTTGATTGTGTATAATTTATGCCCCTTCACATATAACACCATCCTTGCCTTCAAGCATGTGACACCCTTTGTCAGAGAATTAAAAGAATTTGACAATCTCAGCAACCTTCTGAACCAGACATTTGCTGATATTGAGATTCCTCCAGTGTTATAACCACCTAAAATGGTGAACTATTCTTGGTTAAAGATTTGACTGTCAAGAAAGATAGACTTCTTATATTTACCACTAAATCTAACATAGAAAAACTAGTGCATGTTTCACTTTGGCTATTGGATGGCACTTTCAAGACTGTCCCCACTTTTTAAAGTCAATGATATACAATTCATGCCCCTGTTGGATGTGGAAATTCTAAAACTTATCTGTTTCTTTATATATTAATGACTGGAAACAAATGAAGTATTTTATAATCACTTATTTGGAGATTTGGTGGACTGTGCAGAAGAAAATGGATTTCTTTGAACCCCCAACCGAAAATGACAGGTTTGGAATTAAGTGTAATCAAAGCTTCTAAAAGTGAACCTGAAAGAGTTATCAATAAAGTTTTTTTTTTTTTTTTTTTTTCATGTAGTCCAACACATGTGGCAGAAATTCAGATGAATGGATTGGCCATGTGATTAGGCAATGGCAGAAACTTGAGTTTAAAAATGAATCATTTCATGATCCTACACCCAGAAAACCTTAAAGATTCATCCAAAAGACTTCTAGACTTGATAAACGACTTCAGTAAAGTTTCAGGATACAAAATTAATGTTAAAAAATCAGTTGTGTCTCTATACATTATCAATACTGAAGCTGAGAAACAAGAACTTAGTATCATTTACAATTGCCACAAAAAACTAAAATACCTAGGAATACATTTAACGAAGGAAGTGAAAGACCTCCACAAGGGGAACTACAAAACACTGATGAAAGAAATCATAAATGATGCTAACAAATAGAAAAACATTCCATGTTCATGTAAAGGAAGAATCAATGTGTTAAAATGACCATACTATCCAAAGCAATCTACAGATTCACTGCCATTCCTATAAAATTACCAACATAATTTTTCAAATAATTAGAAAAAACAATTCTAAAATTCATACAGAATCAAAAAAGTGTCTGATTAGCCAAATTAATCCTAAGCAAAAAGAACAAAGCTGGATTCATCATGTTACCCAACTTCAAACTATACTGCAAGGCTACAGTAATCAAAACAGCATAATATGGATACAAAAACATGCCCATAGATTAATGGAACAGAATAGAGAACCCGGAATTAAAGCCACACACCTACAACCAGCTGATCTTTGACAAACTTGAGAAAAACAAACAATGGAAAAAGGACACCCTATTCAATAAATGGTGCTGGGAAAACTGGCTAGCTATATGCAGAAGAGTGAAACTGTGTCCCCTTGTCTCACCATATACAAAAATTAACTCAAGATGGGCTAAAAACTTAAATGTAAGACCTGAAGCTATACAAATTCTAGAAGAAAACCTACAAAAAACTCTTCTGGGCATTGACTGAGGCAAAGAATTTACGACTAAGACCTCAAAAACAAATGCAACAAAAACAAAAATAGACAAATGAAAATTAAGCTAAAGAACTTTGCACTGCAAAAGAAACTATCAATACAGTAAACAGACAGCCTGCTGAATGGGAGAAAATATTTGTAAACTATACATGTGACAAAGGACTAATGTCTAGAATTTATAAGGAACTTAAACAATTCAACAAGAAAAAACAATTCCATTAAAAAATAGGCAAAGCTGGGAAGTCT
>NW_012108141.1:2283801-2300505 GCF_000951045.1 Mandrillus leucophaeus
ATATATATATATATATATATATATATATATTCACACAAAGGACATGAACAGCCACTTCTCAAAAGAAGACATACAAGCAGCCAACAAACATATGAAGAAGTGCTCAACATCACTCATCATCAGAGAAAAGCCGATTAAAACCACAATGAGATACCATCTCGTATCAGTCAGAATAGCTATTATTGAAATAAAATAACAGATATTGGCAAGGATGCAGAGAAAAGAGGATGCTTATACACTGTTGATGGGAATGTAAGTTAGCTCAACCTCTGTGGAAAACAAGATGGAAATTTCTCAAGGAGCTAAAAATAGAACTACCATTCAACCCAGCATTTCCACTACTGGGTATCTACCCAAAGGAAAAGAAATTGTTTTATCAAAAAGACACCTTCACTCATACGTTTATCGCAACACTATTACAATAGCAAAGTCATGAAATCAACCTAAGTGTCCATCAATGATGGATTGGGTAAAGATAATGTGGTATGTATATGCCACAGAATACTATGCAGCCATAAAAATAATGAAATCATGTCTATTGTAGCAACATGGATGGAACTGGAGGCCATTATCCGAAGTGAAATAACTCAGAATCAGAAAATCAAATACCATGTGTTCTCACTTATAAGTGGGAGCTTAACAATGGGTATACATGGTCATAAAGATGGAGAGAATAGACACTGGGGCCTCCAAAAAGGGGGGTTGGGAAGGTGTTGAGGATTAAAAAACTACCTATGGGGTACTATGTTCACTATTTGGGTGACGGGTTCACTAGAAATCCAAACCCCGGTATTACACAACATACTCATGTAACATACCTGCACATGTACCCCCTGAATCTATAATAAAAAATTAAAAGATAAAATAAAAAGGTTTTTTTAAAGCAAAAACTAAACATGAAAAAAGTGTCATTTGTTTGCATTAGCATTCCTTACAGCTGCTGAAATTCCAGGAGCGTTTACTAAAGCTGCATCTGCCCAAAGAGATCGTGATTTTACTGACTAGTTCAAAAATAATTATAGGATACATAAGATAAGATGTTGTTGCTATTGAATCATCAGTATTGTTTCTGCCAACTTTGGTGTCTGTATATGAGCACGTGTGGAATGGATTTCCCTATACCCAGAACAACATAGAAGTATGGCACAGAAAAGGGGAAAATGTAATAGGGAATACTCATATGAGTATATATTGAATCACAGAATAATTTTAAAAAGAGCAGTGCATGTAGAAAATGAATATGAACGTATTCTCCAAGGAGAGCCCTAAAAGAAAAAAAGCAACTATTTACTATGATGCAAGACTTCAAAATATAGTTAACGATCATAAATGCCTGCCAGTTCTTATGGACTACCTCTGTGTAATTGCCCATAATCTATCTCATACATGTTTTTAACATGTTGAATTTCCTTCTTAGCTTTTTTTTTAGTGCCCCCCACACTATTTTAAGTTGTAAGTGTTATTTTTTACAATTCACTATATTATGTGTTTCATCTTTGCATCAATTTTAATGCTGGAGATACGCATTGTGTAAAAACTTTTATAGAGTTCTAATTCATTTCATGCATTTTTTGCAAATTTGACTTCATGAAAATGCATTGTCACAACACTGACTTTGTGTGTAAGCATTGTGGATTTACATAACAACATTGAAACTTCATCAATGAATGAAGAGATGTCCTTTTTGTTCATCTGTATTTGTGAAAGATAGTATTTCTTGATATCTTGGTTCTTTGGATAACTGCGCATAGAGTGGTGTCCCACAATGGTTGTTTTTTGCTTGTTTTTTTGAGACAGGTTCTCATTCTGTTGCCCAAGCTGGAGTGCAGTGGTGCAATTATAGTTCACTCTTACCTCAAACTCCTGAGCTCAAGGGATCCTCTTACCTTAGCCTCCAAGTATCTAGGATTACAGGAGTGCACCATCATGCCTGGCTAATTTAATTTTTTTTTTTTAATAGAGACAGGGGTCTTGCTGTGTTGCCCAGGCTGGTCTCAAGCTCCTGGCCTCATGCCATCTTCCTGAGTCAGCTTCCCAGAGCACTGAGATTATATGCCTTAGCCACTGTGCCTGGCCCCATCATGCTTTTTGATTGATTTTGTCAAAAGGCTTAGGTTGTACATTGCTGTATTTCAGATGACTGAAATTATAAAGCAGAGTGCACACAATTGCCAAACATAGTGATATGCATTTATACATATCACTTTTTGAGCTATTTCTTTATGAATATGGTTTCCCTGCTCATATTATACCCATGTGACTTTTGCTAGTATACCTGACTGTTTATGCTTGCAAAAATATGTATATTGTTTTTGCCCAATTCATTGTGTAAAATGGCCAATGAAGTGTTCTCTCATTTTTACATTTCTCAAATAAATCTCCATTTAAAAATTTAAGTGCCTTTAAGATAATTTTTTTTACAATTTTTTTTTCAGAATTATAGTTTTGGAATTTTAATTTTTGGGATTGCGATTTTGAGGATTTTAGACTTAAGGGATTATGATCTTTCAGGATTTTAACATTTGAGATTATGTCTTTTGCGATATGGTCCTAATCTATCCATAGCACCCAGCATAATACTTGGTATGGAAGTTGGTGAACAGTACTGATGGATTGAAAAGGAAAAGTGAAGGGCAAGTGTGTCTGTTTTGTTGTAGAATGGGGACTCTCTTCTTTAGCACATTTTTCTTTTCCTCTAAGACTATTTTCTGTTTGTAGCTCTTATTAAAGGTGCTGGAAGTGCTCGATCCTGACCGGAAGCTGGAGGACACATGGGCTTATTGTCAGGACACCAGGAAAGGAATGAAAGAACCCACAAAGCTTTTTAAAAAACGTTCTACCCAAGTCTACCTGGGACCGTGAGTATTGTTCTTAACCCTTTGATCATTGCTGTCACCTGATGAAACATTCTAGGAATTACCTTCTTAAAGTTTCTCATCTTTAGAATAATTCTAATGAAGAAAATATAACTAAGTTCCCAAGGAAGAGGGAAAGGAGTCCTAGGTACCACTCTAAATAGTGCTTATTTCTTCAATGGATGTGATTTATCCAGCAACGATGCAGACACAGGTGTCTATAAGGAAATTCCAGAGAGAGTCCCTCCCTATGCTTGAGGGGTAGAAACAGCGAAAGTCAGAAAATCCTTGATTTTGAGGCAGCTTCTACAGCTTTCCAATTTCCTTTAATTCAAAAGTGCTCAGCATACCAAAGCACCATAGTTTTGGGGTTTCATCCTTTGTACCCCAAGAAATGTTACGGCTAGAGGGCAGTGAAGAGATCACAACTCACTGCAGCCTTGAGTTCTGGACTCAAATGATCCTCCTACCTCAGCCTCCTGAACAGCTAGGACTTCAGG
The DNA here is from genome assembly GCF_000951045.1 of Mandrillus leucophaeus. Lineage (NCBI taxonomy): Eukaryota > Metazoa > Chordata > Mammalia > Primates > Cercopithecidae > Mandrillus > Mandrillus leucophaeus. Next base: position 2,287,157 of record NW_012108141.1, read on the forward strand.
TATGTACCACCATGCCTGACCTAAGCCTTTTTTCTGAGTATAGGTCTACTGCTTGGAGTTTCCACCCATCTTTTTTTCTTAAACCATACCTGTAATACTACCTTCATTGACACTTCTCAAAGCATTAAGCTTAACGAAAGCATCTCCCTTTTGTAACACATTCTTGATTCCCCAGTCAATATAATATTTAATTAAATAACATAAATGCAGTGATAACTATACTGGACACAAATAGATTTGGGATACACATGTTTTTTTGTTTGTTTTTGAGACAGAGTTTTGCTCTGTCGACCAGGCTGGAGAGCAGTGGCACCGTCTTGGCTCACTGCAACCTCTACCTCTTGGGTTCCAGCGATTCTTATGCCTCAGCCTTCCAAGTAACTGGGACTATAGGTGCTCACCACCACACCTGGCTAATCTTTGTGTTTTTGGTAGAGATGAGGTTTCCTCATGTTGGCCAGTCTAGTCTTGAACTCCTGGCCTCAAGTGATCTGCCCACCTCTTCCTTCCAAAGTGTGGAGATTACAGGCATGAGCCACTGGGTCAGGCCTACATTTGACTTTTGAAATTAAAGACCTCACTGATGGGTGCTGAAGAGTATGGTGAACTAGAAAGCAGCCTATCCACAGTACCCAGACACTTGGAGGGGTGTGGATCGTGGTCAGTGTGTTTTGTGGGGGCCATGTAGAGCTTTGTTGGTCACACACATTACCTACATGGAGGTGGATTTAGAGAGAATCTACTGCATTACATTGTATATGTTTTTTAGGGGAAGACACAAGGTGAGAGGAACTCTACTCTTAGGACATTTCTGGCTCTTCAGTCCACCACTTGGTAAAAATAGGAAGGGTAACTGGATGTGCTTCTCTCAGTTTTGCCTTTCTTCCGTGAGGAGCAAGATGGCCCATGGGAAGCATAATTTCTCCTTGCTTCCCCATTCTAGAGGGGAGGACTGTCCTGGTCCAGCCCTGCAGGAGACTGGGTGGAAGTCTCTGCCAGTTTCTGGGTGTCAGTTAGCAAGTCCTCTTGGACCTAAAGCCATGTCGTCTATCATGGCTGCTGTTAGCAGTGAAGGGGATATTTTGGCTATTATCTTTGCTCTCCATATTGTTTTTCAGGTTGCTCAAAACTTGGGTGGGGGAGCGAGAGGAATGTTGTATGTAGGGATCTGTGATATAATAAATATACTTGGTCTTTGTCCCCAGTTACTGACACAGGGCTCCTAAATCCCTTGGGATTTCCTGAGTGACAGGAATGCTTTTTGTTATTCATAAGGAGCCCCTTTTAGTTACTGGAGAGTTTATGCTAATGAGGTGCTCAGGTTGGGGCACCTAGATTGTCTTAGAATGTGGCTGGTCACCAGAAAGACCAAGTGATTAGAGGGTTAGAATGTTCAGTCCCACTCAGTGTGACCTCTCAGAGGGGACAGAGGGAAGCATGGCTGGAGATTAAAAATTCTTGAACATATATTTGATGAACCTCCAGGTTGATGAACACCTCCAGGTCCTGGCAGGATGCAAGCGACACCAACTCCACCTCACCAGATAATCTCTCCTTTCCTTTAGAGCAAAATTTTTTGAAAGAGGCATTCATACTCACTCAGTCTTTTTCTCTCCGAACAGCAATCAGGCTCTTATCTCTACCACTCCACTGAACCTGACCTTAGCCAAGGTCACCATTGACCTCTATGTTACTTAATCGGCTCTCAGGGATCACCATACTTGATGTATACATAGTAGCAATTGACGTAATTGATTATGTCCTCTTTCTCCTAACACTTTCTTTACTTGGCTTCTGGAACATCCCTCTTTCATGGACCTCTCCGTAGTCATCTTTTACTGGCCACTCTTTACCTTTTAGCCTTGAAGTACTTTGGTCTTTGATGACTTTTCAGCACATTTACTCACAACCAAGTGACCTCCTCTGGTCCATCTGTATATGGTTAATTCAATATTTGTCCTTAGATGTATAATTGGAATCTCCGACTAGACAGACCCAAAACTGAACTCTTGTTTTCTCCCCTAAACTTATTCCTACTTCTGTCTTCCCCAGTTCAGTAAATAGGAACCCCATCTTTCCAGTTTTTTCTGGAACAATAGTTGCAATCTGCCGGCGAGTGATAATGGTTTTACTTTTGAAATGTATCCAGAATCTCACCTTCTCCACTACTACCAGTCTATTCCAAGATTCCATCACCTCTTGCCTGGATTATTGCAATAGCTTACTAACTGGTCTCGTGACCTCCACCCAAACCCCCCTCTCTCAAGTCTGTCACACGGTAGCTGACATAATCTTTTTAAAAACATAAGTCAAGTCATGTCATTCCAGTGCTTGAGATTCTCCAATTGCTTATTTTTCTGAGAAAAATCCAAAGTCCTTACAACTGCCTTCAAAGTACTATATGATTAGGTCCTTGTCACCTCTCAAGCCTCATCCTCTGCTGTTCTACTCTTTACTCCTCTCCATGGGACTTTGTATTCTTTAAACATGCTCAGCACGCTCCCAGCTCAGGTCTTTGCATATACCATTCTTTTCTGTCTGTTATCTGCATGACTTGACATTTACATGGTTTGACCCCTTTCTTCTTTTGGGTCTTTGGTCAAATATTACTTTAATAGAGACAACTTCTCTGTATAAATAAAATGCTCCCTACCACCACTCTCCATCCCTCCTGTCCTAGTTTGCTTTCTCTATATCACTTATAATCACCTGGCATATGTTTGTTTACCATCTGTCTCTCTTACTCAATTGTGTACTCTATGAGGACAGGGGCTTAACTTTATTTACATTTCAATTCTAATGCCTGGCACATAGTTGATGCTTACTGAATATTTGTTGAATTAATGGATGGATAAATTAATATGAGTGTTATGAATAAAAGGTACAGGGGCTATGAATAAAAAGTAGGCTCAGGGGACAGCCTGTGGGGATGCCTCCCCGAGGAAGGCACATGTATGTTGAGACATGAAGGGGATAAGGAAATGGTGACAGCATTGCAGTCAGGTGGAATAGCTCAAGCAAAGGCCTAATGGCTGGAGGGAGCAGCATGAATTCACAGAACTGAGAGAAGGCCATATTGGCTGGAGTTCAGAGAGTAAAAAAGGGCGGTGGGTCCCAAAGAACCTGGAGAGCTAGGCCATGCACAGCCTTAGAGGTTGTGTCAAGATTTAAGTCTTTATTGGAGGAATAGCAAGAGGCTGTTGAACACAAAAGCTTGTTCATGAATGTCCATAGCAGCATTGTCCTTAACAGGCATAAAGTGGCAACAGCCCAAATGTCCATCACCTGCATATGTTTGTGAACGGATAAACAAAAAGTGGTCTATGTAGACAATGGAATATTGGCCACAAAAAGAAATAAACTACTAATACATGCTACAACATGGATGAGCCTTGAAAACATGATGCTAATTGAGAGAAGCCAGACACAAAAGACTACATGTTGCATGGTTCCATTCAGATGAAATATCCGGTATAGACAAATCTACAGAGACAGAAAGGTAGGTTAGTTGTTGCCAGGAAGGAACAAGGGAAGTAGGGAAATGGTGAGTGATTATTAATGGCTACGGGGTTTCTTTCAGGGCAATAAAAGTGTTCTGGAATAAGATAGTGGTGGTGGTTGCACAACTTTGTGAATATGAAAGGGTACTCTCAAACACTTTTGAAGTGGTACATTTTATGAATTTCATGGTGGATGAATTATATTTCAATTTTTATAAAGAAGCTGTTGATGGTGATGAAGGGTGGCTGATTTGATATGTCCAGAGTTACATTTTGAAATGACTGCTTGGGCTGCAGTGTAGGGAATGGATTGGGGGTTGAAGGTTGGGGGAGCCATAGGAGTTGATGATGCAGAGACACTAGCATTTTGCTGCAGTCCAGAGGGAAGGAGACAGTTACAATCTGCCAGACTTTAACTGAGCTGGATTTTAGGAATGATAGAGAAGTCAAGGATGACTCCTACTTGTCAAGGTTGCCTGAGACTTTGGTAGACTTCAAGCACAGTAATTTGGGCTTTTACCCAGTACATGTTTTAATAAATGGTACTCAAAATTTTAAAAATCAACTTATAATGGTAAAATGCTATATAAGTTTTAATTATTATAACTAATCATGATATACTTGTCTTTATGATATTGGTAATGAGAATGTGCTCTTTGAAAAATTAAAATATAATTTGTATGTGAGCTTGCAAGAGACCGTCAGAAATACTTGCTTTGGCCGGGCGTGGTGGCTCACGCCTGTAATCCCAGCACTTTGGGAGGCCAAGGCGGGCGGATCACGAGGTCAGGAGATCGAGACCATCCTGGCTAACAAGGTGAAACCCCATCTCTACTAAAAATACAGAAAATTAGCCGAGCATGGTAGTGGGCACCTGTGGTCTCAGCTACTCGGGAGGCTGAGGCAGGAGAATGGTGTGAACCTGGGAGGCGGAGCTTGCAGTGAGCCGCCACTGCACTCAAGCCTGGGCGCCACTCCACTCCAGCCACTGCACTCCAGCCTGGGTGGCAGAACAAGACTCCGTCTTAAAAACAAAAAACAAAAACAAAACAAAGCAAAACAACCAAATACTTGCTTTATGATTTCCTTTTGCCTCCAAAACTGTTTGAAATCCATTTGGATTCATTGTGTCTCATATTGTAATTCTTTAATGATCTTATTATCTTTAGTTCCAAGCAGACTTCTGTGTCAAATGCAAGCCAATGGCTTTATGAAGAAAAGCCACATAAAATGGATTTGCTCCATGAAAACGGTCCTCGTCCTGGTCTTCAGGAAAATGTTCACAGAGCAGTTAATGACTTCTGCAACTGGGTTACTACTTTTGTAAGTTAGTGGTAATACCTACTTTTAAATGTCAAGCTCAAAGTTGCTTTTATTAAAAAACAGTATTGAATAAAATCTAAGTCAAATCCTCAAAATCATAAAGGAATCGTTTTCTTCTATTATATATAAATAGAAATATTTCTGGTATATGAAATTTCTGGAGAGTTTGCAAACTTGTGGCTAATTTGAATGTTTATGTTCACATCTCACATCATTGCAGTTGTTTCATATTTTTATTTTCCATTTTAATGTCAGGACTTTCTTTTCTCTCTTTCACTCCTTAAACTTATTTTTCTCAGTTAGATTTATCTAGAAGTACTCTGGCAGGTACTCCTTGATTATAACCTTCACACAAAAATGTTCTAACATGCCAGGCACAGTGGCTTATGCCTGTAATCCCAGCACTTTTGGAGACTGAGGCAGGTGGATCGCTTGAGCTCAGGAGTTTAATACCAGCCCGGGCAATATGGCAAAACCTTGTCTCTCTTGTATTTTTGTAAAAAATATGAAAGTTAGGCCGGGTGCAGTGGCTCACGCCTGTAATCCTAGCACTTTGGGAGTCCAAGGTGGGTGGATCATGAGGTCAGGAGTTCAAGATCAGCCTGAACAACATGGTGAAACCCCGTCTCTACTAAAAATACAAAAAAATTAGCCGGGTGTGGTGGTGTGCACCTGTAATCCCAACTACTCAGGAGGCTGAGGCAGGAGAATTGTTTGAACCCGGAGGCAGAGGTTGCAGAGAGCAGAGATTGCACCACTGCACTCCAGCCTGGGCAACAGGGTGAGACTCCATCTTAAAAAAATAAAAATAAATAAATAAAAATTAGCTAGGCATGGTGGTGTGTCCCTCCCACACAGGAGGCTGAGGTGGGAGGATTGCTAGAGCCTGGGAAATCGAGGCTGCAGTGAGCTGTCATCATGCCACTATACTCCAGCATGAGCAACAAAGCAAGACCCTGTCTCAAAAAAAAAAAAAAAAAAAAAAACTGACATAAACAGACTTTTGACTCAGTTATCAAGGTCTTCCCTTGTGCTCCTTCCAAGACCTATATAGTCACCTATTCCTGTTCCTGAGTCTCTGTAGATGTCTAAATACCTGATGCTTTTCTCGGATTTAAGGTCTTTAGGATTTGCATTCCATGCCCCCACCCCATCTTTTGAGTGTTAATTTTAGTCAATGTATTTTTTTAGTACTTTTAAACATCAAGCTACTTACTTCATTGGCAAGTGACTGAAATATAATTCAGATTGGTTTAAGAGAGAAAAGGAAAGCATCCAGATATAGTAGGAACTTCAGGCACAGCTTGATCCAGGTGCTGAAATATTTTTAGATGTTGTTCCTATCTCTCGGTTGTTGCAAGATGGACTTCTTTCTCAATCAATATTTCCCCAAGAAATGGCAAAAGTCGTCACTAAAATTTCCAAGCTTATATCCTACAAGCGAGCAACCTAAGTGTGAAGACAGCAGTGCTTTTCCATCAGGGAAAAGTCCAGGGATTACTCTCACTGGACTAACTTGGGGCACGTGCTTGTGCTTGAACTAACCATTATGATTAAGGAGATGGAATATGCTTATTGGCTAGGCCAGGACGCACACCTAACCCTGAAGCCAAGAGTGGGGGTGTCCAGCCCAACTGCAACAGAGTGAGAGTGAGGGACAGAGACTCCTCAGATGGTGACTGGAGCGGGGATGCTGGACGAAGCAGACGACGCCCAGTATGCCTGGTATCCAAATCACTGCTTGTCCATAATCTGTTCAGAGTGGACTGCCTGATTTCCAGAGTCCACTTCTCCTATTCCTGCTGCTGGAGGCGATTCCTGTCTCAAGGCAGGAAACTTAAGGAATCTTAGAATAAGAGCTTAGCTTCTCTGGTAACTGCCTTTAGTTTCAGACCCTGTGACCAAGCTCCCATCTTTATTGACATCCCACGAGCTAGGTCCCTGTCTCATCACCCTGCGGAATTTTCTTCACAGCACTGGCTTGTGCTTTTCCTTCCATTCTGTTTGTTTATTTTTCACCTCATTGATTCTGCTTGCTTTATTTCGGCTTCATTATTACTTTAGCTTCCTTTTGCCTGTACTTGTCCCTTTATGTCCCTGACTCTGTTTCATGACTCCTCTCTATAAATTTTACTCCAGTCACAGTGCCAGCTGCTGGTGACTTCGTTCTCTGTGTTTTCCAGTTTCTATTTTCCAGTGTGAGATTCTATGGAGTCTAAGATCTTTTAGCCTTGAGCCATATCATAGGTAAACGCTCAGCATACAGATTAGCTGCTCTTAATGTGCCCATCTCTACTCCCACCAGCTGTAGCTGAGGGAAGGAAATGGTGAAGGTTGTTCTGTGTACAGAATACGGCTGACTGAAACCACCTCCTTCAGCAGGAGCTGTGAACCTGGCAGCTTCCCTTATACAGAGTTATGGGCAGAGAAAACACTGCCATATCTACACAAGTCTGGAAAACACTTCTAGAGATGCCACCACTATAGAGTGCTGAAGAAGTTTGCTATCGATCAAACTGAATTTCCCTCAGGGACTCACTGCTTCTTGCAAAGTCCTAAGCTGTCTTTTAGTGACAAAGCCCTCCAAATCCCAAACACTTCTTGTCTTCAATGAATGCTGACTGAGCATTTTCTACCTCTCCCCAAGCTACCTCTTTCCCCAGCAATGGCCAACTACCTCCCTTAGATTAAAGAAGAAAGCAAGGAGCATTTCACCGATTGCCCTCAATTCATGCAATGTGATATTCTTCCAGGGAATTTCAGACATTGATGAAGAGTTCATCTTGAAACAGTTTGACATTGACTATGAGACCAAACCAAGCCATGATGCGCTCCACACGATGAAGCCAAATCAGGTTGCTCTGGAGCTAAAGCGTAGTGTGGGGCTCAGTAAACTGCAGGAGCCAACGTTCTTCCAGAAAACAGGCTATGAGAGGAAACTCCAGAAAGCACAGGTAATTGCAGAAGGGGACCAGTCTGAAAATCAAAGAAAATTAAGTTGTATTGAAGTCTTAAAGTTCTTGAATTCTGGTGTGTCATGGGTACTGGTTTTTTAAAGTAGAATTCTTGAATTTTTTTCATGATTAATATTTGTTAAACAAATGCATGTTTAATACCTATAATAAAGTCAGTTATACAAATGAGGCATATCATTTGGGATTATTTTTCATACCTGAATAGTCATTTTCAGAGATAATTTGTTAGGTGTTTTATATGTTGAAATACTAAAAGTCAGTAGAAATATACATGAATGGTTATTATTGCAAGAGCAAAATGCTGCAATTAATTATTGTGAATGCTGTTAATAGTATGTCCAAAGAATTCTTGAATTTTTGCTGGAGTCTTGTTGACCACAAACCATCATTCTTGACCACATGCTTGCCTAATGATTAACAGGTTTCCTCAGCACCAAGTTTCTGTAAAGATGGAAGAACAAGGTAACAGAAAGGAGAAATAACATGCCATGTTCCAAAGGGAAGTACTATGGGCCCCTAAACTACTATTTACTTTTCTACACAGTGTGTCACTGCAAATATATATACACAAGTCAAGTTATGTGAGTCAACAACAGATTTAAGTGCCTAAGTTGGAGGGGAGAGCCCTTCCCTGAAAGTGAAAAACAGTATTTTATCTCTAATTGTCTTCTGCCTTTTACACATAAACTTTGATATTATACTTCCAATCTTTGGGACATATTAATTTTGTCCTTTACAGTTGAACACATTTGCCAACCTATTTTCACACACATTATGTTTCTATCCTTGACTCTATTGCATAAGGTTTATGAAAACTATGCATTTCATCATGAATATCAGCACTTTTATTTTTCCATTTTCCTTTCATCTTTCTAAAAGGTAAAATGCAAAATGGTATTAGACAGGTAAGTCATGTCCATCACACCTGAGGCCTGAACCACTGCTTGTCCTGATTCTGGGCTGAATAAAATTGCTCAATTCCCTGTATGTAGAAATAATTATGTAAACACTGCTTTATAAACCATGGAAGTTATTGCCAAAATTGAACCTTTGACTGGCAAATGGAGGGTCACTATACAAAAGTTGAAACTATATTTCCACATAGTATCTTTTTTCTTCTGACTAGAAGACTTCTTTTAACATTCCTTCCAGTGTGGATCTGCTGGTGATGAATTCTTTCAGCTTTTGTATGTCTGAAGACACCTTGTTCTGCCTCATTTAAAAAGACTCAGTGGTCACCTGTTGTCTGTTATCTGTAGGGGTTATGTTTCAAGATCCTCCAGTAGATGCTGAAACTTTGGATAGTACTAACTCCTATATATACTGTTTTTTGATCTGATAACAGGCGGTTACTGAGTGACTAAGGGTGGGTAGTGTGTACAGTGTGGATACTCTGGACAAAGAGATGATCATATCCCTGGAGGAATGGAACAAGGATGGCTTGAGATTTCATCGTGCTACTGAGAATGGCACACAATTTAAAACTTATGAATTGTTTATTTCTAGAATTTTCCATTTAATACTTCAGACCATGGTTGACCACAGGTAACTGAAAATGTAGAAAGCAAAATCATGGATAAGGAGGAATTTTGTATTTTGTGGGAAAATAATTTTAGTTCAAAGTTAATTCACAGTTTTAAAAATTTCAGTAAAGACATTGCTTTCCTGTCTTCTTGGTTGTACTGTTTCTAGGAGAAATCTTACATCATCCTCATCTTTGTTTTTTTGGGATGTGCTTTTTCCTTGGATGCTTTTAATATTTTCTCTTTGTCACTGGTTTTGAGCATTTTGATTATCATAAACCTTGGTGTATCTTTCTTCATGTTTCATGTACTTGTGGCTTGTTGAGCCTCTTGGATTTGTGGGCCTATAGTTTTCATTAAATTTGGAAAATTTTGGACCATATTTCTTTAAACTTTTTTTGTTGTTGTTTTTCAATCCCTTCCCAGAACTCTGATTACCTGTAATTAGGCCACTTGAAGTTGTTTTACAGCTCACCACTGCTCTGGTCAGCTTTTTAAATTCTCTTTTCTTTTTGTGTTTCTATGGCTATGTCTTTAAATTCTCTATTTTTTTTCCCTGCAATGTCTAATCTTCCGTTAATCCCATCTAGTATTTTTTTAGAGTCTCTTATGTTACAATTTTTATCTCTAAAAGTTTAGCTTAAGTCTCTTTAATTTATATCTTCCATGTCTCAACTTCACCTTTGGCACATAAAAAACATAGTTACAACAATTGCTGTGATGTCATTGTTTACGGATTCTAACGTCTGCATCATTTCTGTGTCAGTTTCCATTAGGTGATTTGTCTCCTCATTGTGGGTCATACTTTCTTGCATCTCTGTGTGCCTGGTAGTCTTCGATGGATGCTAGGCAGTGTTACTTTTATCTTACTGGGTGTTGAGTATTTGTATTCTATAAATATTCTTGAACTTTGTTCTGGGATGCAACCAAGTTACTTGGAAGTTTGATCCCTTTGAGCTTTGCTTTTAAGATTTGTTGGGGTTAGGTGCAGTGGTTTATGACCGTAATCCCAGCATTTTGGGAGGCCAAGACAGAAGTATCACTTGAAGCCAGGAGTTCGAGACCAGCTCGGGGAACATAGTGAGACCCCGTCTCTACAAAAAAAATTTAGAAAAGAAATTAGCTGCTTGTGGTGGCATGTACATGTAGTCCCAGCTACTTGGGAGGCTGAGGCAGAGGATTGCTTAAGCCTAGGAGTTCAAGGCTATAGTGAGCTATGATTGTGCCACTGTACTCCAGTCTGGGTGACAGAGTGAGATTTTTGTTTCTATTTTAAAAAAAATTTTGTTGGGAAAGACCAAAGTAATATGGGGTAATTATTCCCTACTATTGAGGCAAGACCCTTCTGTGTTTTCTGCCTAGTGTCCTGTGGATCTTTGGGTTTCCCAGGAGGAGGAAGGCACTGTTCCTGGCCCTGTGAAAGTGCTGGACACTTTGTCCTCTTTTCCTTTTGGTTGGTTCTTTCCCTGACCGTGGGTAGTTTCCTTCCACACATGCACAAAGGGGTACCCTCTGAAATCTCCTGGAGTTCTCTCTCTGTGCAGCTCTTTCTTTTCTGATACTCTGTGCTGCAAACTTTCTCTGCTTTGATCTGTCTGGACTCTTGGTCCTGTCCTCTCAATTCAGAGAGTCCATTGGGCTCCTCCTGCACTCTGCCTGAAGGCAGTGAGCTAGGGCAGTCGTGGGGCTTATCTTGTTTGTCCCTCAAAGATCACTATCCTTGGTTACCCCATGTCTTGTGTCTGGCATAGTATTAATTCATGTACTTTTTCTTGTTTTTTTGATTGTTGAAGGTGGCGGGGTAAATCTGGTCCCTATTCTGGAAGTCCTTGTCTTTATTTTCTGGGCATCCCTGTCTTTATTTTCTGACTCCACAAACCCTCAGGCCTTCTAAACTGTGGTCTTTGGTGTATGAGCTTTCCTGCCACCTTAGCTTTGCTCATAGTATTCTCGATTCCTGGAGTGCCCTCCTCTCCATGTCCATAGATTCTATCTTCCTTTAGACCCAGGAAATATGCTGATTTTTCCATGGAGCTTTTCTAGGTCCCTTAGTTGACATTAATTTGTTCTTACTTCTAATCTCTCACAGCAATCTGTGCCTCTATTTTATATATCTTTCTTTGCCCTCTATATTAATTGATCAATTTGTGTATGCATTTATTCAAAAACAGTAGTAGGTTTCTGAGCACCTACCACTATGTGTCCAAAAGTGCTGGGAACAAATGAAGCAAAAATGGAGGACTGCCTCCTGCACTTATGGAGATTACAGCCTAGTGGGGTCAACAGGTAAATGATTATAGCGAAATGATGTCATGGTGTGTTCAGGACATAGGAAGAGGTAATCAATTCCATCAAGCACGGAGTGAGGGCATGTTTACGAAGGTATCACAGAAGGAATTATGTTCATCTTGAGTCTGGAAAGATCACCAGTTACCCAACAACACAACATATTCCAGAATTCAAGTTCTTCAGTGTGGCAGTAATGTAGATGCCATTCCCCTCCTTCTCCCCTTTCTTCCCCAATCTGTTTTCTTCCCTCTTTCATTTCAGTGGTTCATATCTGAGGGCAATTTGCCCCCTTTCCCCCACCTCAGGGATATTTGGCAATATCTAGAGATGACATTTTTGGTTGTCACCACTTGGGGGATGCTATTAGAATCTAGTGGGTAGAAGCCAGGAATGCTGCTAAACATCCTATGATGCATGGGACACACACACACACACACACACACACACACACACACACCACTCCCCTACATACAAAGGGTTCTCCAGTACCAAATGTCAATAGTGCCAAAGTTAAGAAACATGACTTTCATTCAGCAAATACTTATTAAGCACCCATTATGTCCTAAGTATTGTTTAGATGCCAGGGAGATGTAGCTGGGAATAATTTCCGAAGCTTATATTTTAGAGGACGAGAAGAGAGACAGACAAATGATCAGAAAATATATAGCATAGAAATGGTGATGAGGGTCATTAAGTAAAGTGGAGCAGAGAAAGAAGGCAAAGAGTGTTGGGAGGGAGGGGGGATTCCTTTTTTTTCTTTTTTTTTTTTGGAGACAGAGGCTCACTCTGTCACCCAGGCTGGAGTGCAGTGGACTGATCCCAGCTCACTGCAACCTCCGCCTCCTGGGTTCAAGCGATTCTCCTGCCTCAGCCGCTAGAGTAGCTGGGACTACAGGCATGCGCCACCACGCCCAGCTAATTTTGTATATTTACTAGAGACAGGGTTTCACCATGTTAGCCAGGCTGATCTCGAACTCCCGACCTCAGGTGATCCGCCCACCTTAGCCTCCCAAAGTGCTGGGATTACAGGCGTGAGCCACCGCGCCCGGCCCGGGGTTACCATTTTTTAAATTGGATGGCCAGGGAAGATGCCACTGAAAAGATGACATGAAATAGGTAAAAAAGGAAGCCATGTGTGTGTCTTGGGGAAAAACATTAGAGTAAAGGGAACAGTGTGTGTAGAGGCACTGAGGCAGAAGCATGACAGGGGTGCTCTGGAAATAGCAAGGCAGTCTGTATGCTCAGAGCGGAGAGATCACAATGCTGAATCCAGCGCTGGAAGAGATTTCCCTCCTGTCTACTCTGTCCCATTCTCTTGTCGTAGAGCGTATCTGGCTGGACTGTAGAATGCCCCACACATTCCGCCACATAGTTTAAATGTGCATGAGAGGAGACAGGGCCAGAATCTTTGTGGTTTCATGTTTCTAACACCCAAGAATTAGACCCCCTTTTGTGATGCGACAGTGAGGGTATTGCATTCACAGTGTCAGTCTATGAACCAACAAGAGGTTCTCCTAACGTCCTTGATGCACTGCTGAGGAATGGGGGAAAGAAGGGAATGAGATACGTTCATTTTCCTCATTCTGTCTTCCAGTTAAAAAGGCAAGAGCTTGGCCGGGCATGGTGGCTTACACCTGTAAGCCCAGCACTTTAGGAGGCCGAGGCGGGCAGATCACGAGGTCAGGAGATTGAGACCATCCTAGCTAACATGGTGAAACCCTGTATCTACTAAAAATACA
>NW_012108141.1:2300710-2312024 GCF_000951045.1 Mandrillus leucophaeus
AGAAAGAAAGAAAAAAATAAATAAGGCAAAAGCTTGGTGTTAGCAGTTTGATAAAACAATATTGTAGCATGTGCAAGGCTGAGCACCGTGCTGGGTTCATACTGTCTAATAACTTACTATTTTGATTGACTGAGTATTATTCAAGGTCTTTACCCTAGGGGAAAACATGTGATTTTTACATGATTTCTAGCTGCTTTACATACATTCTCTCCTTTAATCTTCACAACAGCCCTGTGGGGGTGTATACTATTGTTATCTCCATTTTACAGATGAAGAATTTATGTAATTTGATCATCTCACACCTACTGAGTGAGAGGAAAGCTGGATTTGAACCCTGGTCTGTCAAAATCCAAAGGCCGTGTTATTAACCACTGCATTATTTTTTAAATCATGAACTTTAATGTTTACTTTGTAAAATCAAAGCATGCTGAAACTTCACAAAATACTTTGGCAAGGGCCAACCTAAATTCCAAAGTAATGATCTTGCTCTCCTAAGCTGAGCTTTAGATGTTTGAAATGACAAACAAACAAAAAATCAATGGCACTGGGAATTGTGTTACTCTCCATAGAATCCTTGTAAGCCAAAGTGGGTGAAGATGAGGTATGGAGCGTGGTATTTGAACCCCAAGTTGTGGAAAAAGCAAAGAGCAGACGAGCCTCTGGTTGACCCTGAGGTCTCACATAAAGCTCAAGAGGAGAATTTTAAAAAGGAGCTGCAGGAACAGGTATGTATTTATACTGAGATTCGATCATCTGAGCTTAAGATGACCACAGTGTGTCTGCCACCCTAGTACTGAACTAGACTCTGTGGCGTAATACAAAGGCTCCTGAAAGCCCTCCACCTTGCATATTGAATTCAGCAAGGAGAAAGCCAAGTCATGTTATGGAGAATATGTAATAAGCAAGACGTGGAATCTCCTAGCTTTGTGGTAGACATGGCATCTCTACTCATGGTATTTCAACATTTTTGGAACAATTTATTCCAAGGATAATTGTTCAAAGGGCAGTGTGACTTGGTAGGACCACCTCAGTGCCCAGAATAGATGTGATGTCATGAGTTCTCTTTGGGTAACAAAATGTGAAGCTTGTTTCCTATCAGCTACGGGTGAATGTCAAAACATTCAAAATTTCAGCCAGGAAATTTCTTTTAGGCAATTCATTCGAGTTGCAGGATCTGTCTGAGAGGAAAGGGACAAAGGTTAAGCACTGTTTGATATTGCAAAGCAACAAACACAACAAGGATGTGCTCTAATTTTACTACAGATAAGCTGTGTGCCTGCTCATTTCTTGTGTAAAAGTAGCTAAAGGAAAGAAGATACTCATTATAGCCCTGGAAATTTGGAAATATTGATGAAACACTTGCATAGTACTCTAAATGAGGATATTTGCAAACCTCTTCTCTTTTTCAACAGACCCCAAACTTCTCCCAGATAACAGATGTGAAAACACTTTGAGAAAGCAAAATACAATACGAATTAGACTCATTATTCATCAGTAATCACTCATCAATTGTCTTCTTCAGATTGGAAAGCTAAGACAGGAAGGATGGTCATTTTAATCTTTTCCAGTACTGAATATAAATTCTTATTTTCAGGTGTGAGGTATGACACAAATTTATGAGCACTACATGTTTATATAAATCTCAAAATTATGTAAATAATGTTTGGCAGAATTTCTTAGTATAGTTTTTGGAGAGCCTAAGTTTATGTGAATTTAATATATAACATAAAGCTATTCCAGTTACACTATTATTATAAAAGGTAATATCATTTTCTCAAATATTTAAAAAGAAAAATAGCTACAAACTTTTGCTTTAAGGTGTCTAGAGTTCTCTTTTTAAAAACATATTCTTAATGACTAAGTCTTAAAGACTTCAAAAGTTTTACAAAACATATTTCATTTTGATGACAAATGCTATAAGGATGTTTTCCAAAATGGTTACAGTGAGCGAATGAAGTAGTATTATTTAAATTTTGGAAATATAATTGATATAACTCATATAGTAAAAGATTGTTTATCAGGCAGTTTAGACACAGGAAGGATTCATAACAATGGAATTGTTCTACAATTTTTATAAAACACACCTTTTTAATGCCTGAGGAATGATTTACCTTATCAACTATAGGTGGTACCACTAGACTGTGGCACCCCAGTTTACAAGACACAGGCACTATGGGGTACTGGTAAGTACTATGACAACATGACTGTCTTTCTGGGGACTCATGAGTTTTGACTATTCTTGATAGATTTGGTTTGGAAGGTGAAATGGTCTTAAAATACTGAATTGCAATTATGTAAACTTATGCATCCAATTTTTAAATTAAAATACATGTAAAGAAAAACTAAAAAGATGCATAAATATCACAGATGTTGGGACTGATCAAGTCATTTTTGATTGTCATGTCCTTTGAAGTTAAGATCTATGATTTGTGGATATACTGTTAATCTTAACTAGGTTAGATTCCAGACATCATAGGTCAATAATTGTCTAATCGCTAAAATGTGTTGCCCATCCTTAATACGGGGATAAGGAAAAGGGTAGGGGAAGGAGAGAAAGCTGGACGTCTTTAAAAGCCTTCATATTCATCAACTCAGGAACATTACACACATATTCAAAAACAAGAAGGATATGGATTAAAATGAGATACTTTATAAAGAGCTAAATGCTTTTAATGAGAACAAATGCGAAATCAAGCTTCTGATGGCTGACCCCTTTCTTCTGTGGGTACTCTTTTAGGAGGAGTTACTTGCAGACCTTCACGGAACAGTTGCCTTTAAGGATTTCATTCTAAGCAGGGGCTACAGGATGCCACGTGTGAGTAAAGGGTTACTTCAGAAGGCCCTGCTGAGGGGCTTCGTGGCTCACAGTTGTTGATGGGAAGAGGTTATGACCCTGACAAACCCAAATAGTTCTTTCACAGGCACGTACCAAGACAGGCCCCTGGAAGAAAGGGCGTGCTTTTCCCCAGACGGGGACTCAGAGATAGGATATGGCATTTTGCCCTTTTTGTTCTGCCTATTTGGTTTCTGCTACTGTCAGAGATACCATTTCCCTGCTGATCTTTGACTCATCTTCCTTGGGTTTGGCCTCAATAGGAGGTCTATGTACAGGGCATGGACCTTGCAAATTCCAACTGTTACTCAACACCCTGAATTCTCTAGGATGTTTTCAAGTCTCCTTTACATCCTTGTCTAAGGACAGAGAGCTGTGGCTTGGGTTAGGACAAAATAGAGTTGGGATTTGCAATTTTATCATTGCACTATTAGCTCTGCCTCAAGTGGAAACAGGCTAAGGCAAAAGTTCACTTCCTGGGGAGCCTGGCCAGTGTCGTCTGCCTTTTTTTCCTTTCTTCTTCTCTGCCTCCTGGTTTCCCCTTACTAACTTGTAAAGCTGGCCCCAGCATCTCCACACAATGTGGTCCCCCTTTGGACAATCACTTGTAACAGGGGTGGGGTGGGAGGTTGGCAGAAGGGAACATGGAGTGGGGGGGCCTGCTGCCTCAAGCAGTATGCCCAGATCAGCCCTGTTACTGCAGCAGGAGACAAGATGGGCATCTAGGGCTGAAGTCATAGCTGATAATGTCATGCATTTGTCCACTGTCCTCTGTGTGCACGTACCTTGGGGTCTTTAGGGAACAGTGCAACTGAGATGGTCAGAAGTTCCTGGAAATGGGATATTTGATTTCTGTTTTTCCAAGAGTGATAGAACTAACAATAGCTGATACTGCTATTAAATAAATGTAGGACAAAGTTCAGAATCAGACCAGTTTCAAAGTTAAATCAGGCAAGTCTAGAGCATGAGATGGAGATTTGAGATTGAGAAACTCCATTATAGAACTGGTTTGGAGGAACTCCTTTAGTTTGAACATCAATAACTAGGTCTGCTAGATATATTTAATATACTTATACAAATAACTGCCTAATCTGTATATGAGGCTTGCATAACTATATTTATATATAATATATAAAATATAAAATATGCATATATAGCTTTAATGTTACATAATTATGTGTTTACATGTCCATATTAGATATATGAAGATGTACTTCTGTGGTATATGTGTGTGTATATATAAATCCTTATTTGCTGTTGATATTACTCATTTTTGTATCTTAACATTTTTAGTGGCAAACACATTTCTTTTTTTCATTTTGATGTGTCTCCTGTTGATTCAGTCCATGCTGTTGATGAACATTTAGTTCAGTTTTGGGCAAAAGGAAGCATGCCTGACACACTGGCTGTCCTCTTTTCAGTCACATTGACTAGAGAAATTATGCCCCTGGTCACAACAGAGTCCTCTGAGAACACCTGTCACTCAAAACCCTACAATATTTTGTCCCTTTATTCTTACATCCTATATTCTTATTTTATCAATAAGATTTCAGCTGAAAGAGAGAAGGGACTCTAATACAGGGAATAAGATATATATGCATATACACACATAGAGTATATAAATATATATGTGTGTATACACAGTTATTTCTTACTTAAATCTATATGTGAATATTCTTTTTTTAACCTCCTCTATATATATACATTCACATATGTTATGTGAACATACACACTTACCTACACATTCCAGTATTTGCTGCTGGATTATCTACTTGATGCATCACCCACAGCCTCATTCCCTCTGCTACACAGATGGGTCCCAAGCCTTAGTAGCAGGGATGGGCAGCACAAGGCTATATTGAGCGGGGCTGGGCCAGACTTGGGCACAGAACAAGTGTGAATTCCATCTGAGTGTTTCTGATACTATGTGACTACCTTCCAAAGACCAACATCTATCATGGTCGGATTATTAACATGTGATTTTGCGTAGTATAAGGATATATATTAGAGTGTGAAATTTTGAGTTGGGTTTGGTAGTGATTGTGGGGAGGACTATACTGTACAAGTTTTGTTTGTCAGTCTAATGAAGGTTCTCTCATTTTTTTTTAGTTCCTTGAGAATATGTATATTGGGAAGGAATGTAAACGTGCATGTAATAAGACTCCTATAAAATGAACTCAAGCATAGAAGAATCATAGGAGAATGATTAGGCAGATTTTATTACTACATACTTGGCTTTTTCTCTGTCTCCTTTTAAAGATTAAACAGAATTTATGATGAGTGTCCCACTGTGGATGTTCAACTTTGACTTGGCAACATCTGTAAACGTAGTACCTGATGGTTATAAACATTTCTCAGTGGATTTCTGCTTCAGTTAATCAACATTTTGTATACTTTATCACCTATGAGATCAATATTCACATGTAATCTTCTCACATTTTTGTAGCACTGTGAATATTATATAGGTATATCAACTATTTGTAAAAATAAATAAAGCCATAAATAAAAACAGAATTACTCTATTGCTTTTTTCCCAGGTTCTTCCCCTGCTATTGAGTGAGTACCTCTTTTCCTTTTCCTTTACAATATTATTTTCTTTCATTTTGAATTAAATTTACTGAGATATTTTTTCCTTTTGTCGACATTGCGATGGGTGGATATTGTCTGTTTGGCCCCACTAAATCTTATGTTGCAGCTTGATCCCCAGTGTTGGAGGTGGGGACTGGTTTGAGGTGTTTCAGTCATGGGGGTGGATCCCTCATGAATGACTTGGTATCATTCTCACAGGAGTGAGTGAATTCTCACTCTTGGTTCCTGTGAGAACTGGTTATTTAAAGAGCTTGGCTCTTCCTCCTCTCTCTTGCTTGTTCTCTCACTATGTGACCGAATAAAGTGGCACATGCCAGCTCCCCTTTGCTTTTTGCCACAAGTGGAAGAATCCTGAAGCCCTCACCAGAAGCAGATGCTGGCACCATGCTTCTTGTACACCCTGTAGAGCTGTGAACCAAATAAATTTCTTCTCTTAAAGATTACCCAGCCTCAGATATTCCTTTGCAGCAACACAAATGGACTAAGACAGGCATGTTAGTGTTGATAATAAATGTGTATCTATAACATAAGGGCATAGGTCAGAAGGTTTAATGGAAACTCAAGATGACATGTATTTTAATTACCTTTAAAAATTATGTTTTATTTAAAAATGTTAATACTGTCTGGATGTGACCACTCACATCTATAATCCCAGTGCTTTGGAAGGTCGAGTCAGGAGGATGGCTTGAATCCAGTAGTTCAAGGCTGCAGTGAACTATAATCGTGACAGTGCCTTTCAGCCTAGGTGACAGAGTGAGATCCTGTCTCTAAAAAAAAGTTAATGCTTATATTGGGAAAATCAGAAAACATAGACTAGCAAAAAGAAAAATAGAAAATACTAATTCTTCCTATGCCTGTCTTTACTTTAATCTCTTAATCCCATCATGTTCATAAGCTGAGGATGTATGTCACCTCAGGACCCTGTGATGATTGCATTAACTGTACAAATTGTTTGTAAAACATGTGCGTTTGAACAGTATGAAATCAGGGCACCCTGAAAAAGAACAGAATAACAGCAATTTTTAGGGAACAAGGAAAGATAACCATAAGATCCTACTGTCAGCAGGGTCGGGCAGAATAGAGCCATATTTTTCTTCCTGCAGGGAGCCTATAAACGGACATGTGAGTAGGAGAAATATCGCTGAATTCTTTTCCCAGCAAAGAATTTTAATAATTGATAACCCTGGGGAAGGAATGCATTCCCAGGGGTAGGCCTATAGATGAACGCTCTGGGAGTGTCTGTCTTATGTGGTTGAGATAAGGGATGAAGTGTGCCCTGGTCTCCTGCAGTGCCCTCAGGCTTACTAGGATTGAGAAATTCCAGCCTGGTAAATTTAGTCAGACCGGTTGTCTGCTCTCAAACCCTGTTTCCTGTTAAGATGTTTATCAAGACAATGCATGCACAGCGGGACATAGGCCCTCATCAGTAATTCTAATTTTGCCCTTGCCTTGTGATCCTGCTCTGCCCTTTTGCCTTGTGATCTTTTATTACCCTTTGAACCATGTGATCTCTGTGACCCACTCCCTATTCCTTTTGAAATCCCTAATAAAAACTTGCGGTTTTGCAGCTCAGGATCACCATCACGGTCCTACCAATATGTGATGACATCCCCGGAGGCCCAGCTGTAAAATTTCTCTGTGCTATTTCTCTTTATTTCTCAGACCGGCTGACACTTAGGGAAAATAGAAAAGAACCTACGTTGAAATATTGGGGGCTGGTTCCCCCAATACATAGATACAACACTAGTGTCAGCACCTTAACCAGCAGCAGCATCCATGTCCAGTGTGGGTTCTGCCTACCCATCTCAGGGTCTCTGATGAGGCACTTGACTGGTGGAGCCAGATCCATGCCTATGAGTGAGGAAGGCAGAGAAAAGTAGTATATGGCATTTCCAGCTCCTACAGTGTAAGGGGACTCTGCCCCCATAGGTCAGGGAGTTCAGGTGCCTCTTAGAATATGGAGTTCAGATGACTAGCCTCTTGAATGCCCAATATCAGTATCTACTTTTTTTCATAAAGAAAAAAGCATAAGAAACAAACAAAACCACTTTTCTTCTAATTAGTACAACCATCTCTCTTGCAGAAGAGGACACAATCATGTTCTCAAAAGTGATGAGTTCAAAGTTTTATCCATTACTGCATCTGCCTTCAAATACAAAATCCCTGGGGGGTGGCCTTTCATCCTCTGGGTCTGTCATGACCTCATCTCAGTAATCTGTATGCTGAACTGATTACCTAGTAAATTTGACCACTGACAACACACCCTTAGTGGAGAAATAGACAAGGGAAGAGGAAGAAACTTAAAAAAAAAAATGACATATACATGACATGGCAGGAAAGAAAATGCAGATAGATGCAACAGTATTCATTTCTACAAATGATCAAAAGGCCATAGCTGCTATATATAATTTCCATTCTCCACTTCCCATTTCACATTCTTTTCACCTTTGGGCAGTCCCTTAACTGTTAGGAAATATTTACTTAAGAGAATGACCTAAACCTTTATTCACAAAGGGTCTGAGCCTTGGTGGTCCTAAC
Organism: Mandrillus leucophaeus; assembly: GCF_000951045.1. Taxonomy (NCBI): domain Eukaryota; kingdom Metazoa; phylum Chordata; class Mammalia; order Primates; family Cercopithecidae; genus Mandrillus; species Mandrillus leucophaeus. Next base: position 2,308,671 of record NW_012108141.1, read on the forward strand.
CAGCCAGGACATTTTTATTAGAAGACATGACAACACTAGGTGGAACTCCAAGGGGTCCTTTGATTTCCATGACTCTATTGTCAATCAATTTCCACTTGTTATTGATGATTCATATAGCTCTCTGTTTTTCTTGTTCTTCAGGGATCATGAGAAGTCCATACAATGACCATGTGGCAGTCTTAGATTCTAATTCAATGGAACTATTATTTTTTTTCTACTGATAGACACCTTATCTCAAATTTTTAAATCACCAGAACCCAGTTCATGGGGCTAAGAAGTAACAATTTTGCAAGTGGTTCTGAAGGAGGTGCTCCTCCTGATGCTACACTCATGTATGCTGAATATGGGAAAAACAGCATGTATTGGTTGCTGGTACAGAATAAATAATGAATGTTGGTATGAGCAGAAATTTGTTAGGCAGGGTCAGCAAATTGCAATCCAGAATAAGTTACTATTCCAGTAAAGATAAATTACTGCCCCTTTCATGATAATGAAAGAGATCTGGGACATTCTTTGAACCCACTTTCTCAACAACCATTAAGTCCCCCTTCTAGCTTGCCTTCCTACTGTAGAGGCTGGAAAACTAATGGCTGCATTTCCCAAACTCTCTTAATGTTTCAACTCATTAAAGTGCCCACATGTTTGGAAGTCCAAGGCAGCACCAAGGAGAGAGCTGATCCTCTGCAAGCCAGTCTGGCTTTCAGGTGCTGAGCAGCAGAGGCTACTGGAAGTGGTGGTCTGGAAAGAATCCACTTCTTTCCCCAGGCACATTGTTCCTGGCTTTGTTCCATTCAAACCTAATTCATATCAGGGACTTTAGTTTTATTTCCTGGACAAATAAATATCATACAGAGGCTGTGGCCAGATCAGGTTTGACGAGGGAAATCCAAGTTGCTGAACCCCTGTGTAGCCTGTGTTTCTGCTACTATGCCTACTTCGCTCATTGGGCAACACTGGAGTGCCTGCAGAAAGGAGAGGGTTGCAGGGGCCAGGTCAACCTCTTCTCTTGACTATTGAGCACTTCCTCTCCAGTGGAGGCCTTTGGGTGGCATTCACAAAGAACCAAATATCCTCATACTCTGGATTCATTCTCAGAGATCCCATAGATACCTCTTCCTCCAAACATCCTTGTCTCCAGACTTGCATTCTTGATCCTTCCATGTCTTGGCTGCTGAGCTATACCGTCAGCTAATGACCATTAACTGGTGATATCTGCACCTCATACCATTTCTCCTTTCAGACAAGGTGGTCAGCAAGATGAAATGCTTAAAATTCTGCCTTCTGGAAGATTCCCCTTTGTTGATCTTCAGGGCCACCCTCAAGTTGGGCTATAATGTTGCCGTAGTCCACTTGTGGCTGGTGCTGTCATATTGTGCTGGTTGCTGTCTAGTCAGTTGGACTTAGAGAATACACCATGAAGTCAGAGGTGTAGGCTGAGGAAGAAATGGTAATGTGGTAGGAGTGGGAACACCATGCAATTTGTTGTGTCTTCAATTTCTGCTCAAGCCCAATCTTATATAGGAAGCTTTCACTTGATCATAAGAAGCAATACAATTTGGTAATTTAGTATGTGTACTTTGAAGCCAGAGAGCCTATGTTCTAACCAAGTCCTGCCACTTATTAGATATATGGCTATGGTCAAATTGCTTTTATCCTCTCTCTGCTTCAATTTTCTCATCTAAAATAGGAATGATTACAATAACAGTACTATTTCCCAGAAATGTGGCGAGGATTAAAGGAAATGTTACAAGTAAAGTACTTAGAGCAGAGCTTGGCACGCTGTGCACACACACTAAATGTTAGCTGACTTTATGGCGTGGTGGATCAGGTAGCCCCCAGCTTATGATGAGCAGTAGCCATGAGATTAGGCTGCTATATTTACCAGTGCCCAGCAACAAGCCAAGATCTGTTTCTCAAAAGAAGAAAAGTTATATGCCACAGAATCCGTGGCTTGCCTGCAAAACTCTGAGAGCCTGTGCTGGATGTTCCAAAGCTCTGTTCCAAAGCTGCATTCAGCAGCCCTATCTGCCACAGGCATTTCAATAACATCGGATCCACTGGATCAGAAGACAGAGCTTCCTGGAACAGCGAGACAGCATACTCTTGCTTCAGGCTGCACTCAAAATTGGCAACCTCTCAGATTATTGAAAAAACGAGCTGAAATAGCATATTTAAATCTGGCCTCCAAAATTCAAAGACAAGTGCAAGCAGCACACCATTATAGCATATTTCCAACACCCAGTTATAATACATATAAATAATCTGAAGAGCATAGATAATAATAAAAAGTCAACTAAGAAGTGATGAGTTTGTAATTATCTTTGTTTTTCACATCATTTATTTAACTGTAAGTATATATAATTTGTTTTAATAACGGTGTGTTTAGCAGTCAGCTCACTAAATTCTTGAAAGTTTGTCAGTTGACCTTTGTGAGTTGGTACAACCTGTCTCTAGTACCTTATTGACTGTAGAATTCAAGGCAATGAGGGAAGTTAAGAGCAAAGAATGAAGAGAATTGGTTTCCCCTACCTCCAGTAAGGTTACTCCCACAAAGAATAACATTACAGAGTCTTCATGAAATATGGAGAAAGCCTCATCATGAAGGGAGATTTTCTCTGATGAGGAAGGCTGCATTAATTCAGGTGTGCCAAGAAGCAGATGGCAAGATGGGAATAGATGTTCATGAGCTTTACTGAGGGAAGGAATGAGAAAAGATAGAGAAAGGCTCTAGACTATAATGCCTGTCTGATATCTGTGGAAGGAATAAGGAAAGGAAAGAGGATTGGTATAAGAAGAATCTTGGACTGCAGTACAATTCAAATAAAGGTTTCACCAGTCCAGTGCAAAGTCCTCAAGCTGAAGTTGCCTAGAGGAGGAGTTTCACATATTGCCAGAATGGGACTACCTTGGTGCTTCTGGTATGCTCAGTCACTGGCTAGGGGTAGCCCATGAGAAGCATGGCCTCAGTGTGAGGGTGGAGGATCCAGGGAGGCAGCAATTTGGTCCACCAGCCAATGATGCTCTCTGCAGCAGATGATCTGAGTAGCATATTTTCATAGGGTCGGGAGTTTAGGGTACTTGGAGCCCACCATACCTTCCCATATGTTCCCATTTCAGGATTCAGGGTCTCACTTTTTCCAAACAATGTTCTGTCTTCACATAAGGTATCCTACAAAGCTGTGAATTCAAATGATGTCTTAACTTGGCAAACTAAACAGTCAATTATCTCTCTCTCTCCCAGTTCAACAGTTTCAAGACATGATATTTCTTTAGAAAATTCCAAAGAGCCCTTGATTTGGGGATTTGTGTTTGTTTTAAAGTATGTCCATAAATTGGCTGGGCCCGGTGGCTCAC
>NW_012108141.1:2312289-2321149 GCF_000951045.1 Mandrillus leucophaeus
AAAAAAAAAAGTCCACAAATTATTTGATGCTTTTTCAAAATGTGGTATCTAATTCCCTCCACTCAAGTGTAGTTAGTGACTGTAGTTAGTGGGCTGTACTTAGTAACTTGCTTCTAATGAAGACAATGTGGGAAAGGTGATGATGCCTGATTTCTGAGTCCCAATCACATCGGGTGAAATTGTGGCTTCCTTCTTGTTCTCACTTGGATCATCTGCTCCGGGAGTGTTTAGTTGCCATGTTGTGAGGACACTAAAGTTGTCTATGGAGAGGCCCACATAGCAAGGAACTAAAGCCTTCTTCTAGCAGCCATGGGGCAAGCCATCTAGGAAGTGGATCCTCCAGTCCCTAGTAAGTCTTCAGATGAGACTGCAACCCCTGCTGACATCCTGGCTGCAGTCTTATGGGAGATCCTGAGCCAGAACCACTAAATTGTTCTTGAATTCTTGCATCACAGAAACCACTATAATATTTGTTGTTTTAAGCCACTAAGTTTAAGATTTATTTGTTAAGCAGTAATAGGTAACTAATATTTTGTTACCTGGAAGTGGAGTGCTGCTATAACAGGAACCTAAAGTGTGGGAGGGAGAAGAACTGGGTAGTGGGGTGGAAGCTCGAAAATTTTGAGAAGAGTGTTAGTAAAAGCTTCAAGGGCCTTAGAAACACTGTTAGTAGAAGCCTTTGAGGAGGTGACAGCTTGTCGGAAAATGAGGTAAATGTTATTGGGAAGTGGGAGAAACAGTCTCCTTGTTATGAAATAGCATAAAGTTTAGCCACATGGAATGTAGAAAAGGCAGCTGATGAGCTGGATGATCTAACGAAGGAGATTTTTATACAGAATGATGAAGATACTGCCTGGTTTCCATTTGCTGCTTACAGCAAAATGCAAGAAGAAATAGATAAGCTAAAGCAGGACAACTTAAAAAGAGGAACCAGAATTTTATGGTTTTGAAAATGTCTAGCCTCTTGGATAGCAGATAATGTTTAAATTAAGGAATGGTTTGGGACAAAGACAAAATCCAGGACATTGCCAGGAAAACATGGTCTAAAGAATGTAAGGATCCAAGGATGTAAGGATGTAACTGTTAAATCATTTGTTAAGACCTCAGAAAGATAAAAGTTGGTGCCTCAGCATACTGTTCAACTAGACAAAAGGCTCCCTAAAATTTTCTTAAATGTGCTACAGTTTCTCTTGATCAAACAAATAAAACTTCCAAGAAGCTGGAGATGTTTTTCTTCACCAGAAGCCCTGGTAGAGAAGGGCTTATCTTGAATTGATTTGTAGATTTGGCTTTTGAAAAATGGTGTGGACCCAGTAAGAGTCACTGGAAATCTGTAAAGTTTTTCAAAGAATTGTATTGGCATAAAAACTGCCAGCTTGGACTAAAAGGGACAAAGACAGTATGAAATGAAAAGAGGCCTCTGGATCTCCATAATTCTATTGGCAGAAAGCAGACTGAGAGTACTTCTCAGCTACACATATGTGTTTCCATGATAGAACAGATGACTCAGAGGACAGAACCAAAAAGTGGAAACAAAGGCCATGGAGAATTATTCCTAGTTGAACAAAGTTCTAATTGAGGAACTTCTACAACTTCCTTGGCTGCTTTTCAGAATTGCCACAGAGCAGTGACTCCTATATGCCTCTATTTTCTCCTATTTTTGGAATATGATTGTATATGGTGATTATATTGTGTCTGTTCTACCATTATATGTTGGGTGGTGTTACGGGGGTGGGGGTGGGAGGGATAGGCATGTACCTTTCTGTCTTCAGATTGAAAAGAAAGGTATTAGAATAATTGTACTTAGGAAGTATATGTAAGCAGTCTCATCTGTACCTGCACCTGGTTTACATTCTAACGTTCTAGATTCCAAGCTGATGCTGTAAAGGAGTTATGGGAGGATTTTGTAAGGGTGGGGCTGTGGGGCGAGTATATTTTGCATATGAAAAGAATGTAAGTAATTTGTGGCTAGAGGACAGATTGGTCTTGTCGTAAAATATGTTCACAAATTCTGCGATACTCTTTCCTTCAAAAGATGAAGCTTAATTCTGCTTCTCTTGAGTGTGGGCTGTACTTAATGGCTTGTTTCTAATGAATAGAATGTAGAAGTAGCAACGTGTGATTCCAAAACTAGACTATAAAAGGCATTGTGTACCTTCTTTGCTTTCCCTGGGATCACATGCTCTGGTGCAGATTTTCTCAGCCCAGGCAATATTGATGTTTTGGATAGAATTATTCTTATTATTCTTTGTTGTGAGGGGCTGTTCTGTGCTTTGTAGAATATTTAATATTATCTCTGGCCTCTACTCAACCAAAATTCCCAGAAGTTGAATTGCTGTGTCAAAGGGTATATGTACATGCAGCTACACACACACACACACACACACACACACGACAGAAAACTGACTTAGCCCAGTTATCTCCTGGGGGACGAGCAATGGTGTGCTCACAGGGCTTGCTTTCAGTGTGGGCAGAATAGGCAGTATTACACATTCTGGTGACAAGAGGTGGGGAAGCCCTCCTTTCCTCCATCACCCACCAAGGTAGGTGTGCAGGATATAAAATTCTTACATTAGAAATGCATTATTTGTCCACTTTTTAGTGGGATTATTAGTTCTTTTGCTGTTGAGTTACTTGTATATTTTGGATATTTGTCCCTTGTTGGATGAATAGTTTGCAAATACATAATGAAATCTAAGTTGGCCATAGAATGAAATCCTGTCATTTGCAGCAACAGATGAAACTGGAGGATATTATATTACGTGAAATAAGCCAAGCAAGGAAGACAAATATTGCATGTTCTCATTCATATCTAGGACCTAAAAAAGTTGACCTCATGGAGGTAGAGGGCAAAATGATAGTTACTAGAGGCAGGGAAGGGTGTGTAGGGGGTGGGGGAGGAATAAAGAGAGAGGTTGGTTGGTTAATAAATACAGACAGTTAGAAGGAATTAATTGTAATATTTGATATCAGAGTAACAAAGGATTATATATTTCAAAGTTCCTGGAAGAGAGGACTTGAAATGTTCCCAACACATAGAATGCTGGATACTCTAAATATCCTGACTTGATCATTACACATTCTGTGCATATAACAAATACCACATGTACCCCATAAAAATGTACAAATATGACATATCAATAAAAGATGCATTCTTTTAGTTTGTCCTCCCTCTAGACTGATTTTAAAATATCAAACAAATTCACTGTAAGGTATTGGTGACACATCAACTTTCTTTTTGACAAATGTTCACAGATAACAATATTTACAGTGCCATGGTTTTGGGTGGATGGGTGGAATCAGAAAGCAGTTAAAGAATAATACTGAGGCTGGGCACGGTGGCTCACGCCTGTAATCCCAGCACTTTGAGAGGCTGAGGCGGGTGGGTCACAAGGTCAGGAGTTCGAGGTCAGCCTGACCAACATGGTGAAACCCCATCTCTACTAAAAAAAAATACAAAAATTAGCCAGGTGTGGTAGCAGGTGCCTGTAATTCCAGCTACTCAGGAGGCTGAGGCAGGAGAATCACTTGAACCTGGAAGGCAGAGATTGCAGTGAGCCGAGATTGCGCCACTGCACTCCAGTGTGGGCAACAGAGTGAGACTCTGTCTCACACACAAAAAAGAATAATACCGAAAAGAGGAAGAAGACAAGAAATGAGATAAAGGAACACCCCAAACTTTGCCCTCATGGTGGCTTTACTAGATCTGTCCTGGTCTAATTTACCTCATTCTCTCCCAAGAAGATAACTGTCAATTCTTTAAAAAAAAATCTCTTGCACATTTACATCCTATATTTTGTTAGTAAATGCTAGTGCTTGACTATTCTTTATATTCGTTTATTCATTCACTCAACAAATACATATTTGAGCTTCTACTGTGTAGGACACTAGGCACCCTATAGGTCACTGGGAGAAACCTATAAATCCCCTGCCCTTGTGACCTTACAATCCAGGGAGGGAAACACAACTTTAATCAAAGAAGGTAATATGGAGAGTGACACGGGCAATTAATGGGGTGCAGGGATGGAGAAAAGCAGGGGGCAGGCCTGCGGGAGTGAGGGCGAGGGCCAACTTTGGTTGGGGAGGGCCTCTCTGAGGAGAAATCTGGCCTACATTCTCTCCAGTAACAGTGTGCACATGGTGGGAATTGGGAGTCTTTCACTCATTATTACAATTATTTGAATTGTATCTAATTGTGTGAGGAGCTGGAGTGTATGGCATGGCCCGGGAGGTCTGACTGGAGGAAGCAGAGATTGCCAATGGCACCCATGGGCTCTTCCCTTTTCTGTGTGCTGGGCCCGCTGCCCTTGCCTTGGACGCTCCCTGACTCCATCCTTCAAAAATTGCCTGTTCTCCTCTTCCTTCCTCTCTCGTATTTCCCTCCATTCTTCCTCACTTCCTCTTTAAGCCTGCAGGGTTTGAGTTCACCTTATTCCTTAGTCTCCTTGCTACTTACAGTGAGGCCAACAGACCAGTATCAACTGGCAGCTTGTTAGGAAAGCCGAATCCAGGCCCCACCCTGGACCTCTTTATTTATTCATTCATTCTCCTTTTATCCCAACTCCTATTCCTATGCTTTTGCCCACCAAAGCCACTTCCTTTAATGTGGTAAGAATTGTCCCTAAATATGCATGTATCTTTGAAGCCTCAGTAGTGCTATTTTGAGTGTTTATGTATTTTCAACTTGCATAAATATTATTGTACTGTAAGTCATTGTTTCTTGCCTTTCTAGTCGCCATTATGTATTTAAGATTTAATTACGTTGTGTGTAGATCTTGTTCATTGTTCTAACTACTGCATAGTATTTCATAGGCATCTACTGCATTTTACTTAGTTATTACCCTATGATGAACGGCCAGGGGGCCTCGAACTTGCCGTTGGCCCAAGTAACACTGTATGTCCCTTATAGTCTTGTGCACATTTTTCCCTGGCCCTACATGTTGAGGCGTGGGATTGCACAGCCATCGGCTATATGCATACTTAGCTTCACAACACTCTTCCAGAGCGTTTGCACCCTGTTGACTCTCCCAGCAGCAGCACCAGGCATCTTCTTTCTAATATTTGTCTCTCTGGTGGATGTAAAATGGCATACCATTGTTTTAATTTGTATTTATCTGACTATCAATGAGTTTAAACATTTTTGTGTCTAATGTTATTCAGCCAAAAATTACTGTGCCTATTATGTTCCAGTCATTGTTCTGGGCACTGAGGAAAGAGCGTCCCTGGTCCATTTTTTATATTGGATCTTGTGTCTTTTTCTTGCCAATTTGTAAGAGTTCGTTGTAGAGCTAGGTATTAATCTCTTGTCAGTTTTAGACAACACAAATATCTTCCCCCAGTTTGGCTCTCTCTGATAACTGTTTATGGCACCCTTCATCGACCAGGTAGCATCATTTTAATGAAGTCAAAAAAGTTTTTTTGGCCTCCTGTGTTAGGCAATGTCACATTGCCAGTTTCCTGGATTTTGTTCTATTCATAGTTTTACCATTTACATTTAGGACTTTATTTCATCTGGAGTTCATCATTTATGTGGTACAAAGTAGTAATCCAGCTTTATTTTTCTGTAGATAGTGAGCTAGTTGCCTAACACAGATCTCCCTTTTCTAAAGTATTCATGACTTAGCATGACTGATGTCAGCCTTGAGTCTATTCTGGAACTAAGATGAGTCAGAGGTTTGCAGACAGTTTCAGTTAGAAAATGTCTCTGTGAAACCTGAAACTGGGCAGCTCCAATGTGACTGCTTTGCAGAGAGGTTGTACTTGTGGTTAATGTTATGTGGTTCCCCAGGAGCCAGAGGTCTGACAGCAATGGACAGGTGCTGAGGGTGATAAGTGCGTTCCCCTAATGGAGAGAGGGGTTGCAGAGAGTTATTACTGACCAAGAACAAGTCTGAAAGTCACCACAAACACTGAAACACTCCCATAAGGGTTCTCTAGTGTCACACATCCAAATTGGCACACTCACTTCTGAAACCTATGCTTTAAAATTTGAACATAGTTTAAGAATCCTCAGATTTCAGTGCAGCTAGGGTTTCAGAGCATGGGTCCTGGGGGTCAGAACAGCAGGTTCAAAATCCCAGCTTGGTCACTTATTAACTGTATGACCTTGGACAGATTACTTCCCTCCAAGCATTCCATTTATAAGGATGAGATAATCCTTATAAAACACTTAGCCTGGTGCCGGCATATTTTAGTTATTCAATGGACAAAAACAATAAAAAGAAGGCCTGTTAGATGATAGACTTGACACTCCAGGGAATACAAAGATGGCCAAGTTGTGACCAGCAAGGGATTTATAATCTAAAGTGGGGATGAGACAAACCTCAAAAATACTGATACCGTAAGGGAAAACCTGGTGTGATTGAAACCGTCCCATTAGGAATAACAAATCCCAAGGGTTCTAGGTTTTCTGTGCCAGCAACAAGAGGACAAGACCAAATCTCTTTCTTATTATAACCCACTGTGGAGAGGCAACAGGACCCCAGCAGAGACAGCTCTTCTACTGGCCATGGCTTCTCCCAGTGCATTATCTACTTTCTCTGCTTTTCTTAAAACTCCAGCCAGATTTCCTTTCTCACACTCAGCTGATAACCTCACTGACTACCTCCTTTATAGCACAAAATGTCCCTTATTTTCATTCTTTACTTTTTTCATGCCCTTCTCCTCTCTTTCCTTCATCCAAGGCCAGTTCTTCCACTGGCATTCCTGACCCATCTCCCTCTTGTGCCTTATGAAAGTCCCATGAAAAAAAATATTTCCTCTGCTTCTCATGTCTTCAAGCTCAGTCTCCACTGGCTCTTTCCTGCTTCCACTCGTGCTTAAGTCTCTCTTGGTTTATAGGAACTGCCCTGAGTCCTGGTCAATTTTTTTTTTTTAGGCTGGTGTTGGGGGGGGGTCTCCCTCTGTTGCCCAGGTTGGTCTCGAACTCCTGGCCTTGAGAGATCCTCCCACCTCAGCCTCCCAAAGCACTGGGTATCCTGTTCTATTCTTAAGCAACCCTTCTGTTTCTCTCCGACCTTTTGCCTCCACATTTTTCAAGAGAGAGATAACTCAATTCAGGACTTCTTATCCTTTCACAACATTTATACCTTAGCATTCTGAAATCCAACTCTCACCCCCACAAACACTGCAGAGCTACTGATGGCTTCTTATGTGCCAAATGCAACCATTTTCCCTTCAGTTCTCTATCCACTTAAGTTTTGCTAAGCAATGCCTCCATTCCCCCTCCCCGCCACCTTCTTGATCTGCTTTCCTTATCTGATTTTCGTTCTCCCTCTTCTCTGGTTCTTCCTTCCCACAGTCTTTAGTCTCTTTGACTTTGCAAACAGAGTTGCTTTTCATTGTTCTGTCCTCATCCCTCTAAGCCGGGATTGAGCAATCTTTTCTGGCATAAGTTTAAACGAAAAAATATATAATAAAATAAACTTTAAAATATCCATCTATATCTATTCATACTTTATTAAATAGGATAATATCAATTAGAAAATGGGTTCTACATTATGGCCCATAAAATATAATCTCAAGACAGAATTGCCATATAAGTAGCAACACGGAGGCAACTTCCCAATCTTTCTTCTTGCAATTGTGCCAAGGGCTCATCCATCCTTCATTTCTCTTTATAACATTAATCTTTACTATGGATTTAATTACCACCTCTCTATGCAGAATTTCCAATATCTCCAGCCTTGATCCTCTTCTTAAACGAAAGAAACCCAGTTCCAACTTCCTGCTCGTGCCTCCAATTTAACACATCCCAGCAGAACTCATCATCTTCCTCCTTTGTCTGCACAAATGTGCTAGCTTTTTTGCTCCCTGACAACACTATCTTCCTAGGCACTCACAGTTTTCTCTATGGAGGCAAACATGATTATTCTGCAATTGTATAGTGATAAGCGTGGGTACCATCAGTGCGGCAAGAATGTTTTTAGGATATGTGGCTATGAACCTTTAATATAAACATATGACTATGATTGGAGCATTTTTTAAAAGAGCAGCAACACAGAAATCAACGAGCCAACACTTAAGTTTGGAAAAGCCAAAAGGAAGGCCAAATAATGTTCTTTAAAACTGTTGCATTTGCTTCTTGGGATTCCCAAAGAAAAAAGTAAATAAAAAAATAAAAATGTTGCATGATCAATATGATACAATGTAAAAATAATTCTGATGGGTTGAGAAAATAATTTTTGGTATTATTTTAAATAAATGAATAGAAATTGGTGACAATAAATATTAAGAACCTTTTAGGTATTATAAGTGAATAGCGGGGCTCACATCTGAAGGATTTTACAGATTCTCTGGGATTTTATCCCTTAGACAGGAGTCCCCAAACCTGGGTCCGAGGCCTGTTAGGAAGCAGGCTGCACAGTAGGAGGTGAGTGGTGGGCAAGCGAGCATTACTGCCTGAGCTGCACCTCCTATCAGATCAGTAGCGGCATTAGATTCTCATAGGAGCACAAAGCCCATGTGAACTGCGCATGCGAGGGATCTTTTATTTTTATCAGATTTTTTGAGACGGTCTCCCTCTGTCAACCAGGCTGGAGTGCAGTGGCATGATCACGGCTCACTGCAGCCTCCACCTCCCATGCTTAAGTGATCCTCAGCCTCCTGAGTAGCTGGGACTACAAGCGCCACCGCCTTGCTCAGCTCATTTTTGTATTTTTCCATAGAGGCAGGGTTTTGCTATGCTGCCCAGGCTGGAAGAATCTTATTTTATACAGTGACATTCATTCTCTTAAAAATACAGCTTTATGGTCACTTTTTTTTTTTCTTTTTTTTTGAGACGGAGTCTCGCTCTGTCGCCCAGGCTGGAGTGCAGTGGCCGGATCTCAGCTCACTGCAAGCTCCGCCTCCCGGGTTTACG
>NW_012108141.1:2321229-2331660 GCF_000951045.1 Mandrillus leucophaeus
TAGTTTTTTGTATTTTTTTAGTAGAGACGGAGTTTCACCGTGTTAGCCAGGATGGTCTCGATCTCCTGACCTCGTGATCCGCCTGTCTCGGCCTCCCAAAGTGCTGGGATTACAGGCTTGAGCAACCCCGCCCGGCCTGGTCACTTTTTATTATACATAAAATGAATTTCCAGGAAAGGTAATATCCACGTGGACTAAAAATGCATATGGAATCTATGTAAGGAAAATGCCAATAATGCTCTAGAGTGAAAGTATGTGGGGCTTTTAATTCATTCATTCAACCTGTACTTCTAAGCGCTCACTCTGGAAAGGTTACAGGTGCTAAGAAGTTAGCAGAGAACAAAGGACAATAATCCCTGCTGTCATTTACACTCTAAAGGGAGGAAAGAGAAATTAAACCACAGACATGCGGATTATAGAGTGTATTAGAAATGATACCCTAAGTGCTAATGAGAACAATGGAGCAAGGGAAGGATATAGGGAGTAGGATTATAATTAAAACTGGGATTGTCAAGGAAGGGCTGGGCGGGGGAGGGGGCAGTGGGGGCACAGATAACACTTGTGCCAAGACCTGAAGGGTATGAGAGATAGAGGATGTCTGCAGGAAGGATGACTCTAGGCAAGGAAGCCAGTGTGGCTGGAGGTGGCAAGATGGAGGTGAACGCACAGTGGTCATGGAGAACAGATCCTGCGGGGTCTTAAAGGTTTTTCTGTGTGATCTGGAGCAACTGGAGGGTCTTGAGCAGAGAACTGGGGTGTTTTAACAGGATCACGCTGACTGGTGGTTTGAAAGTGGCCTGTAGGAGCTTGCTGTGTTTTGTTTTGCAGCAACGGGAAGGATGTAGTTGCCACTTCCTGAGATGAGGAAAGTAGGGAGAGTAGTAGGTTTGGGGAGTTAGTTGGGGAGTTCAGGTCTGGATGAGTTGGGCTTGAGATGTCTATTAGACATCCACAAGGAGATGCCCAGTAGGCAGTCTTCACCCTTACCTCTCCTCTACCTGCTCTCTTACGATTACAGAAGTTGTGGCCGCATCAAGGCGTGCATCAGCCCTCCAGTAACCCAACCGGCAGAACCTTGCACCCCGTTAAGGGCTACTGTCCATTCGGAGCAAGGGGCACATTTGATAATTTGTCCTACCAGAGAGAGCAATTATAGTAATTACTCCAAGGCAGGTGTTTGGCATCTGTGACCTTTAGCAGTTGAATGTCGGAGTCCAAGGGAAAGATGGGAGCTGCAGACACAGACGTGGGGACCATCAGCTTGAAGCTGTTGTGCAAAGTCATCAGATCAGCAGAGGAATGAATTTACAAAGAAATGTATGTAACACCCACAGGGTTGTTGTTTGGGAGGATTAAATACACACATAAAACATCTGGAATACAGACAGTGCTTAATAGAGAGCTGCTGTTTTTATTTACAAACTTATCTGTAGGAGCTCGTCCATGGACAACATCCAGTTCACACAGATGGGCGCGCATTTCACAGTAGCCATACACGCCCAAAGAGGACGAGACTGGATGAGGTTGAGCTGACTGGCATCTTTAGATGGATGGTCCTCAGTCCAATCCTTTCATTTTACAGGCGGGGAGGCGGAGGCTTGGGGAGGCTAAGCGCGGTGAGCTGGCGGCGAAGCGGAGCTTCCACTAGGGCTCCCAGTTTCCCTGCACCGCGCCCGCTGTCCTCCGGGCCAACCGTCCCACCCGACCGCGCCACAGCTCTAGCCCGCGCTCCAGCCCGCGCGTCACCGACGCCCGCAGCCTCTCCCACCTCTAAGTTCCAGGAAGCTCTCGGCCTCTAGCTGACCGATTGCTGCTGAGCTTCCCTGGGGAGGAGGCGCCGAGGTGCCCGGCGCTGGCCGAGGCAGGGCTAGGCCTCGCGGGCAGCAGGCGGGAGAAGGAAGGGCGGTGGGGCAGGTCCCGGCTGAGCGCGGCAGTTGTGCGCACTTGGGTTCTTCACGCGGGACACACGTGGAAGGCCGACCCCTGCGCCCCGGCCGCTGGCAACTGGCAGGGCCGGGAACAGAAAATGTAGGGACAGAAAAGCGCTGGAGTCTTCCCCGGGAGGGAGCCCGGGGCTGCAGCCCAGGGGCGGGGAGCGGGGCGGGGCTGGGAAAGTTGAGTACTGGTCGCTCAGGGCCGGGCTCCGCCGGAGCGCACGGCGCAGAAACCGTAAAAGGCTGGACCGGGCGGGGTAGGTGTGGCTCTGCCTGCGTGACCTGAGCCCCGGTCCCAGTCTCTGTCGTCTCCCGCGGCCGCAGCCTCTCAGCCATGGGCGCCGTCTGGTCCGCCCTGCTGGTTGGAGGGGGTCTGGCCGGGGCACTTTTCGTTTGGTTGCTGCGGGGCGACCCTGGAGACACCGGGAAGGACGGGGACGCGGAGCAAGAGAAGGACGCCCCTCTTGGGGCAGCTGCGGTTCCGGGAGGCCATCAGAGTGGCAGCGGCGGACTGAGCCCTGGACCTTCCGGGCAGGAGCTGGTCACCAAACCAGGTATTCTTCCCCCCGTGACTCCTGGGCACATCTGCCAGAGCTTTGAGGTTAATCGAGGAAGGGAGGAAAGAGACAAACCCACCTGGAGCTTTCCTCCTGAGGACCGGCTTCCCTAAGGGAACTGGGCCGTCCCCACGCCCCTCGGTTTCCCAGGTTGGTTGGTACGCGCGGGCAGATTTCTTGGCTGGTCCTCCAAGGGCCGCGCCCTTGCCGAGTCCCTCAGCGCCCGCGCCTGAGGACTTGGTCCTGCCCCTCCGGCGGGGATGAGCTCCTCCGCTTGGCGGCGCTTGGTGCAGTGCGGGTGGCTGCAGTGGCGGCGCCCCTTCCCGGCCTTTGGAAAGGAGGGCTTAGATTTAGGGGATCCTACAAGCCTCTTCGATCTCTGCCCAAGCAGGGACATTTTCTCAGTCCCAATCCTGGTAGTCTCACATCCTACCATCGCACAGCCCATGAAGAGCTGGGTTTGGGAACAACCCAGCTGCGGGCGCCTCCTGCTATCTGGACGCTTCTTTAGGAATGCAAAGTTCAGGTTGGACTCTGGCCATGAAGGCTATGGCTGAGGCCCTGGGGCTGTGCCTTAGTCGCCCGTTTCAGCACTGTGGGCAGTCCTCCCGACGCTGCCCCAGAATAGGGCCCGACGGTCATCCCTAGGGACTACTTAAATAGGGGACCCAACCCTGATGAGTAGAATTGACATCTGGGTTTAAATTTCTGTATGTTAGGCACCGTTTGCTAAACAGAGAGCGAACACTGGCAGAAAACATTACCGTCCAGTGCCTTCCCTTGGCAAGCTGCCCATGCCCGGACAGAAGCCTAATGGTGAAAATGACATCTGTGAACTTTATTTTTAGCCCAGTGGTGTTCATGTGCAGCCTCATGAAAATCTGCCCGTGTGCCTTTACTGTGATTGGTCTGGGATGCCTAGACAGTTCACTTATCTTTTTTCTGAAGACCAATCTCATGCTTTAGGTTGAAAAGTTGGGAATCCAGAATAATATTTGTTCATTCTCACTTCCAACTCACCATCACCAAGGCGGGCAAGTCACAAGGAGTTCGAGACCAGCCTGGCCAATATGGTGAAACCCTGTCTCTACTAAAAATACAAAAATTAGCCGGGCGTGGTGGCAGGCACCAGTAGTCCCAGCTACTTGAGAGGTTAAGGCAGGAGAATCGCTTGAACCCGGGAGGCAGAGGTTGCAGTGAGCCGAGATCCCACCACTGTACTCCAGCCTAGGCGACAGAGCGAGACTCCATCTCAAAAAAAAAAAAAAAAAAAAAAGGATACAATGAAACAAGACTGTTGTCCCCATACCACACCCCCCCCCACACACATAAAACCACAGCTGTGATGATTTTATGTATGATTTGGAGATTTCAATCTTCTAGGGAGCTATTTGGACTACCACTGGCGTGGCCAAGAAGGAAACTGCATTTTTAGAGGACTTGGATTTTGTATTTTTAAGAACATTTTTTAAAAAGTGCTTACAATGGAAGGGGGTACAAAACACTGTTTTGTTGAGGAGGTTCCTAATGCATTTGGGATTGGCAAGGAGAAACCAGCCCCTTCCCCTAGTTCTCCCTCCACTCCTGCCCAGGGATGCACTACTGTTCTTTGTATCTCCCCACAGCGATGGCTCCTGCTGATCTGCCCGCAGATCTGCAAGAGCCAATCCCTGCCCTGCACGCCTCCCCTGGGAGTACAAGTGTACTCTTCTGGTTTGTAAGGTAGCCACGCAGCCCTTTGCCCCACAGCCTGGACAACATTCTTTGATGATAGGAGCCAAGCAACTTAACTTGGCTGCATGCCAGTATGGCCTGGACTGTGGAGACCAGGGACTGTGACGGGGTTATATGTCTGCCTCTACAGCTTACCACTTCATTTACACTTGTGTTAGCACACTGATACTCCTGGATGTCCCTTTTATTGTCAGATATACATGTGTATTCTTAGAGCACAGTGTTGGGAGCATACTGGTTAATTAAGTAGTACTTTATTTTAATAGAGGGGGACTTTGTGAATTGCAGATTGATTAGTAGTAAAGCTTTCAGTAACTAAATCTATTTTCTCAGCCTAACTTTTTTCTTAAATGAACTACCTGACTCTATTACATTTTTCCTTTGATTTCTTAGAGCATCTTCAAGAAAGCAACGGACATCTGATTTCTAAGACCAAAGACCTTGGTAACCTGCAAGCAGCATCATGGAGATTGCAGAATCCTTCCAGGGAAGTCTGTGACAATTCAAGAGAACATGTTTCTTCTGGACAGTTTCCAGACACAGAAGCTTCAGCTACCTCTGAGACCAGTAACTCTAGGAGTTACTCTGAAGTTTTAAGAAATGAAAGCCTCAAATCTCCTATGGGAGAATGGGGATTCCAAAAAGGACAAGAGATATCTGCTAAAGCAGCTACATGTTTTGCAGAGAAGTTGCCTTCTAGCAACCTGCTCATGAACAGAGCTAAAGAAGAAGCGAGCCTCTCTCATTTGAACAGTCAGGACCGGGTTGACCATAAGGAGTGGGAAATGGTGTCTAGGCACTCATCTTGGGGGGATGTTGGTGTGGGTGGCAGTCTTAAGGCTCCAGTGTTAAGCCTAAACCAGGGAATGGACAACGGAAGAAGCACTCTGGTGGAGGCAAGAGATCAGCAAGTGCATGGGAAAACAGAAAGGGTAGCAGTGATGCCTGCAGGGTCTCAGCAAGTTAGTGTCAGGTTCCAGGTCCATTATGTCACAAGCACTGATGTGCAATTCATTGCAGTAACTGGAGACCATGAGTGTCTTGGGAGATGGAACACTTACATCCCACTCCACTATAACAAGGATGGGTTCTGGTCTCATTCCATTTTCCTGCCTGCAGATACAGTGGTGGAGTGGAAGTTTGTGTTGGTAGAGAATGGGGGAGTTACCCGCTGGGAAGAATGCAGCAATAGATTCCTAGAAACTGGCCATGAGGATAAAGTGGTTCACGCATGGTGGGGGATTCACTGATTCAGTTTGCAAAGTATTGGAGAAGCTGTAGAACAATGTGGAAGAGGCTGAGGATGTGGAACACACTGAATAAAATAAAGGCAGTGTGACTCCAAATTCAGCCATCCGAATTGTTTCAAATTTGCTAGTGGCCTTTGTCTAATGTGCAGAAATATATATATGTGTGTGTGTATAATGCTTTCAGTGAGTGTGAACTTTTCTTCCCTGTGGCACGGACTGACGGACTTGTGCTGATCCATTATTACTTTAGGGCTTGATTCTCTTGGGGAGTGACTTGGCTAAGCTTCAGGTGTGAACTGTGGTCATGGGGCAAAAAAATTAACCAGCTGCCCAGGGTTTAAGCTTGAGCCTTTACGTGATCTTTAAACCATGGTAGCAAAATAAGCCTCACTCAAACATAGCTGACTTCCTATTGGAACAGCTTGAGAAGCACTTTTTACTACATACACATTTTATGCTTAAAAAGTTAACATGATACAAAACTGTGATTAGAAAATATCTGGTCTGGATGTGATTAGTAAGGGTACAAGATAATGCTCTAAGACTGCCTAATGCTTTTTGTTTGATTTTCATCTGCCAGGTGTGGTTATGTGCTATGAGGGTAGCAAGTATGTCTTTGTCTTAATGATCTAAGGCTGGTGTAGAAACAAGGGGCCTAATGAGAACCAGTCGTCATGGAAGTCAGTCGCAGGGGCAGCCCATGAGGAAAGGGAACATGAGTGGGGGTGGGGGTAGGCTGAGTGAGGTAGCCTGAATGACACCTCTTAGAGGACTGTGAAGTACAGGCACAGCCCGACTGCAGGGACAGACACACCCATCATTTGCCCATGGGAGCATCTGTAGGACCATCTCTCTTCCACTTCTCCTCCCCTTCCCCCCTCCATCTGGATAGATGGACTGTCCTACAGCAATCATTTCCATCTGTCACCCTCTTCCCTCTCCTTTCATAGCACTCACTATCTTGGGTAACACATTTATACAGGACAGTGGTATAGAAGTACATCTTTGCCCTGAGAAGACAGCAAATATTTAAACTTTAAGTTATTATAACTGAACAAATAATAAAACCTGAATTTTAATATCTTCATTCGATGTCTGAACTATTTGTCTAAATTTTACTATCATAATAGCCTAGATGTAAAATAAAATACAAATATTTTCCTTCACTAATAACAGACACATACAGAAAAGCAAATATCAAAAGGTACAGAAGACATGAAGATTCTGTTTTTCTCCTCCCTTTGGAGAAAAAGTTTACTATATTTATTTTCAAAGTTCACCTTTGACTGGAGGGAAATTCAGCATGCCTGTACTTGAAAATGAATTCTTACATGTTAAAATAACTTTTAATAAGTTTAACATCTATCAGTGAAATAATGTTTAATCCTGTTAAAAAGATGTTTTTTGCTGAAAAGAATAAATCCAACTGAAAATAGCATAAGAAAGGGCTTAAAAGAACTATGTTTAACAGTTTTTGGCTCATGGTACTTTTATGTTAAATTCATGTGTACTGTTTACAGACTTCAGAATGAATTTTATACTGTACTAATAAGCTCTGCAGAAGGCATTCACCATTACTGCGTGGAATGCCCAAACATGCCCATGAGGAAAATTAAAGGTAAAAGAATTTAAGTAAAAGTCTCTCTAGAATTCTATTACTGGCTATTTTATCACTACCTGGTAACATTATAATTAATCTTTCAGTAAAGCCACTGATCTAAGAGATAAATATTACACTTTATATTTTAAAAATTCACTTAAAATTGGATGTGCTTACAGTTCTAACATTGCCCTTGAGAGCAGAAGCGTGAGGATCTTTTGGTGACAGCATGTATGCCCTACTCCATTTGTTGTCTGCATAGGTTGGGGCTGCTGCTAGCTGCTGTAACAGACACCATCCATTTAAGAAGGCTACAGCACCAGAGGCCGATTTCTTGCTCATGTAACTGTCAGCAGTGAGTCTTCCTGGCAGGACAGCAGCTCCCCTCCTTGCAGAGATTCAGTTACCCAGAATCCCTTCTGCCCTGTGACTCTACCATCCCCTATAACCCTCCTGTCCTCTGCATCCAGCCCATGGAGGGGAAAATAAAGTGAGGAAGAACACCCATGCATGTTAATACTTTGATCTGAAAGTGCCACATATTGCTCTGTCCACATTCTGTTAATGAGAACCCTCAGGCCACACCCACATACAAGGGGAGGCAGGATTGGGAAACAGAGACTCTTCCTGGGCAGCTGTTTCTCAGTGACAATTCCAGATTATACAACAGGAATATAAGATTTGTTTTGGACAGCTAGCCATCTGCCACATTGTCCCTAATATTTTGACACAATGGATACATTTTTGTATCTGTTCTTCTCTCATTTTATTTGGTTCACATATAAACCCCCCTAATTTATTAAAATGTAATTAAAGCAGACTGAATAGATATAATCTAGAAGTTACCCACTTGCTAAAGAGTAACAAAATCATTTTCTTTCTTTACTATTATTAATAAGCAAAAAAGGGAAACTTTTGTAAAAGTTTTGACTGGGGGCCCTGATGTTTGATTATCTGTTTACCCTCACTGATATTGACAGAACCGTGAGTTCATAGTCACAAAATGAGTCCCTGTTAGTATGCTGAAGTTTTGTCCTCTGTCCTTGGTATTACACCACATCTTTCACTTTCATGTGAAAGTAGTTTTTCCCCCAGCAATTTTTTAAAGCTAAATTAGATTGAATAAAACACTTAAATTAAATTAAAATTTAAGTAGAATAAAATAAAATAAAATAAAATAAAATAGATTCTATTGTCTTGGGACCAGTAACAACAATAAAAAAATACAATTATTCCAATATATTTGAATAAGCACAAATTATATCTTATGATAAATTACCTTATAAGGTAATTATAATAGTTTATTATGTATTAATACTTTATAGGTATTAATTGTTATAATGTATAAATACTAGCTAGTAGATGTTTGAAGTTTTACCATGAGGAATTCAAGAATAGTTTATTTCAAAATAGAGTTTACAAGACAGGGTATCTTTTATTAAATTTTCACATAAAAAGAAAAAGTACACAGGGCACTAATTACAAGTAACACCACAATTAATTGGGCCTCATTCCTCTGTAAAGAATAGGCAAGCAACGAGTCACTTTAGTAACATTTTTTCCTGGTCTTTTACTTTCTGTATCCTCTTTTCTTGATTTCTGATCATTGAAGACATCGCTGAAAATGTTGATAAAACAGTTAGAATAACAAAATCCACTCAGGCTTTAATTCTACAATGTGCTACTTAAAAGATTAACTTGTTAGTATAGAATAGACATGTTCTGAGCTCAAGACATTCTTAAAAAATTGTGATGTAGCATATTTTTGAAAAGGTTGGTGTTACGGAAGAGAGCTAAGGGTAAATCTTTAGTGTTTCAGATGTTTTATTTACTTATTTATTTTGTAGAGACAGGGTCTCTCTATGTTGCCCAGGGTGGTCTCAGACTCCTGGCCTCACGCAATCCTCCTGCCTCGGTCTCCCAAAGTGTCAGGATTACAGGCATAAGCCACTGTGCCCAGCCTCAGTTGTTTTAAATGGGCATGAGAATTGTAAAACTAATACTAATTGTAAATAATTCAAACACCTCAGAAGGACACAAAGAAAGATGAAGGTCAGTCTTTGCCTCTGCTCCCTCAATCTGCTGGAATCTGCCTCTGCCTGAGAGGTCATTACCAGTAATTTGGTGAATATCTGCACATATGCATGCATGTGCATATGTTTTATTCTTTACACAAATGAAAATATATGGTATAGACTGTTCAGTAGCTTCCTTTTTTCATATAACAAAATGTCAATAATTTTCCAGTTCAGCTTATGTTGTGTTGTAACTGCATAGTATTTACTAATATTTCATTATACAAATTATTAGGATGTTAGTAAACAGACTAAAAAAGGTTCCTTCCTTTGAAATTTCTGGGTCAAAGCGTAAATGCACTTCAAGTTTTGACAGTCCTCCCAAAATTCCCCCTAAAAATACTTGTTTTAGAATTTTCAAGAGGTGTCCCATCCAGACACTGCATTCAGCAAAAAGGTCTTTTTATTTTGTAAACAAATATATGTCTTCCATGTGGATTATTATTTGGTGGCACACATCGGATAAACTCAGAAACATATGTCATGGTGCGAATAAAAATACGATCAATAAGATAATGCATCTTCCCTCAAAAAACTCACAATAGATGTGGAGAAGAAGATGGCAGATAGGAGACAGGGCTGACATGCAGCCCCAGCTTGGATGGACAGAGAAATGAATGGAGACCACTGACTTTTGCTCCAAGAGCCACTGCAGGAACATAACAGGAAAACCGAAAAAATTTACAGATCCTTTAAAAGCAGCAGCATGCCACTGCAAATTCCACAAGACAGGTAAAAAACTGTGAGTTTCCAAAGTATGAGAGGGGGAAATCCTGCCTCTCAACATATACCCCATTGGGGAACCTGAAAATCCAGATTATGGGAGAAGGATTTAACCTTACCTAGAACTGGAACAAATTTAGCACAAAATATAAAAGTAGAAGGAGCAGTGCGAGGGGCCTTGGAGGCACTCCCATTCTCCAGCTTGAGCCCAGGGAAGCCATCCCTAACTATATCTCACAGGGGCCCTTGGGGAAGGTGGCTGGCAGAATTTGGGAGTGGTCACAGAGTGAAAGAAGCTTCCAATTGAACTCTGTAATAATTTCAACTGGGCACAAACTCTTTTGAGCAGAACTGGGTGGTGAATGGGAAATGCTACAGAAAGGAGCACAGAAGCCACTGCTGACAGTGTGGGAAGACAGGAAGGGGCAGGTGAGACCTGAAAGCCATACTTGCTTTCTCTTTTTTTTTTTTTTTAATTTATTTATTATTATTATACTTTAAGTTGTAGGATACATGTGCCTAATGTGCATGTCAGGCTCTCACTTGTCCTGGTGCTGT
>NW_012108141.1:2331750-2362097 GCF_000951045.1 Mandrillus leucophaeus
TTATACTTTAAGTTGTAGGGTACATGTGCCTAACGTGCAGGTTTGTTACATATGTATACTTGTGCCATGTTGGTGTGCTGCACCCATCAACTCGTCGTTTCATACTTGCTTTCTCAGTGGCAAAGTTTAAAACAGGGGCAAGGTCTGATCTGCCTGCAACCCCCAACCACTGCCCTGCACTGGCTGCCTGGAGACACTGGCACTGTTAGCAGGGCATGGTGGGAGCAAGATTGGCCTTGCCAACTGTGTGGGAGGCTAGGTGAGGCCTATTGCACAGGCTTTCCCCAACTTCCTTGGCAACAGAGGCAGCCAATTCACCTCTGGAACATAACCCCACTGGCCCAAGAACCACCCCGCATACCCCACAGTGGCCACAGCAGGCCTCACCCAAGAAGAGTCTGAGCTCAGACCCACCTAACTCTGCCCCAATCCAATGGTATTTTTTAACCTGCCCTGGTAGCTGATCACAAAACACACAAACTATTGAGATCTTAATGGCCCCACACATCACCTGACAAACCCAAATACTTATCCTGGCCAACTTAGGGCAGGCTTATATTCCCCTGTCTACTATCACAGCTTGTGCTCTCTTGAAAGTGCCACCTCCTGGCTAGAGACCAACGAACTCAGGACATTACAGTAACTCATGATAGAAATGATAGAATAACCCTGTACTAAGGAAGGAGAAAACAGCAGCTAATTCCACTGCCTGCAACGTTCTGGCTAACCAGAGGTCCTGAGTCTGTCCATGTGAACATACCACTGCTAGCAAAATCAGTATTTGATAAAGCCAGGACACTAAACATATCTATAACCAAGGACTCTCACAGAGTATACTTTACTCCCCTATATCCTCTACCAGAGGAGGTGCTGGTATCCACGACTGGGAGACCTGAAGAAGAATCACATCACAGGACTCTTTGCAGACATTTCCCAGCACCAACTCTGAGCCTGGTAGACCCATTGAGTGGCTAGAAGCACAAGAACAATAATGATCATTGCAGTCCAGCTCTCAGGAAGGCCCATCCCTTGGGCCTTGGGGAGGACACCACATTAAGGGGTCACCCTGTGGGACAAAAGAATCTGAACCTTGAGTTCCAGGTTTTTCCACTGAAATAGTTTACCGAAATCAGAAGGAATCAGAAAAGCAATTCTGGAGATATGACAAAACAAGATTCGATAACATACCTGAAAGGCCACACTAGCTTGCCAGCAATGCAGCCAAACCAAGAAGAAATCTCTGAATTGCCAGATGAATAATTCAGAAGGTTGATCAAGCTACTCATGGAGATACCAGGGAAAGGTAAAAACCAACTTAAAGAAATTTAAAAAACAATACAGAATAGGGATGAAAAATTCTCCAGAGAAATAGATATAAAGAAAAACAATCATAATTTCTGGAAATGAAAGACACACTTATAGAAATACAAAATGCATTGGAAAGTGTCAACAATAGACTAGAACAAGTAGAAGAGAAACCTTCAGAGCTCGAAGACAAGGCTTTCAAATTAGCCCAATCAGACAAAGAAAAAATAATTTAATAAAATTGAACAAAGCCTCCAAGAAGTCTGTGATTATGTTAAATAGCCAAACCCAAGAATAATTGGTGTTCATAAGGAAGAAAATGAATCTAAAAGTCTAGAAAACTTATTTGAGGGAACAATTGAGGAAAATTTCCCTGGTCTCACTAGTGATCTAGACATTCAAATACAAGAAGCTCAAAGAATAGCCGTGAAATTCACTGCAAAAAGATATTCACCTAGGCACATGGTCATCAGGTTATCTAATGTCAAGATGATGGAAAGAATCTTAAGAGCTGCAAGGCAAAAGTATCAGGTAACCTATAAAGGAAAACCTATCAGATTAACAGCAGATTTGTCAGCAGAAACCCTACAAGCCAGAAGGAATTGGGGTCATATTTTTAGCCTCCTCAAACAAAGTAATTGCCAGCCAAGAATTTTGTACCCAGCAAAACTAAGCTTCATGAATGAAGGACAGATTAAGTATTTTGCAGACAAAAAAAAAAAAAAAAAATATGCTGAGAGAATTCACCAGTACCAAGCCATCACTAAAAAATGCTAAAAGGAATTCTAAATCTTTAAATAAAACCTCAAAACACATCAAAATAGAACCATCTTAAAGCATAAATCTCACAGGGCCTATAAAACAATCACACACACAAAAAAACCCAAGGTATTCAGGCACCAACTAGTAGGATGAACAAAACAGTACCTCGTATCTCAATACTAACATTGAATGTAAATGGCCTAAATGTGCCACTTAAAAGATACAGAATGGCAGAAAGGATAAAAATCCACCAACCAAGTATCTCCTGTCTTCAAGAGACTCACCTAATGCACAAAGACTCACATAAACTTAAGGTAAAGGGATGGAAAAAGATATTCCATGCAAATGGATACCACAAACGAACAGGGGTAGCTAGTCTTGTATCAGACAAAACATACTTTAAAGCAACAACAGTTCAGAAAGACAAAGAGGGATATTATATAATGATAAAGGATCAGTCCAACAGGAAAATATCACAATCCTAAATATAAATGTACTTAACACCGGAATTCCCAAATTTATAAAATGATTACTACCAGACCTAAGAAATGAGATAGATGCTAACACAATAATAGTGGAGGACTTCAATATTCCACTGATAGCACCAGACAGGTCATCAAGACAGAAAGTCAGCAACAGCAAGAAAAAAAAAAAAAGAAAAAAAGAAAAACAATGCACTTAATGCAATGAACTTAAACTATACCCTAGAACAAACAGACCTAACAGATATTTACAGAA
Source organism: Mandrillus leucophaeus (assembly GCF_000951045.1). Taxonomy (NCBI): domain Eukaryota; kingdom Metazoa; phylum Chordata; class Mammalia; order Primates; family Cercopithecidae; genus Mandrillus; species Mandrillus leucophaeus. The sequence goes on from NW_012108141.1 coordinate 2,334,556, forward strand.
CATTCTACCCAACAACTGCAGAATATACATTCTTTTCATTAGCCCATGGAACATTCTCCAAGATAAATCATATGATAGGCCACAAAACAAGTCTAAATAAATTTAAGAAAATCAAAATGATATCAAGTACTCTCTCAGACCACAGTGGAATAAAACTGAAAATTAACTCCAAAAGGAACTCTCAAACTATATAAATACATGGAAATTGAATAATCTACTCTGGAATCATCTTTGGATCAATAATGAAATCAAGATGAAAATTTAAAAATTATTTGAACCGAATGAAACTAGTGACACAATTTATTGAACTCTCTGGGATACAGCAAAAGTGGTGCTAAAAGGGAAGTTCAAAACCTTAAATGCCTACATAAAAAAGTCTGAAAGAGCACAAATAGACACTCTAAGGTCACACCCAAGGAACTAGAGAAACAAGAACAAACTAAACCCAAACCCAGCAGAAGAAAAGAAAAAACAAAGATCAGATCAGAATTAAATGAAATTGAAATAAACAAATAAAAAACAACACAAAAGACAAATGAAACAAAAAGCCTGTTGTTTAAAAGGATAAAATTATTAGACCATTAGTGATTTTTTTTTTTTTTTTTTTTTTTGAGACAGAGTCTTGCTCTGTCGCCCAGGCTGGAGTGCAGTGGCCGGATCTCAGCTCACTGCAAGCTCCGCCTCCCGGGTTCAGGCCATTCTCCTGCCTCAGCCTCCCAAGTAGCTGGGACTACAGGCGCCAGCCACCTTGCCCGGCTACTTTTTTTGTATTTTTTTTAGTAGAGACGGGGTTTCACCGTGTTAGCCAGGATGGTCTTGATCTCCTGACCTCGTGATCCACCCGTCTTGGCCTCCCAAAGTGCTGAGATTACAGGCTTGAGCCACCGCGCCCGGCCAGACCATTAGTGATATTAACTAAGAAAAGAAGATAGAAGATCCAAATAAGCTCAGTTAGAAATGAAATGAGAGATGTTACAACTTATACCACAGAAATACAAAATATCATTTAGGGCTACTATGAACACCTTTATATGCACAAACTAGAGAATCGACAGGAGATGGATAAATTCCTGGAGACATATAACCTTCCTGATTAAGCCAGGAAAAAAACAGAAACTCTGAAGAGACTAATAACAAGTAGTGAGATTGAAACAGTACTTTAAAGAATGCCAGCAAAAAGAAGTCCAAGACCAGATGGATTCGCAGCTGAATTCTATCAGGCATTCAAAAATAACTGGTACTAATCTTACTGAAACTGTTTCAAACATAGAGAAATACGGAATCTTCCCTAAATCATTCTATGAAGTCAGTATCACCCTAATATTAAAACCAGGAAAGGACATAACAAAAAAAGAAAACTACAGACCAATATCCATGATGATGCCAGGCACAGTGGCTCACACCTGTAATCCCAGCACTTTGGGAGGCCAAGGTGGGCGTATCACGAGGTCAAGAGTTCAAGACCAGCCTGGCCAACATGATGAAACCCCATCTCTACTAAGAATACAAAAATGAGCCAGACGTGGCCAGGCATGGTGGCTTACACCTGTAATCCCAGCACTTTGGGAGGCCAGGGTGGGCAGATCATGAGGTCAGGAGATCAAGACCATCTTGGCTAACACGGTGAAACCCCGTCTCTACTAAAAAATACAAAAAAGGAGCTGGGCGTGGTGGCGGGGGCCTGTAGTCCCAGCTACTTGGGAGGCTGAGGCAGGAGAATGGCGTGAACCCGGGAGGCAGAGCTGGCAGTGAACTGAGATTGCACCACTGCACTCTAGCCTGGGCGACAGAGCAAGACTCCATCTCAAAAAATAAATAAATAAATTAGCCGGGCATGGTGGCATGTGCCTGTAATCCGAGCTACTCAAGAGGCTGAGACAGGAGAATCACTTGAACCTGGCAGGTGGAGGATGCAGTGAGCCAAGATCATGCCACTGCACTCCAGCCTGGGTGACAGAGCAAGACTCTGTCTTGAAATATATATATATATATGCGTGTGTGTGTGTATATATACACATATTTTTTATATATATATATATCTCCATGACGAACATAGATGCAAAAATCCACAACAAAATATTAGCTAACTGAATACAACACCATATCAAAAAGATAAACCACCATGATTAAGTGGGTTTCATACCAGGGATACAGGGATGGTTTAACATACTCAACTCAATAAATGTGATACATCACACAAACAGAATTGAAAACAATAATCAAATGATCATCTCAAAAAATGCAGAGAAAGCATTTGACAAAATCCAGCATCGCTTTATAAGGAAAACCCTTGGCAAAATCAGCATAGATGGGACATACCTCAAGGTAACCAAAACCATCTATGACAAACTCAAAGCCAACATTATACTGAAAGGGGAAAAGTTGAAAGCATTCTCCGTGAGAACTTGTACAAAACAAGGATGCCCACTTTCATCACTGCTATTCAACATTGTACTGGAAGTCCTAGTCAGAGCAGTCAGACAAGAGAAAGAAATAAAGGGCATCCTTTATTGAAGAGGAAGTCAAACTATTGCTGTTTGCTGATGATATGATCCTATGCCTAGAAAACCTTAAAGACTCATCCACAAAGCTCCTAGATCTGATAAATGAATTCCGTAAAGTTTCAGGATACAAAATCAATGTACACAAATCAGTAGCATTGCTATACACCAACAATGACCAAGCTTAGAATCAAATCAAGAACCCAGCCCATTTTACAACAGCTGCAAGAAAAATAAAATACTTGGGAATATACCTAACCAAGGAGATGAACAATCTCTACAGGAAAAACTACAAATGCTGCTGAAGGAAATCATAGATAACACACACAAATGGAAACACATTTCATGCTCATGGATAGGTAGAATCAGTATTGCGGAAATGATCATACTGACAAAAGCAATCTACAAATTCAATGCAATTCCCATCAAAATGCCATCATCATTCTTCATAGAACTGGAAAAAACATTCCTAAAATTCATATGGAACAAAAAAAAGATCCCACATAGCCAAAGCAAGACTATGCAAAAAGAAGAAATCTGAAGGCATCACATTACTTGACTTCAAACTATACTACAAGGTTATCATCACCAAAACAGCATAGTACTGGTATAAAAATAGGCACATAGACCAACGGAACAGAATAGAGAACCCAGGAAGAAAGCCAAATATTTACAGCCAACTGATCTTTGACAAAGCAAACAAAAACATGAAGTGGAGAAAGGGCACCGTATTCAACAAGTGGTGCTGGAATAATTGGCAAGTGGCATGTAGAAGAATGAAACTTCAACTCAAGATGGGTCAAAGACTTAAATCTAAGACCTGAAACCACAAAAATTCTAGAAGATAACATCAGAAAAATTCTTCTAGACATTGGGTTAGACAAGAGTTCACGACCAAGAACCCAAAAGCAAATGTAACAAATACAAAGATAAATAGATGGTACCTAATTAAATTTAAAAGCTTCTGCATAGCAAAAGAAATAAGCAGCAGAGTAAACAGACAACCCACAGAGTGGGAGAAAATATCTGCAAACTGTGCATCTGACAAAGGACTAATATCCAGAATCTACAAGGAACTCAATCGAATCAGTAAGAAAAAAACAAATAATCCCATTAAAAAGTGGGCTAAGTATATGAATAGACAATTCTCAAAGGAAGATATACAAATGGCCAACAAACATATGAAGAAATGCTGAACAACAGCAATGATCAGGGAAATGCAAATCAAAACAACAATGTGATACTACCTTACTCCTGCAAGAATGGCCATAATTTAAAAATATGACATAAGTTAAAAATATGACCAACAGATGTTGGTGTGGATGTGGTAAAAAGGGAACACTTTTACACTGCTGGTGGGAATGTAAACTAGTACAACAACTATGGAAAGCAGTACAGAGATTTCTTAAAGAACTAAAAGTAGAACTACCATTTGATGCTGCAATCCCACAACTGGAGGAAAAGAAGTCATTATGTGTAAAAGACACTTGGAAACACACACATTTATAGCAGCAAAATTCACAATCGCAAAAATATGGAACCAGCCTAAATGCTCATCAACCAACTAGTGGATAAAGAAAATTAGGCCGGGCGCGATGGCTCATGTGTGTAATCCCAGCACTTTGGGAGGACAAGGTGGGTGGATCACGAGGTCAGGAGATCGAGACCATTCTGGCTAACACGGTGAAACCCCATCTCTACTAAAAATACAAAAAATTAGCTGGGCATGATGGCGGGTGCCTGTAGTCCCAACTACTTGGGAGGCTGAGGCAGGAGAATGGTGTGAACCCGGGAGGTGGAGCTTGCAGTGAGCCAAGATCACGCCACTGCACTCCAGCCTGGGTGACAGAGCAAGGCTCTGTCTCAAAAAAAAAAAAAAAAAGAACGAAAATTATTATGTATCTATCTATATATAGAGAGTATTACATGGTGTGTGTGTGTGTGTGTGTATATATATATAGTATTACATTATATATATATACACACCTCACCCATCTCATCCTTCCTCCATATATATATATATATACACACACCATGTATATTTACATGGTGTATATATATATTACATGGTGTATACATATATACACACATACACACACACACACACACACAAAACAACCATGTAATACTACTCAGCCATAAAAGGAATAAAATAATGGCATTTGTAGCAACCTGCATGGAGTTGGAGACCATTATTCTAAGTAAGGTAACTCAGGAAAAGAAAAACAAACATTGTATGTTCTCACTCATACGTGGGAGCTAAGCTATGAGGACGCGAAGGCATAAGAATAATATGATGGACTTTGAGGACTTGGGGGGAAGGATGGGAGGCGGGTGAAGGAAAAAAGATACACTGTATACTGCTTGGGTGATGGGTGCACCAGAATCTCAGAAATCACCACTGAAGAACTTTTCCCTGCAACTAAACACCACATGCTCCCCACAAACTATTGAAATTTAAAAAAATAACGCTAATTTGCATTTCTCTGATGGCCAGTGATGATGAACATTTTTTCATGTGTCTGTTGGCTGTATGAATGTCTTCTTTTGAGGAAAAAAACAAAACAAAACAAAAAAAAACGCTAAAACCCCACAAATTCACAATAAACTTAAAACCAAATGTTTTTCCTAATGTTTATATACATAGGAGTCTTGGGTTATCACAGGGACTTGGAATTTTCTTCAACAACAATTCGCTAAAGCCTTACTATATTAAAAACACGTGGATTCTGGAGTCAGAAATTGCAGAGGCCAAGTCCTCGCTCTACTCTTCACTGTGACTTGGAATTTATTGACTATTCTTTTATCTTCAGTTTTCTCATTTTCAAATGCTGTAACAACAGTACCCATTTCCCAACGTTGTTGTAAAGATCACATGAAGAAAACGTAAGTGAAGCTCTTAGTACAAGGCCTGGCACATAGTTGGGAAGTGCTCAATTAAGTGTTAATAGCAACTATTATTACTAATAAAGTTAAGTTTATTTTATGAAAATTTGTTCTCAGAAATGTAGTTTTCTTTACCCAGCAATTTATTGTTTTCTAGGGATAGAAAAGACAGAATAACAAATGTACTTCAAAATTCATTTCTCTCTGACAAAGGCCCCTGGATTCATGAATGTGGGTTAGAAAAGTATGAACCATGAAGGCTCCCCCATATTGATGGTACTTAGAACTTATGCCCAAAAAGCTGCCGGTCTTCTGCAGATTAGAACAGTTTCTTATTCAAATAGTTTTAGCATTTTTAGAAGTGGATTCTTTTTATTTTGTGATTCATTGGGTGGCATAGTCTCTTATAGTGCTATGCTAATTTAAATCCTGTGTAAGAATAAATACCATTATTTTGCTTCCTTGCTATTGACTATACTCTTGCCTAGGCTATTATCGTATAAATGCTTGTCTACAGACCTAATAGCAACAAGAAAGACAGTGTGTGGGAAAGTCCCATGTGAAAAACCACTCAGAACCTCAAAACCACTCCTGAGGGATGGCCAGCACGATTGTCATCCCCATTAGATAAGAGAGTACAGCAGGGCAAGAGTGACCTACCCATGGTCACACAATTAATCCAGGGGCTATTAATGGTTAAGATCCTTATATTTAGACTTCAGTTTATAGTTGCTAATTCAATACCCTTTCAGTAGGTTTATAGACAGGAGGCTTAATCTGAAAGGAAGGTGAACATTCTCATGAGCAAGGCGGATCTCTTCAAAAACACACACTGTACCTTGGTTCTTCATCTGTAAATCTTCTACCAGAGTTTGCAAGCTTTCTAGTCTGTTCTGAAGCTTCCTGCATGTTTTTCCTGTTGTTTCTATTGGCGGAGACTGTGAATCTATTACAAAATTGCTTAGATGTGATATTAAAAGTCTATTCAACATTTCCTTTTAGAAATCTTTCAATTAAAGGCCAACTTTTCTTTAAAATAAAGAGACCTTTTCTTCATGACAAATTCTAAAAGAGCTATAACACTTAAAGAAAACTCTAAAACATGATTTTTAAAACAGAGAAAAATGAGTTTTATCTAAATATTGCAATGCTAGCCTATTTGATTTTGTTCAAACTAATCTGATGTATCATTATTTAACTACATAATATTAAATAAGATGGGTAAAAAGAACACTTCAAGTTTCATGATACATTCTGCATTATAAATGACAGCTTTTCGTACCAAGCCTGAGTAGTTCCACTAACTTGGGGTTTGAAGGACTATGATCTAATACAGAAACTGCACCATTTTCAAGGTATGTGAGGCCAGTGCCCACATCAGTTCTGTCACCTAATGGGAATGGTATTATATGACGGCAGAGGGTGGCATGGATGCCAACATGATCACACTGAACCTAGAACGAATGTGGCAGTGGCAACTAAAGAGGGCCTAGGAGCATGTAAGCTATTCTCTTACCAGTGTGCTGTTTTGTCAATCTCTAAAAGTACTTAATTGGCAATCTGAAGACTTAAATTTTGATCTTAATCCCTGCTTAGCTGCATAATTCTGATAATATTTGTAATGGCTAATTTTCCTATCAAAAAATACCCTTTCCATTTAAGGCAATTATCTAGGAATTACTTCAGTTTAAGAGAATGGGAAACATTTTCTTGGAGAGTTTTTTTTTTTTTTTTTTGAGACAGAGTTTCACTCTTGTTGCCCAGGCTGGAGTGCAATCATGGGATCTCAGCTCATCGCAACCTCTGCCTCCCAATTCAAGCGATTCTCCTGCCTCAGCCTCCTGAGTAGCTGGAATTACAGGCATGTGCCACCACACCCGGCTAATTTTGTATTTTTAATAGAGATGGGGTTTCTCCATGTTGGTCAGGCTGGTCTCGAACGCCTGACCTCAGGTGAGCTGCCCGCCTCAGCCTCCCCAAGTGTTGGGATTACAGACATGAGCCACAGCACCCGGCCAGAGGTTTTTAACATAAATAATACAAAATATATGTTTGATGAGTATGACAATAAGCGGGGGATTGGGGGTGAGAAGAAAATGCCATGCCATTATGTAACAAAAATTAATAATAAAGTGTCAAGCAGTATTGCTCTATTCCTGCAATAACCGCAGCTTTAAAAGGTAACATGGAGGCCAAAGCAACTCCATCTTGGATGCTAATCTGCCAAGTTGACTTTTGATTAATCCCAGTTCCAGGAAGGCATCCAAGATTTCCAGTTTCCTTGTATGGTAGGTAGCAAGTACCTGCCATAAATTCTACCCTTAAGCAATTGTACTGTTCATCCTTTCTGAGGCATGTATACCCTTTACCTATGGTGTACAAGTCCTGTGTCTGGGGGGATAGTGGTACAAGGATCCACCACCTTGTGTGACTGTTGCAGAGGCACAGACACGGCTCCATTCTTAAGTCCCTATTAAATGTTTCTTTCTGAGAAATTGGATTTGTCAGCCTCTTTCTTCAGCCTCTCAGCTTCCTCAGTCTTTGTGGGTAGGTTTGCACAGACTTGCTTACCACAGAACAGGAAAGTAATTCTATACTTAAAATTAAAAAACATAGTAAATGAATAGCTTAGACACATAAGAGATGAAAGAGGACACAAGTACAGAAAAAAAGATGTAAAAAATGTACTAATGTGTGATTAGGTATTTTTTAGGATCTAGAAATGTGTAAGGTATAGAATTTCAAAAGACTAAGAAATAACTTGATGATAATACAACTTAGTCTAGTTTCTCTCTTACAAAAGGGAATGATGTCATAGAACACTGGGGTTGTTTGGTCACTGTCATACATGATGAGAAATATTTCAAGTTCATTCAACACATAATATTTAACTCTCACTTACTTACCAGGCATTTATTCTAAATCAAACACTTTTTTCTCATTTGTCTTATCAAATAACAAACTAACTTAAAATATTAAAAATGAGAAAATTTTGAAAAGTTTGTATGGTATGCACTTATAGTGACTAAAGCAGAGACTGAAGAAGAGTTATGATTTTAAAGAATGTAAATAAGAAAGAAAAGTAACTCACGGCATTTAAAAGAGGATCCAAAATCTTTTAATAAAATAGAGGCAAAAACGTTCATTATTCATTTAGAGAAAAAGAGAGATAATGTTTACATACAATATCAATTACATTTACTAAGGCTCGCATGGTACACAATAGCTGTTCTATTTAGATAAGACCTGTTTAAGTTACACAGAATCAGTTAGAGCTTACACATAAGAGCAGCATGCAAAATCTTAATTCTGAGTCAAAAGAACTTAGAGTTCAGTAGTGTAGGAAATCAATTAATCACATCAATGATATCAGATCTTTCTTACCTTTAACAGAATCAGATGAATGAATAGGCTTGGCGGACCTATATTGTGATGCGGAACCTATTGAACCTTCAACTGAACTAGTTAGGAGTGAGTGCACTGGAGACTTCTTAGGAGAAGAATTGAATGAACGAGAAGCTGAGTTTTTCACAGATGGACTTGCTAAAAGTTTGCAAGAACAAAAGTAAAAGGACAGAATTAATTAAAAATAGTACACTGCACTTCTCAAAAAGTCAAGCTTTCATGAGAAAATGTTCCCAATGGTGGAGGGACAGGGGGACATTCTTCTAAATACCCAAGATTTGGGGTTGGAACTGAAAAGGGTTATGCCTTAGGAATAAGGGTGAATAGGAACTAGACCTGCCCTTGGGATCCTGAGGTCTAGCTTCAAATCCTCTTTCTAATGTGATTAAATTGACCTGGATGCCTTAGTTGTCTACCAAATGCAAGCACAAATGCTCTCTAGAGGAAGGTAATCTCATTCATAGCATCACTATGTACATCATCTGTACAACTTTTCATATAAAACATGTCATACAATAAAAATAACCAGGCATATAAGGAGACAAGATGATATGGCAGAAAACCAAGAGGAAAAAAATATAAATAATGACATAGATCTGTAGGGTCCAGACAATGGGCTTATCAGGCATAGACTCCCATAGATTCAAGCAGCATTACTTCAGACTCCAAGTGAATTTTCTTATATGCATAAAAAAATAATATCTGCAGAAATGAATAAAAACTGCTAAAACAAACCAATCAAAAACAAAAACAATCTTAAAGCAAAAGGGGAAAAAAAGGAACAGACTGTGTTTAAATAAACAAACTTACAGCTGACTTCTTAGTAGAAACAATGAAAGAAAGAAAACAATGGAAAGTGATATCTTCAAAGTGAAGAAAAAAATGCCAATTTAGAATTCTATAATCAGCAAAAATATTCTTCAAAAATCAGGATGAAATAAACACATTTCAGAAAAACAAAAATGGACAGAATTTCTCTCCAGCAGGTTTACATTAAAAGAAGCCTTAAAGGCATAAGTAAAATGATACCAGAAAGTTAAGTGTAAATATGTGGGTATATCTAAATGAATATTAACTGTAGAAAACAATAAAAATAATTAAGTGTGGTATTTATATTTTTATAATTCATATTTTTAATTAAAATATATGATAATTGTATAAAAGTTGGAAGGATAGTGAATGGAGTTAATATATTCTAAAGTACTGCCAATGTATGAGAAAAGGTAAAAGCATTCATTTATATCAATATAATAAGGCAAGGATAAATGTTTTCCTGTCCTGAGTAATCATTGAAACAACAGTAAAAAACATATAAATGAAGTAAACCTGAAGGAGTTAACTTTACATAAATGTTCTTTTCTTCAAAATGTTAGTTCCTGAAAGATTTCTCCCCAAGCCAAAGATTATTTAAAAATTAAGAATTTGCAACTATTTTATTTAAGAATATTAAATTTTGATTATAAATATACAGTCATAATTAACAATGGGGATATGTTCTGAGAATTGTGCTGTTAATTTTATCATTGTGCGACTATCATAGAGTACACTTTCACAAATCTAGATGGTATACAGGCTATATGGTATAGCTTATTGCTTCTAGGCTACAAACCTGTAAAGCATGTTACTGTACTGAATACTGTAGGCAACTGTAACATAATGGTAAGTATTTATTTATCTAAATATGTCTAAACATAGAAAAGGTAACACACTGTGGTATGACATTATCATAGCTACAACATCACTAGGTAACAGGAATTTTTCAGCTCTATTATAATCTTATGGGACCTCTGTTGTTTATGTCATGGTCATTGACCAAAACATTATGCAGCACATGACTGTATACTGACACTAAGAAAAAAAATGAAAATTTATCCTTCTCCCATCTCTTTTCAGCTTACCTCAAATTTCTCTATTTACAATACTGTCCAGATTTATAACTACATTTTTGTTGAATAATCATCACAGTTTCATTCTTTCTCATTTATTTTGTTCTCTTCCATAAGAAGACCAATTACGTATCTGTTGGTTTGCCTCTGCCTTCCAAATATAACATATTCTGTGTAATTATTTTTGGTACTTACTTTTAAAAATTCCTTTTGTGTAATTTTCTCCATGGTTATCATTTCAGTCACATCTATTTTATTTTTCATTTTCTAAAGCTTTTCCCTGTGATGTTTTTAATCTTTCTCTTCCATTTCTAGCCTGAGTTATGCCACTTAGTTGGCAACAAATTGTGTTGACTTTCAATCTCTTCTTTCTGGAGCTTTTTTAAAAATGAGATCATCTTATCTATAATTCTTTGGAAATTTTATGGAGAACTGTCCATCTCGATTCTTCTCCTTTTCCTTTCGTCTATTCAATATTTATTCAGCACCTGCTATGTGCCAGGAAGTCTCCAGGCACCTGGGATATATCCAGGAACCAAATGGCTAAAGACATCTGCCCTTGCACAGCTCTCGTCTTACAGGGGTGACACAGTATGTGAGAAGATGCTAAGAATAACTGATAAAAGCAAAAAGGAGCACTGGAAGTGTGGGAAAATTGTGATTTTTATTTTATTTTAATTTACTTTTAGAGAGAGGGTTTTGCCATGTTGCCCAGACTGGTCTCGAACTCCTAGCCTCAAGCAATCCACTCACTTTGGCCTCCCAAAGTGCTGGAATAACAGGCATGAGCCATCACACCGGCTGGTTGTGATCTTTTAATGCGGTGATGACAATTAAGTCCCAGTGGGAAAGTGACACCTGGGCAAAGGCTTTAAAGGAGCTGAGGTTTTAGCAACATAAGGTAACAGGGCATAAAAGCCCTAACATGGAAGCTGCCTGACATGTTCAAGGAACAGTTTGAGGGTGGATAAAACAGAATGCATGAAAGAGGGAGTAGCAGGAAATGAGGCCAGAGAGTTAACAAGGAATTGGAAGATACTGCAATGACTTTGGCTTTTACCCTCGTGGAAATGGGGAGACACTGTAGGCTCTATTTCTGTGCTTTCGTTGGAAACTCACCTGCAGATGCAAATGTGAAGCAACCAGAGGGATCTTCCATGTCTCCTGCATGCAATGTGACCGGCTCTCTGGAAGCATAAGAATGGTAATGCAAGCATTCCACTTCACACACACAGTACTAAGATTCATAGATAGAAGCAAGCGAACACAGGCAAATGTGATGGCTTAAAATATAACCTCAAGATGGCAATCATAACCCTAAAGTCCTAAAATACTCTAAGAGGTAGGTTCAAAGTTGCATTATCTTTTTGTATTCAGAATCCATGAATATTTTACATAATGAAAATATATAATCTTCATTAGAAAATCCATTTGTGTGTACTAATAGCTATAAAATCCACAACATCTGTTCATGGATTCTAAGAGGTGCAATTTTAATGACTCATTTAGAAATAAAGAAATCAGGCCGGGCATGGTGGCTCACGCCTATAATCCCAGCACGTTGGGAGGCTGAGGCTGGTGGATCATGAGGTTAAGAGATCGAGACCATTTGGCCAACATGGTGAAACTCCATCTCTACTAAAAATACAAAAATTAGCTGGGTGTGGTGGCATGCACCTGTAGTCCCAGCTACTCAGGAGGCTGAGGCAGGGGAATCACTTGAACCCAGGAGGCGGAGGTTTCAGTGAGCTGAGATCACGCCTTTGCACACCAGCCTGGGTGACAGAGAGAGACTCTGTCTCAAATAAATAAATAAATAAATATGACAACAACAACTCATAACATTAGTAGTATCAGTGTACAAAACTACAAGATATATAAGTTGAAGTAAACTACATAGTTCTCTGTGAGTTGGGTACCAATATGAGAATAATATGACAGCAGTTCTCAAGGTGGCTCCCTTTCAGGAGGTTTGTGAGGTCAAAACTATTTTCATTATGATATTAGGTTGTTATTTGCTTCGTAACTTTCAGTCTCTCACAAATGTACAGTGGAGTTTCCCGGAAGCTCCATGATAGTTGATATGCATTTAATCACAACAGATTAAATGCATATGCAGATATGAGAATCTAGCTGTATTTTATTAACCCAGTTACTGAAATGTAAAACATGTTTTCTCAATGACTTTTTGGAGCATATGGTTACTTTTTATAATAAAGAAAAAGTTATTTTTCATAATTTCAGAACAAAGATTACAGTACTTTCATTGCTGAGGGAAGCAGATTTTTCTAGTCATGAAGAAACTACTGCAGAGCTTTAATTATCTCAGGGAAGTAGCTTCTCTTTGTCCCATGCCTAGAACTGGGCTCCAACCCCAATAGCTCAGTGTGGGTACCCAGAGGCAGCACACAGTGGTCATAAACAGGGGCTCAGGAACCAGCTAAACCTGAGTTCAAATCTGAGCTCCACTGTTTTCAAGCAGTATGACTTTGACAAGTTGCTAAGCAATCTGAGTCTTCATTTCTATGGGAAAATAATGCTTGCCTCATACATGAGATTAGACTAATGAGACAAGTCTAAATCAACTGGAAAACAAGAATTTTTATTAAGAATAGTAAGAATAAAACATAGGCAGTTGACAGTTGTGGTTATTAATAGGTACGATTTAGTATCATATACCCAGGTGAGAAGGAAATAAAAACATCATTTCTTTTAGGCTACAAGAAAGATTTACACTTGGTCAGTCTGCATCCATGGGTTCTGCAATCACAGATTCAACCAAATGTGAATTGAAAATACTTGGGGAAAAAGAAGATGGCTGTATCTGTACTGAACATGTACAGGCTTTTTTTTCTTGTCATTATTCCCTAAACTATACAATATAACAACTATTGACATAGCATTTACATTGTATTAGGTATTGTAAGTAATCTAGGGATGGTTTAAAGAATATGGGAAGATATGTGTAGGTCATATGCAAATACTATGCCATTTTATATAAGGGACTTGAGCATCTGTAAATTTTAGTCTCTGCAGGGATCCTGGAACAAATCCCCCCCGTGGACACCAAGGGACAACTGCGTTTAGAAAGATTCAAATTCATTGTATTTTGATCAAGTAGCAGAGACAGTAAGAAAATATTTATAATACTATCTTAATCCATTCACTAAACAAATATTTACTGAATGGCTACTAGGTGGCAGGCATTATGCTTGGTGCTGAAGACACAGCAATGAATTAGTCCCTACTCTAACTAGATCTTAACGTAGAATTCACGTTCATAATTTTTAATATATACAGAGGGCTCGGATATCTCTGTTTATTTAGGTGGTGAAAACAGAAAAGAGAAAAATAAGTTTTTCCAGGCAGTCCATCAAAAGACAGACCTCATGATTGTAAGTAACTTGAGGACAGGGCCCATATCTGTCTTGCTCACTATATTCTAAGGGTCTACTGCAGTGCATGGCACATTACAGACAGTTAAAGATCTTTTGAATTAATAATGAATAGTCGTAAAAGGGACATTTTGAAAATGGAGGCTGGTGTTTCCTACCTACTAAGAGTTTCACTTGATTTGCTTCCTTCAGTGGAGTCCCTCAACGAGTTGTTGCTTCTGTTGGTAGAGGGATGGGAGAAATCACAGTTTACACAATGTTATTTTCTTATCAATATAACGAAAGTTTGTGAGAAAAATAATGTATTCTTATGTAGGGTGAAATGATATCATCTGACAGCTGGATAAATAAATCATAAACATTAACTTAATGATAAAATTGCTTCTCTCAACATGACTTTTAGATAGATATGGATCCAAAAGAGTGAGACTGGGGCATCGGCTCTTCCAGGTGGAGGAAACAGAATGGAGAAAAAGCTTGAAGACAAAAATAAATGAACTTTTGGGAATCAGGAGGAGTCTGGTTTGATTAGAGGATAATACAGGAGTGAAAGCAGAATGGTCACAAGGGAGATTTGTGTGACCACTCTGGGAGATTCTTCAATGTCAGACTGAGGGACATGTACTTAATGTAGTAGGCAGTGAGGAGCTACTGAAGATTTTCGAGTAATGGCTATAGTGTCTTACACTATGATAAATAATGAATTAACATTAGCCTATTTTCTTTTTTGGCTAAAGTCAATTTTTGAAAGCTGTCTTTGATTACGGTCTTATTTGGTGTTATGGATTTCACTTCTTTTTGCTTTAAAAATTTTTCATTTAAGAATTCAGCTATTCCATTATTGATGAAAATAGGATTGTTTTCGATTAAGGTGCTTATAGTCCTAAACTGAAGTTTTTACAGTTTCTTTCTGAACCATACTTTTCTTAAAAGTTATGTAAGCCATTGTAAATATGTGTAAATGGAAGAAAAATCTTCCATTTTTGGTATGGCATACCATATTAATAGCTTCATATGGATAAATATCAGCAAATTTTAAAGTAAGAAAAAATATCTATTGAGTTGATTTCTAGAAACTAAATTACTTCAGTATATTTCACTGGAATCTTTCTTAAAGTCAGTTAAACAATGAACCCAATATGCCCATTAAGTGTCATGTAAACTTATGTCCAAACAGACTTCTCAAATTACAAAGTCACATATAAAACAGTTGGACAATTAATTTGATCCAGAATCTCAAATTCTTCTTACCTATGGCACATGTCTGATCTCAGACTGGATTCAGTGATGCAATCTCTTACCCTATCCTCTCTGTATAGAAAATATAACTCTCAGTTAATCATATAAAGCACAATTTCATCCATGTCTTTTTAGACTAATCAATTGCTTACATATATTCAATTTTTCTTTTAGCAACAGCTGTGGATTTTAGGCCTCTAAGCAAATTTTGCAAAGGGCTCTGGAGTTCATCGACTGAGAAATGCTTTCCTCCTATGAATTCTTAAAAGCTTTAGGCTGAGTTTAGGCTTTAGTGACAAGGTCATTTATAGGATTATAGCAAACTAACATAAACTCTTTAAAGGTAGGGACCAAATATATTCATGTTCAATACTACAGTCCAATAGCGTCCAAGCCCATCATTAGTGGCTAGAGTGGTGGAAGCTGATCAGGGAAGACCTGGTAATCCCTCAGAATGATCAGTGCTGGGAGTGGGGTCTCCAACTTTTACCTCTGGCTTTTCCTCTGCTTCGTAGGAGGAGGAATGTTAGTCTATGCCTAAGTTTACCAATCTGTCAAATAAGTGTAATAATATTGCCCTGGATTGGAAGGCATATTATAGTTATGACAAAAATGGAAGTGCTCTGAAAATGAAAATGTTCGTTGGAGTTGCTAGTGGAACAGTTCCAACGTTACGTGCTTCAGATAATGTAATGTTATACTAAGGTAACTGGGCTGTTACTAAAGTTTTACTATTATTACTAATAATTAACAATTAGATAAACTCAGCTAATATTTTGCTACCTCAGGTAAATATATACAAATTGGACATCATAAGAAACTGGAGATTATTTATATATAGGTATTATTTCAGGAAGTATTACTTTTAGGTATTTGTCATATAATCAGAAAATGAATATTACAATAATGGGCTATTATAACTCTAAAATATATATACCATATCAAAATGCTTTAAGATAAGCTAAGCTAAATGATAACACACAAAAGTAAAACCCACTCTCTGAAAGAATAGGAGACTCTCATTGATGTCTGTAGCTGTGTGCAAGGAAGGGCTGCTGAACTGGCTGAATCCTTTTTGGATCTAATCTTTTACTAATATGAAATAATCAAATCAAGTCATTGGCATGAATACAGAGAAAATGAAGTATTTCCTATTATCTTCTACTTGAAGAGTATGTAGTTCTCAATGTTCTAGTTTTATCTCCACCATTGAATTGTGTGGCTGCAGACATGTCGACCTTTTGAGATGTGTTTTTCTCATTTACAAAATGGGATAAATAAACCCTGCTCTGCCTTGTCTCAATCAACAAGATTATGGATATAAAATCTTTTGAGAATTAAAATTTACAAACATAACTTTGGGTGACACCTTGCACTAAGTATTTTCTGAATAGAATGACTGTATTGTTTTCTCTTAATGTCAAGTTGTTTTACATTTGCTTAACTCCTCCATTTTCATATTGTTTTCTGTGGTAACTTCAGATACCTTTTAAAGTTATTTAAACATCACCCTCCCAGAGAGTAACATGTGAATAACTCAATGGCAAACCATTCAAGAGATGAGCTTTCCCATTCTGTGTGCACACAGCCTTACACAGCCACATACAAGGCTCCCAGAGATGTTCTTCCATCTTCCTCTGTCTTGCTCAGAGACACAGCTGGCTCCTCATTGATCACGCTTCTCAACTCTTGGAGAAGCTGTTTCAGGTCCCTTGTTGGATCTTCCTTCAGTGTGTTAGCTTTCGTAGAGTGCTGAATTAAAACAATTTACAAACAAAGACACTTATTTTTTCAGATTCCTATGCTATTTCCTATCACAAAATTAATACAACTGGTAAACAGAAATTATGGAAAAGCAAGAAGAGGAAAACAAAAACATCACCCATAAGTTTATTACACAGAGATAATCAATAATAACCAGGAAATAATCAATAGAGTACTATATCTAATTTATATGTGCGTGGACACATATACACATATGGGGCCAAACCACATACATTTATTTTTCAACTACTTTCGTTTTAAAACGTTAACAATTTAGTATGAACATCCTTACTATGTCATTAAATATTTTCAAGTACGCGTGGACAAAATAATTTTCAATACTTCGTTTAAAGCTAAGCTAATTTGATAAAGCAGCAGAACTTGAGAAGTAAGGAGCTCTTTAGAGATGAGTTAATCTACCCCCCACATTTTACTGATGAGGAAAGAAACATCCAATATTTTCTAACTGTGTTAGTTGGTGTTTAAGAATAATATGAGATTTTCAGATTGATAGTGTTCCCCAATAAATCTTTATAATATAATAAGGAATATAGACATTTTCAACAGGCACATCAAGCGGGGAAACCAAATGATCAGAGTGCATTGAGAAGCAGGTAGACTCGGGCTATCCTTGCGCTATTCTAGCTGAAGGAGTCCACCCCACTGAAAAGTTACACCTGTCACACAGATTGGCTGCTGAGGGATGAACACTGCAGATTTTTTATTCATTGGGCATTAATTGTCTAGGGTTTATGCCAACGAAGAGCTGATGTTACTGGTATAATATAATCCTCATATTCTCCTCTTCTCAACTTCACTAATAAACCAATATAATATCCAGCTGAAGATATGAAGAGTTCTGACTAACTGAATGTGTGCTAAGTATGTCTTTCCAGTTTACTGATGGCTATCTTACCTTGAAATTGTCATGATAAGTCAGTCTAAAGTTTCATAAATTACACTCTACTCAATTATTAAATTTGACTCCATTTGCTTAAAAATATAAGGATCCGAATCACTTTCTCAATTGTGAATAAAAACATTTGTCTCTAAAAAGATGATCCAATTTTACCAAACACTGGTTTTGTTCTCGCCCTGACTGTAATATGCATAATACCCAATATGGGATAAAACCTCATAAAGTTGATAAAGAAAACCTTATCCTATGGCAACATTCACTCACCTTAGTTATAACCTGGACTTCTTATCTTCCCATCTTCTGCCCACCAGAAAGTTTATCAAATAAGCTTTGGCAATTACTGTTAAAACTTTTGAGCCACTGACATTTATTATAAGTGAGCAATGTAAAACCCATAAACATATATAAATATGTTGTTCTCCCCTGTCATTGTGACACCTAGGTTCTTTGAGAGTCACTGATGCTTTACAATACATAAGTTTTTTGTTTGTTTGTTTGTTTTTGAGACAGAGTCCCACTCTGTCACCTAGGCTGGAGTGCAGTGACATGATCTCAGTTTACTGCAACTTCCATCTCCCAGGCTCAAGCAATCCTTCTGCCTCAGCACCTCCAGTAGCTGAGGACTACAGGCATGCACCACCATGACCAGCTAACTTTTTTGTAGAATGGGGTTTTGCCATATTGCCCTGGATGGGCTCAAACTCCTGGACTCAGGCAATCCATGCATCTTGGTTTACCAAAGTGCTGGGATCACAGGTGTGAGCCACTGTGCTGGCTGACATGAGGTTTGAAAAAGCATTCAATTGGCCAGGTACAGTGGCTCACGCCTGTAATCCCAGCACTTCGGCAGGCCGAGGCGGGCGGATCACAAGGTCAGGAGATTGAGACCATCCTGGCTAACACAGTGAAACCCCGTCTCTACTAAAAATACAAAAAATTAGCCAGGTAGTGGTGGCGGGTGCCTGTAGTCCCAGCTACTTGGGAGGCTGAGGCAGGAGAATGGCGTGAACCCGCGAGGCGGAGATTGCAGTGAGCCGCAATTTTGCCACTGCACTCCAGCCTGGGGGACAGAGTGAGACTCCGTCTCAAAAAAAAAAAAAAAAAAAAAAAAAAGGCATTTCAATTTACCATTCACTTAGAAATTAATTATAATTAGTCCTATGACATTCTTTTATTGACTTTAACCCAATACTTACCTTTCAAACTCTATGTATGTTGCTCCTCCAATGAAAATGTAAGCTCCACAGAGGCAAGGACTTGATTTGATCATGATTGTCTTTATATATTCCATTACATATAACCCATACTTTGGTTGGGTATAAAATCACAAAAATATCAAGGCTGGAGGGGTCCTGAAAATCATTTGGTTCTAGTCCAACTCCCATATCAGAAGTGATGAAGAATTCTCTTTATGGCATTCCAGTAATATGCTTATCTGGCCTTTGCTTGATCACCAAAGATCAAGGAAGGCAGTTTAATTTTTGTACAGTTTCACATCTTTTAAAGAAAAGCTTCCCTCCATATTCATACACTTTCCAACCCTTGTCACAGTTCTAACACCTAGGGTCATAAGAAATAAGCATAACATAACCCTTTAAAAATGATACTTATTTTATAATACACTTATACACCCCCTCGTTACTTCCCAACACACACCTCAGGCTAAATTTATTCAGGAAAAGTCCGAGCGAGCAGAGAGCTGTCCCCCTTGCTTGATCTGGATGCTATCATTAAAACCTTTTTTGTTGCCACACAATAACACCAACTGAGACTGAGCAGGCAGTCAACTGAGAATCCTTATGTCTTTTCCAGAAGTTCTTAATAAGCTTCCTCTTCTGTGTCCTATATCTTGTACTTTGGGGTATTCACTGTAACAATAGAAATGTCTTTTTTCTCTCTCTCTGAGACAGACTTTCATTCTTTCACCCAAGCTGGAGTGCGGTGAAGCGATCATGGATCACTGCTGCCTTGACCTCTCAGGCTCAATTGATCATTCTGCCTCAGTCTCCTGAGTAGCTGGGACTATAGGTGCACACCACCACACCTGGCTATTTTTTTGTTTGTTTGTATTTTTTGTAGAGATGGGGTTTTGCCATGTTGGCCAGGCTAGTCTCCAATTCCTGGGCTCCAGCAATCTGCCTGCCTCGGTCTCCCAAAGTGCTCCCATGTGAACCACCACGCCTGGCCGATTTACTTTATATTTAGTCAAAATTATCAATCCTTCTTTTTAATATTTGTATAGCTTATAATGGTTTTATTAATTCATGTTAAATACTTCATTGGTTAATTCATAGGAAATACACTTTGATTTATAACATGAGCAAAATACACTTTTTAAAATTAGAAAATAGCACTGCTGGGTGCGGTGGCTCATGCCTGTAATCCTCGCACTCTGGGAGGCCAAGGCGGGTAGATCACCCAGGTCAGGAGTTTGAGACCAGCCTGGCCAACATGGTGAAACCCCATCTTTACTAAAAATACAAAAAATTAGCTGGATGTGGTAGTGCACACCTGTAATTCCAGCTACGCAGGAGGCTTAGGGAGGAGAATCACTTGAACCCGGGAGGCGGAGGTTGCAGTGAGCCGAGATCATGCCATGGCACTCCAGCCTGGGCAACAAGAGCAAAACTCCATCTCAAGAAAAAAAAAAAAAGAAGAAAAGAAAACAGCTAGGAAATAGTTCTAAAATATAGTTACATATAACTCTTATCTGGCTTGTAAAGAAATAAACACATGCTCTTCCTGAAGTTACCAGAGCCCAACAAAGGATCCTGCTCTCCCTTAGAACAAGGGTCCCCAAACCCTGGACCGGTACCGGCCCATGGTCTGTGAGGAATGGGGCCACACAGCAGGAGGTGAGTGATGGGACGGTGAAGCTTCATCTGTATTTGTAGCTGCTCCCCATCACTCACATTACCACCTGAGCTCCGCCTCCTGTCAGATCAGGGGTGGCATTAGATTCTCATAGGAGTGCAAACCCTCTTGTGAACTGCACAAGCAGGAGATCTAGGTTGCACACTCCTTATGGGAATCTAATGCCTGATGATCTGAGGTGGAGCTAAGGCAGTGATGCTAGTGCTGGGGAGCGGCTGCAAATACAGATTAATATTAGCAGAAGCCAGGTGCAGTGGCTCACGCCTGTAATCCCAGCACTTTGGGAGGCTGAGGTGGGTGGATCACGAGGTCAAGAGTTCGAGACCAGCCTGGCCAACATAGCAAAACCCTGTCTCTACTAAAAATACAAAAATTAGCTGGGCATGGTGGTGTATGTCTGTAGTCCCAGCTACTCGGGGGACTGAGGCAGAAGAAGCGCTTGAACCTGGGAGGCAGAGGTTGTGGTGGGCCAAGATCGTGCCACTGCACTCCAGCCTGAGCAACAGAGTGAGACTCCGTCTCAAAAAAACAAAAACAAAACAAAAAACATTAGCAGAGAGGGTTCACTGCACAAAGACCATAATAAATCAATTGCTTGCAGACTTATCAAAACTCTACCAGTATGTGGCAAGTAACAATTAAGCCACATCTGGTGGCTGGTTTTATAGTGGTAAGTGAGTTGA
Organism: Mandrillus leucophaeus; assembly: GCF_000951045.1. Lineage (NCBI taxonomy): Eukaryota > Metazoa > Chordata > Mammalia > Primates > Cercopithecidae > Mandrillus > Mandrillus leucophaeus. Next base: position 2,356,108 of record NW_012108141.1, read on the forward strand.
TGTACTCAACTGTACAGCTGCACCTGGTGGCAGGCTTTAAGTCAGAACTAGACACTGATTTTAGTCCATGTGTGTCCTGCCCATTATTTGAATTACCACTTTGCCTGCACCTCTTTCCTGCACTGCACACTTGTCTCAGTCAGTTTTGGTAAGCCCACAAGCTAACCCTAGCCAAAATGGATAAAAACAATAATCACTGGAAAGCTTCTTTGAAAAGGGGGAAAGACCCAATGATGAGACAGCAGAAGGCTCTAAGACTGCCAACAAAAAGAAAGCTGCATTGAAAAGAAAGCTGCATTTAAAAGAAAATACCAAGAGTCCTACTTAAATTACGGGTTCATTGCAATAGGTGAGTCACATTCTCCAAGCCCTTTTTTTATAATATGTGGTGACCGGCTATCCAATGAAACCATGAATCCTTCAAAACTGCTTTATCACATGCAGACAAAGCACCCCGCATTAAAAGACAAGCCTTTGGAGTTTTTCAAAAAAAAGAAAAAAAGAAAAAAAAATGGCGAACATGAAGAACAGAAGCAGTTATTGAACACCATCACTCCGTCAAATGTGTCTGCACCGACAGCATCATTCTTAGTGGCTAAACGCATCGAGAAAGTGAAGAAGCCCTTTACTATTGGCGAAGAGCTGATCCTGCCTACTGCTAAGCACGTTGGTCGTGAACTTTTAGGAGAAGCTGCAGTTCAAAAGGTGACATGTGTTCCTCTTTCAGCTAGCACCATAACTAGACATATAGATGAAATAGCAGAGGATAGTGAGGCACAATTGTTAGAGGGTTAATGAATCACCATGGTACACAATCCAGATTGACGTCTATTGATTTTGACAACAAGGTAACAATGCTTGTTTTCATGCTACATATTTTCCAGGAGGATGTGCAGGAGCACATGTTATATGTGCTTTTGCTGCCAAACAACATCACAGCTGCAGAACTATTCAAGTCTTTGAATGATTACATATCAGAGAAACTAGTCATTTTGTGTTGGTATATGCATGGACAGAGCGGTTGCCATGACTGGACAGCTTTCTGGTTTCACTACTCAGCTCAAAGAGGTCGATTCTGAATGTGAGTCTACGCACTGTGTCATCCATAGAGAGATGCTGGCTAACCGAAAAATGTCACCTGAACTTAACAATGTTTTGCAGGATGTGATTACAATTATTAACCACAGTAAAGTACATGCCTTTAACTCATCTGTTCACACAGCTCTGCGAGGAGATGGACACAGAGCATACACGTCTTCTCTTATACACAGAAGTGAGATGGCTTTCTAAAGGCAGATCACTGACTAGAGTTTTTGGGTTATGAGAGTCACTCCAGAGATTTCTTTTAGGAAGAAGTCACCACTGGCAACACATTTCAGTGACACAGAATGGGTCACAAAATTTGCTTACTTGTGTGACATATTCAACTTACTCAACAAAATCTGTCACTTCAGGGGAGAACAACACCTGTGTTCAAGTTGGCAGATAAAGGGGCTGCATTCAAAGTCAAACTGGAATTATGGGAACAACGAGTTAACACTGGAATTTTTGACATGTGTCAAAATTATCAGAGATTTTGAAAGAGGCTGTGCCAAGGCCTCCTTTCTCCCAGCTAGTGCGTGATCACCTATCTCAGCTTTCGAAAGAGTTTAAGCATTACTTCCCAACCACAAAAGACCCCCAAACTGGGAAGGACCATTCTGTCACCCATTTCTCAATAAACCAGGTGCACTGGCTTTGTCCATGCTAGAAGAGGATCAACTGCTTGAGATTGTAAATGACAGTGGCTTTAAAAGTATGTTTGAGACAACTTCAAATCTCCCTATGTTCTGGATTAAAGTCAAGGCAGAATATCCTGAGATTGCTACAAAAGCATGGAAAGTCTGCTTCCATTTCCAACATCCTATCTCTGTGAAGCAGCGTTTTCTGCAGTGACAGCAACCAGACGAGATTAGGGAGTAGACTGGACATAAGCAACACACTTCGGGTGTCACTGTCTCCCATCACCCCCCCAGATGGGACAGTCTAGTTGCAGGAGAACAAGCTCAGGGATACCACTGATTCCACAATATGGTGAGCTGTATAATTATTTCATTATATATTACAATGTAATAATAATAGAAATAAAGTGCACAATAAATGTAATGCACTTGAATCATCCCAAAATCATTCCCCGCCTCAACCTGTTTCATGGAAAAACTATCTTTCATGAAACTGGTCACTGGTGCCAAAAAGGTTGGGAACTGCTGCCTTAGGATACACATTAAGGCTATTTCTAGGGCACATATATTTGCAGGGTAAAACTTATACAGGCTTTTTGTGCTATGGGAAGAATATAAGCTTATACATTAAGTTGTGAAGCTTAAGGTTTATTTTGTGGTTTGGTCAGTTTCCTATTACATTCTGACTCCGAAATCATTGACTTTGAAATCATTTTATGTTAGACTTGTTTCTAAAATTTTTCATAAATTATATCTTTAATGTACATCTATCTTCTCCAATACTGCTTTTTCTAATGGCCTTAAGTCTATTACAGGCAAACTTACAAGTCATGATGTAAGATAAGTAAGGCCTAGGGAGAGTGTACTCCTCAACCAATTCTGTCTCCATTCTCCAAAGATAGAAGATAAATGAAAAAGCTAAAAATAACAGCTTGATCTCATTCAGTTTGAATTCAACCATTCTATTTTGAGAACGTCTGCCCCAAACCCATCTCTTATATTTATATTCCTTTTAGAGCATTGTTATAAAATGGAATATAAGTATACTATTTACATAATATATTAGGAATAGATGGGCAGGAAACAGGAAAAAGGTTATAAACCGTTGCTAAAAATCTTGCCCACATCATGTGTATTCCATCGGCAAAGATCAAGCGCAGCAATAACAAATGGTAGCGCATAGGAATAGAATCTGATACACAACCAAAATCAATTCTATCATCCTAGATATATTTTACTTCTTATGTTAAAATAGCCACTATTTGAAATATTAAGCTAAAATGCTCCTATATCAAACTATCAGTTATATATATGTGTATGTGTATGTATATGTGTACATGTGTACACACACAAAGATACAGTACATACATGTTCTAGGTGTTTGAGTTTGGGCCAAATTACACAATATTACTTTTCTGGTTTTCCTACTTTCTTACTTTTAACACAGGAAAATCACCTGGATAATTTCAACTGCCTTTGAATCTTTAAAACTGTGTGATCCTCATTTACAAAGACTAATGAAACACAATAATGGTTCATATAGGGTATCTATTTACATCATCAACTTAAAATTATTTTTATAAACATCAATCATCTGTATAATGTAGAGAAACAGTACAGTATAATAATTAAGGACATAAGTTCTGGACTCAGGCTGTCTTGGTAAGTCTTGCCGAAATTATTATTATTATTATTATTATTATTATTTTTGAGAGACAGAGTTCTACTCTGCTGCCCAGGCACTGCGACCTTGTACTCACGGGTTCAAGCAATCCTTCTGCCTCGGTCTCCTGACTAGGACTACAAGCAAATGCCAATATGCCTGATTAATTTTTTTTAACTTTGTAGAGACAAAGTCTCACTACTTTGCCCAGGCTAGTCTCAAACTCCTGGTCTCAAACAACCCTCCAGCCTCAGTCCCCACAAAGTGTTGGAATTTCAAGCATTAACCACAGCGCCCAGACTCAAGTGTCTTTTTGCTGTGTAAACCATGTGTAAGTCACTTAGCTTCTTCAAGCCTCAGTTTCCCTGTCTGTAAAATAGGTATAATAATAGCACTTACCTCATGTTAAGTAGTTGTGGGAAATGAACTAATCTCCATAAGTACTTTGCACAGTGCCTGGCAAAGGAGTTTTCAGTAAATCTAAGCTATTATTAGAATTGTAAAATAAAGAGACTAAAATAAACATAAATAATAAATGAAGGGGCAATGTAGAACAATGCAAACAGTAATATTCTGCTTCTAAACTTGGCATTAATTTCTGTACTATGCTGAGCCTCATTTTAATGACACTAAAGGAATTAAGAAGGATAAAGAGGAAAGGACAGATAACATTAGATTAGTAATGCTAACAAAATTTTGGAGGATGGCAGGCAAATGGATAATTCATAATTAATTTAGCAAAACCAAGTTAAAACTTAAAGTACCTGCACAGAAGCTGCCACTGTGAAGCAAGCTACTCTGCCTCTGAGTATTCCGAGAAGGCTCAGGAATTGGAGGTTTCATGTATTTCAAAGTCCAGGGTAAGAAACAGGACAGAAAAATTGGAGGATTGGCTAAGTCTATGGAAGAAGCTGTTAGAATCCCAGAAGCTGTCTCCATATACTCAGGTGATTACTCATTCTTTCCCCCTAAATGAATGTAGAGGCTTAACCTTTGGGTAAGGTTGAACCAAAGGACTTTGGACTCCATAGAGATATCTATCTTGTATAGCAGGAGTAAGGTTGCAAATGTTAAATATGAGTATTAAGTGAGACTGCATAGATAGATATATATTAATAGTTACCCTAGACTTCCTCTCCCACTCACTTAACAGAATTCTGACAGACTTATACCTATAAGTCAGGAATAAGAGATCCCTCTTTAGGGAAACTGATCAGCCCAAGACTAAAGACCTATAGATAACTTTTGGGTCCCTCAATAAAAAAGCAATACCTAACCATCTACCAGTTGAAAAGCCCTGACAACCTTACACAAAGCTTTCAATAGCTTTTTAGGGCCTCAGTCTTAAATATGAATGGATATCCAAGGGTCACCAAGCATTAAAAGAAAGTCTCTACAAAAACAAAACAATGAATTCCAAGAAACATTAATAATTCAGGTAACACAAAAAATTATTTAAAAACCAAAGTTAATATCCTTAAAGAGAAACAAGAAAGTATTGACTGGACATGGTGGCTCATGCTTGTAATCCGAACAGTTTGGGAGGCCGAGGCAGGCAGATCACTTGAGGTCAAGAGTTCGAGGCCAACCTGGCCAACATGGTGAAACCCCATCTCTACTAAAAATACAAAAATTAGCCAGATGTGGTGGGGGGGTGCCTGTAATCCCAGCTACTCAGGAGGCTAAGGCATGAGAATTGCTTGAACCCAGGAGACGGAGGTTGTAGTGAGCTGAGATCGCGCAACTGTACTCCAACCTGGGTGACAGAGTAAGACTCCATCTCAAAAAACAAAACAAACAAAGAAAGTGTTGTATTCATGAAAGAACAGAAAGCTACATAAAGAGAAGACTTTAGAAAACAACAACAAAAAAAATGAGCAAAAACTGGAAACATTCCCTTTGAAAACTGGCACAAGACAAGGATGCCCTCTCTCACCGCTTCTATTCAACATAGTATTGGAAGTTCTGGCCAGGGCAATCAGGCAAGAGAAGGAAATAAAGGATATTCAAATAGGAAGAGAGGAAGTAAAATTGTCCCTGTTTGCAGATGACATGATTGTATATTTAGAAAACCCCATTGCCTCAGCCCAAAATCTCCTTAAGCTGATAAGCAACTTCAGCAAAGTCTCAGGATACAAAATCAATGTGCAAAAATCACAAGCATTCCTATACACCAATAACACAGAGACCCAAACCATGAGTGAACTCCCATTTACAATTGCTTCAAAGAGAATAAATTACCTAGGAATACAACTTACAAGGGACGTGAAGGACCTCTTCAAGGAGAACTACAAACCACTGCTCAAGGAAATAAGAGAGGACACAAACATGTAAGCCATTAAACCTTTTGAAGAGGCAGCTTTGCTGGTGGTATTGTCTTGTGCCACAGTGAGTCGTAAGTGAAATCTGAACCAAAAGTGAGTTTATGAAGACCGGTGGGCAGGAGCTCAAGAGCTGCAGGGTTGTCCTGCAGCCAGTGTCTGATGTGCCCCAGCTGGGAAGCTGATGAATAGCTGAGATCTGTATCTGTGGACCTGAATGTTGATCCCTCGCTTCAGATTGACATACCTGATGCACTCAGTGAGAGAGATAAAGTCAAATTTACA
>NW_012108141.1:2366092-2366990 GCF_000951045.1 Mandrillus leucophaeus
CATAAAAAAGGATGAGTTCATGTCCTTTGCAGGGACATGAATGAAGCTGGAAACCATCATTCTCAGCAAACTAACACAAGAACAGAAAACCAAACCCCACATGTTCTCACTCATAAGTGGGAGTTGAACAATGGAAACACATGGACACAGGAAGGGGAACATTACACACTAGGGCCTGTCCAGGGGTGGGGGTCTAGGGGGAGGGATAGCATTAGGAGAAATACCTAGTGTAGATGGCAGGTTGATGGGTGCAGCAAACCACCATGGCACATGTATACCTATGTAACAAACCTGCACAATCTGCACATGTATCCCAGAAGTTAAAGTATAATTTTAAAAAATTAAAAAAAGAAAGAAAATTGTCTAGAACCCAAAATTATCCTGTAATTTTTTCACATACAGTGTCCAGACTCAGTTATTTAAAGAGGAAGCAGAGACCAAACAACAACGTGACTAGAAACCAAGGGAAAAAATCGACACAGGCTCAGAGGGGATTCAAATAATATAATCATCATGTGCCAATTTTTAAAACAGCTATTTTCTTACTCTGGGTTGTTATAGGGAAGTATCTTAGACTGGGTAATTTATAAACAACAGAAGTTTATTGTTCACAGTTCAGGCTGGGAAGTGCAAGATCAAGATGCCAGCAAATTCAGCATTTGGTGAGGAGCTCTTCCTCATAGATGGCACCTTCTATGTGTCCTCACATGGGAGAAGGGGCAAACAAGCTCTCTCAAGCCTCTTTCATAAAAGGGCACTAATGCCAGGCATGGTGGCTCACGCCTGTAATCCCAGCACTTTGGGAGTCCGAGGTAGGTGGTTCACGACGTCGGGAAATCGAGACCATCCTGGCTAACATGGTGAAACCCCATCTCTACTAAAAAAAAAAAAAAAAAAA
>NW_012108141.1:2369665-2372567 GCF_000951045.1 Mandrillus leucophaeus
AGCTGAGATCTGTATCTGTGGACCTGAATGTTGATCCCTCGCTTCAGATTGACATACCTGATGCACTCAGTGAGAGAGATAAAGTCAAATTTACAGTGCACACAAAGACCACACTGCCCACATTTCAGAGCCCAGAGTTTTACGTTACAAGGCAACATGAAGACTTTGTGTGGCTACATGACACTCTTACTGAAACAACAGACTATGCTAGGCTTATTATTCCACCTGCTCCTATGAAGCCCAACTTCAGTGGTCCTCAAGAGAAGATGCAGAAACTGGGAGAAGATGAAGGGTCTATGACCAAAGAAGAATTTGCCAAGATGAAACAAGAACTGGAAGCCTACGTGTTGGGCAGAAAAATACTAAAGAGATGTTTGGTGGCTTCTTTAAAAGTGTGGTGAAAAGGCTAATGAATTCCTTTTTACTGGAGTCAGGGAGGTAGATGACTTCTTTGACCAAGAGAAGAACTTCCTTATTAACTATTATAATAGGATCAAAGATTCTTGTGTGAAAGCTGACAAAATGACCAGATCTCATAAAAATGTCGCCGATGTCTATATCCACACTGCAGCCTGCTTATATAGCCTGGCTTTAGAAGAGCCCACAGTCATCAAAAAGTACCTATTGAAGGTTGCTGAGCTATTTGAAAAACTTAGGAAAGCAGAGGATCAAGTTTCATCAGATGAAGATTTGAAGCTAAGAGAGCTCCTCTGATACTACATGCTCAACATCGAAGCTGCTAAGGATCTCATACAGACGCACCAAAGCCCTCATTGACTATGAGAACTCAAACAAAGCTCTGGATAACACCCAGTTAAAGAGCAAAGACGTCAAGTTGGCTGAGGCATACCAGCAGGAGTGCTGCCAGAAATTTGAACAGCTTTCCGAATCTGCAAAAGAAGAACTGATATATTTCAAACCGAAGAGAGTGGCAGCATTTAGGAAGATTCTAATTGAAATGTCTGAACTGGAAATAAAACATGCCAGGAACAATGTCTCTCTTTTGCAGAGCTGTATTGACTTGTTCAAGAATAACTGATATGCCTTCACTCAGAAGAAAAGAAATGAATGTGAAAGAAAACCAAGCATCACTTGCACTTAAGTCATTACCATGGAAGATTTATTAGCTTTAACTTTAGTTTAAAATTATGTGAATAAACATTTTGGTTTCTACAAATCTTAAAAAAGAAGAGGACATAAACAAATGGAAAAACATTTGATGCTCATGGATAGGAAGAATCAATATCGTGAAAATGGCCATATTGCCCAAAGTAATTGGTAGATTCAATGATATCCCCATCAAGCTACCATTCACTTTCTTCACAAAATTAGAAAAAACTACTTTAAATTTCATATGGAACCAAAAAGGAGCCCACATTGTCAAAACAATCCTAAGCAAAAAGAACAAAGCTGGAGGCATCATGCTACCTGACTTCAAACTATATTACAAGTCTACAGTAACCAAAACAGCATGGTACTGATACCAAAACAGATATATAGACCAATGGAACAGAACAGAGGCTTCAGAAATAATGCGACACATCTACAACCATCTGATCTTTGACAAACCTGACAAAAACAAGCAATAGGGAAAGAATTCCCTATTTAATAAATGATGTTGGGAAAACTGGCTAGCCATATGCAAAAAACTGAAACTGGACCCTTTCCTTACACTTTATACAAAAATTAACTCAAGATGGATTAAAGGCTTAAACATAAGACCTAAAACCATAAAAACCCTAGAAGAGAACCTAGGCAATACCATTCAGGACGTAGGCATGGGCAAAGACTTCACAACTGAAACACCAAAAGCAATGACAACAAAAGCCAAAATTGACAAATGGGATCTAATTAAACTAAAGAGCTTCTGCATAACAAAATAAACTAGGCTGGATGCAGTGGCTCACGCCTGTAATCCCAGCATTTTGGGAGGCCAAGCTGGATGGATCACAAGGTCAAGCAATTGAGACCATCCTGGCCAACATGGTGAAATTCTGTCTCTCCTAAAAATACAAAAATTAGCTGGGCGTGGGGGCACATGCCTGTAGTCCCAGCTACTTGGGAGGCTGAGGCAGGAGAATCACTTGAACCCAGGTGACGGAGGTTGTAGTGGGCAGAGATCATGTCACTGCACTCTAGCCTTGACAGAACAAGACTCTGTCTCAAAAAAAAAAAAAAAAGAAACTATCATCAGGGTGAACAGGCAACATACAGAATGGGAGAAAATTTTTGCAATCTATCTATTTGACAAAGGGCTAATCTCCAGAATCTACAAAAAAGCTTCAACACATTTACAAGAAAAAAACAACTCCATCAAAAGGTAGGTGAAGGATATGAGCAGACACTTCTCAAAAGAAGACATTTATGTAGCCAACAAACATGAAAAGAAGCTCATCATCACTGGTCATTACAGAAATGCAAATCAAAACCACAATGAGATACCATCTCATATCAGTTAGAACGACAATCATTAAAAAGTCAGGAAACAACAGAGGCTGGAGAGGATGTGGAGAAATAGGAATGCTTTTACACTGATGGTGGGAGTGTAAATTAGTTCAACCATTGTGGAAGACAGTAGGGCAATTTCTCAGGGATCTAGAACCAGAAATACCATTTGATCTAGCAATCCCATTATTGGGTATATACCCAAAGGATCATAAATCATTCTACTACAAAGATACATGCACACGTATGTTTATTGCAGCACTATTCACAATAGCAAAGACTTGGAACCAACCCAAATGCCCAGCAATGATAGACTGGATAAAGAAAATATGGCACATACACACCGTGGAATACTATGCAGCCATAAAAAAGGATGAGTTCATGTCCTTTGCAGGGACATGAATGAAGCTGGAAACCATCATTCTCAGCAAACTAACACAAGAACAGAAAACCAAAC
>NW_012108141.1:2373422-2381207 GCF_000951045.1 Mandrillus leucophaeus
AAAAAATTAGCCGGGTGAGGTGGCGGGCGCCTGTAGTCCCAGCTGCTCAGGAGGCTGAGACAGGAGAATGGCGTGAACCCAGAAGGCAAAGCTTGTGGTGAGCCGAGATCGCACCACTGCACTACAGCCTGGGCAACAGAGCGATACTCTGTCTCAAAAAAAAAAAAAAAAAAAAAAAAAAAAAAAAGCACTAATACCATTTGTGAGGGCAAAGCCCTTATGACCCAATCACCTCCCACAGGTTCCACTTTGGGGTTTAGGTTTCAACATATGAATCTATGGGAAAACACAAACATTTGGACCATAACATATACTTAACAAAACAAAAAAGTAAAAGATAATTCTGAGAATTTCTGTAAAGATCTTGTTAAAAAACATTAATTAAATGGAAATCTAGTACTAAATACCACAATTTCTAAAACGAAGAACTTAATTGATGGGTTTAATACATTAGACTCAGGTGAAGGGAGAATTAATTATCTGGAAAATAGGCCAGAAAAGCACAGAGACAAAAGGATGGGCAAAAGTGAAAAGAATATAAAGATGTATAAGGTATGATGAAAAAACAATTAATACATGTGATTAGAGTCCCAGAGGGAAAAAAGAAAGTAGAGAAAACAAACTGAGTAGATAAGTGATGAAAATTTTCTCAAATTGATGGAGATTTCAATCCATGCATCAGGAAGACCACTACCCTTAAGCAAGATAGATACAAAGACCAGCACATCTAGGCACATGATAGGCAAACTGTTATACACCAAAACAAAGAGAAAATCTTGAAAACAGTCAGAGAAAAAACTACCTCCAAAATAGCAACAAGATTTACAATCGACTTATCAGTGGAAATAATGGAAACCTGAAGACAATGTTCTACAGTGAATTCATTCATCCATGAGATAAATATTTACTGAATATATGCTAGACACTGTTATAGGTACTTGGCAAACATCAGTGAACAAAACAAAGAATGAATGTTACTTTTATTGTGTAAAATTATATAATAAACATTTTTAAGAGAAGGAATTAATTGTATAAAGCATGTCTGACAGTACATTTTTAAAATCTAGTTCATGTTTGCTGTTAGAATTATTATTTAAAAACTTAAGTTGAGGACACGAGCAGTGGCCCCCACCTGTAATCCCAGCACTTTGGGAAGCCAAGGTGGGAGGATTGCTTGAGTCCAGGAGTTTGAGATAAGCCTGGGCAACATGGTGAAACTTTGTCTCTATAAGAAATACAAAAATTAGCCAGAAGTGGTGGCATGCACCTGTAGCCCCAGCTACTAGGGAGGCTAAGGTAGGAGGATTGTTTGAGCCTGGCTGGTTCAAGCTGCAGTGAGCATGATTGCACCATTGCACTCCAGCCTGAGTGACAGAGCAAGACTCCATCTCAGGAAAAAATAAATAAATAAACAAATAAATATTTAAGTTAAAATTTAAAGTTAAACAAGCTAATGACTAGTACTTTTTCAGTGATGGATGACATTCTTTATAATCAAGCACAATCTATATATTAAGCTGCTAGGAAAAATCTAATAGATTTCGGGTAATTAGAAATCACAGAATTTCATAGCTAATCTTTCTTGGTGACCCTAGAGGTCATCTTGTCCAGACTACTCATTAGAGAGGAAAAGATCAAGGTGCAATGTGTTTAACTGACTTGCCCAAGGTCACACAAAGAGTTAAAAATATGGTTCCAGTGACTCCTGGTCAAATGTTCTTTGTTGTTGTTTGATTTGCAAAATTATTTTTGGAAAGGGGAGGGTAATTTAATTTTTATCAATGGAACATGTACATATTTTTAAAAATAAAATGATTTCATAACACTTAAAAAGCAGCAGTCTCCTACCCTTGCTCTGCGTATCTCTGAATCCCAGTCTCCAGAGAGAAACATGCTTAACTTCTAACACTAATATTATTAGTCTATTGTTTGATAGACTACTCTTTGTTGTATGATAGCTTATTTTTCAGTGCACACATCTTAAGTGTGTGAGAGGACTCCATTTTAGTCATTTAAACAGTACACAATTTTCATTTAAATGGTACAGGTGAAACAACAGATTACTGGTGATCCTGTTGCTATATGTAAGATAGGACTTTTAGCTAATTTAATTGATTTTCATGTGTGATTTATGGAATGTCTTATTTCTTTACAGTTGAATACTGGTTGCAAGGGATTTGTGATTTCATAAATACATATCTTCAGAGAAGACAAGGCTTGAATTTTACATTGCACATATTTTTTATAAGCATTAAAAGTATAAAATGTTAAACTAAAAAATTTCCAAAGTTTCTAATATTTTAATTAAAGGGAATAAAAGTGTCTTATAATTAATAAAACTGTTATAAATAAGTTAACAAAGAAACTACATATAGCAAATAATTTTCATTTTGGTAGAATATTAAATATACTACCAACTTGCCTTTGCCTTTTGAAGTGGTGTTTATTTTAGCCATCTCACTATTTGCTTTGTAATCTGGAAATTCTTGTGATGGAAACAGCCAAAGAATTGAAGATAAGAAAACACCAAATAGTGAAGAAAATATTTTTATTCACCTGGACTCCATTGAATTTATAGGAAAATATATAAATCTAAAATCCAGTAATTGAAAATGCTACGGATATAGAGATATTATTTTTAGTGTAATTCTTTCTAATTTAAAATTACTTACATATATGCCATTTGCAAAATGGATCATAAGACTGGTTACTTACATGAGACAAGAAGCTGGCTGTAGACTGGGAAGATGGTACATTAGAATGAGAACGAGTAACAGATGCTGGCTGGAGAAGGCGTGGTTTCAATGAAGAATTTGAGGTGTATCCAGGGCCCTGAAGTTCCTGGAAAACAATATAGAGGTGAGCAAAATAACTGCCAGCCTACAATTATGAAGAATTGTGAAATCGAAATGTATTTTTTGATTTCACAGACAAAATCCATCATTGAGATTTAAAAATATGTCTGTAGCTTTAAACTATACTTCTTAAAATAGACATATATTTCGGTGTAAAATGTACGATTTTAAAAAAACGTGTTTTGTCATGTAGATTACATCACTTTTGCTATTCCCCAAACAAGCAAATGTATTTGCACTTAGGGTTTTGTACTCGCTTGACTCCTGGGCATGGAAAACTCTTTCTTTGGGTATTCCCACGCAGGTACTAGTAAACTTGTTTGTATTTCACTCACTTATTTTAAACTAAGGATAGTGGTGCTTCTATCTGTTACCATATATGAAAAGGATAGGTATAGTATATAACAATGCACAGAGCTTATCATTGCTATTAATAGTATCAAGTAATGTTGAAATATACTTGAATGTGTATCTATGGTACACAAGAGAATATAAAAGCATATCAAAGAAAGGCATTAGTTTTGCTTAAACTACTATTTATGATGACCTTACTTTTATATCCAAAGTGTGTTGAAGTTTTAAGCGCACTGATTCTTGCTCCTGACGCTGTATTATATCTTGACATTCTGCAAACTGCAAAGATGCCTACAAAGGAGCAATCATAAATGGCTTATCTTCCATTCTTTATGCACTTATATTTTATTAACCTACAAATGCAGAGCTGCCATCTCTTCAAGAAATCTTCCTGCCCTTCCACCAAACTATATTACAATGATCTATTTATCTGTTTAATTCAGTGAACTGTGAGCAACTGGAGGCCACGTTTTTATCCTCTATACCCCCAGCAAATACATAGCTTTTAGTATGTGAAGGGCAAACAATGAATGAACTAAGGATGGAATGAGCAAACAGCTTTACCAAAGTATAAAAATTTATATTAAAATAACCACAACTGGCTGGGCATGGTGGCTCACGCCTGTAATCCCAGCACTTTGGGAGGCCGAGGCAGGCAGATCTTGAGGTCAGGAGATCGAGACCATCCTGGCTAACACAGTGAAACCGCGTCTCTACTAAAAATACAAAAATTAGCTGGGCATGGTGGCGCACACCTGTAGTCCCAGCTACTTGGGAGGCTGAGGCAGGAGAATCATTTGAACCCGGAAGGCAGAGGTTGCAGTGAGCTGAGATCGTGCCACTGCACTCCATCCTGGTGACAGAGCAAGACTCTGTCTCAAAATAAAATAAAATAAAATAACCACAACTGAAATTTACAGAGTCAATATAGCATGTTTTAAGAAACGAAGGTAGCAGAGGTGAGATTGCAAATTGTTGTATCTAACCATAAAGGCACTGCTTTCTTAGCAATCAAGGATGGTTTTGAAACAATTTTAGGCTTCCAGACTTTCTAGGTGACAGGAAGAGATATTTATTTTTCTACAATAAATGGCAATGAAAAACAGTATCACTGATCCTTCTCATTCTTTAAGCTATGTTTTCTATATGTACTTTCTGGACCCCACGAAGTGCCAGCCATTAGCATTACTTTATCATTTTATTGACATTATTAAGAGACTGTCTTCTACCAAGTGCCCAAGTCACTTTTTGGTGGTAAGTCAGGTGCTCATGGAGACATTTTTACTTATTCAGGTCACTAAGGGTATCAGGAACATCGTAACATCTTTGATCTTACTGCCCTGTGACTATGTTAGCCTGAAAAAGAAAACCTGGCAAAAAGTATGCATTATGACTACATTTTAAAATTCAGAAATGCCTTCTCTATAGGATAGGTATTTCCTCTGTGCTAGGTGATTAGGATACAACACAGATTGATACATTCAGTTCCTGTCTACACAGAGCTTTTGTTCAGAACAATTCTATTTGGTTAATAACTATTTAGTTGATAATTACTTTATATGTTTAGTTAATAATGACCTTATCCAGAGCAACTTCCATATTAGTAACCTTTTCTTTCAAACGGCGTTCCTGAGATCGCAGAACTTCCAACTCCCCAGCCATCTTGTTTTTTTCTGTGGCAACAGTACTCAATTCCTGACTGAGTTTACTCTTCTCTTCTTTCAGAAAATGTTTCTCCTACAATTATATGAGAGAAAAATATCAGAAATCACCTGCTGATGTAGATGCTAAAAGGTAACAGAAATATAAAATTTTTGTTTAAGGGACCCAGAACTAGATAAGTTTAATTTATATGCCATTTAATTGCTTCTGAGTTGTGGTTGGGAGCTGATGGGAGTATGTTATTATGTACTCTCTCCTATTTTAAACATTGCTGGTATTATTACTTCTTTCTAGTCTTAATACATCTTTGATAAAATCTACAAAATATGAAATAACTATATTGTCCTAAAAAGACAGTGTTTTAGTGAATTGGGATCAAATAATCGTATATCAAATTTTACTAAAATTTATTTTAAACAACAGAGATTTTCAAAATATGCATTACTTGAAAGTTTTATGGATTTCTATTTTGTTTCAAGGTTGAATATTCATTTCACAAATACCTACTGCAGACCCTGTGACAGAAAAACAAATGAGACATATAGTTCCTGCCCGCAAGTCACTTAACAGCCCAATGATGACAGTGAGCTTACTGATCTAATAGTCTCTGCTATTAAACAACATTTCATTAAAATTAGTTCATCCCCCCAAAAAAGCACCATGGAATATGTATACAAAAATAATAAATGCATAGTTGTCAAGTTAAAATACAGACATCAGTTCGTTGAGTCTACATTTCTTTAAATATGTATTTTTTCATAGCGAAAAACGTTTATTGTAAATAAGGTAGAAGGTGTTGCTACTGTAAAATGCAAAAAAGTTTTCCTTTTCTGATTAGATTAGGCAGAAAAGGCTTCAGAAGGAAAGGGGGATTAATTGTATAGGCTTTCTCCTTTTCGTTTGGAGGGAATATCATAGAGCTATGATGAATATTTTCTTTTCAGCAGGGCAGGCATCTTTGTTGACAGCAGGCAGTAACCTCTTAAAGCTGTAAGTGCCATCAGGAAGGATAAGCACTACTTTAGGTTCCCAAAGGCCAAAAAAAAAAAAAAGGAGAAAGAAAAAAATGAATTCAGGATAAGAGAAAGGAAGGCAAGAAAAAATTGGAAAGAAGAAATAAAGAAAGAAGAAGTAAGTCTACATGATAAGGGATATGCACAAATGTAGGTTTATACTTGTTAATATTTAGTTGCAAATACTCTGAAGTATTTTGATACCTCATCATGGATAGTAAATTAGCAATTACTTTGGTTGCACTTATTTTCTACTTGTTATTTACTTTCCCACCTCTGTTATAGTCTGTTCTGTTATAAATCTTCTTCCAAAATACACACTTTTTCCAAAGTAATGGATATACCAGGGAACATTTGAGTATTAGGCAAATTTCATGGTTGCTTATTCGTGAATGAGTCTCATTCATGAGAAACACTAGGTCAATGCAGAAAACTCAACCTAGCTAAACACAGCTGCATAGGAATACACAAGAAGCATACATGCACACCAACACCCACCTACCAGCTACCTCAGTTTTACCATGTGTTATGAACCACATCCATGCACATGCAATGTTACAGGAAACTCTCCTTCTACTCCTCCACAATAACATACAAGCTGCATATACACTTAAGAAAACTTCTGGTCATTTTTAAGACAAAGAGCTATACTTATTGTTGTATTTATATATTTCTTAACAATTTAGTATGTGTAAAACTGCTATTGTTTTTATTAAGTTCCTATTTTTTTATGCATCACAAATGAAATTTGTTAGTGTGGTGCTCCTGATCCCATTGTTCCCATAAGCCCTGTGGTTTTTATTACACAATTTTGCATAGCATAACGATTTTAGAAACATGTATGTCACATTATAATGGAACTCACTGTATTTTGTTTATAATCATTTCTTGCCTCTACCAAGAATGTTCTTTTTCCCATTTCCCACGTTTTGTTTTGTTTTGTTTGAATTGTGTCATTCTTTTATCCAATAAAGAGAATATTCAATACATGGAATGGTTATTACATAAACATTGTGTGCCCAGATTTGAACTAGATTCCATGGAATCTGACAGTGTCTCATATTTACTTTATTTTGCATTTTAATAATTAAGCAGTTAGCAATGTTAACAGATTTTCATATGTCTATTGATATATTTGTATTTCTTCTTTTATAAACTTTCCATTCATGTTTTTTGATCATTTGCATTATTAGTCTTTTTTTAAATTGATTTTTAAGGCCAAATCAAATGCTGATTTGATCCTGATTCAAGTAAAAGAATATTCTGAGAGCTTTAAAATATTATAAAAGTGTTGATTCTGGTTGGTTCTGATTTGAACTAATTCACTAATTGTTTTATTCATCCACTTAGCCACCATTCATCAGGCTTCTATTACATGTTCAAACTCAAACATTCTCATAGGCACTGGGAGATATAACAATAAGCTGCTGTTTCTACGGTCAAGTTGATCACAGACCTGTAGCAGAGAAAAATAATGAGACAAGCAATTGTAGACAGGATCATTTTGCCATTAAACAAATGTAGATTTTTTTTTCTATTTGGCATTCATTAACTTGCCTTTCCTAGTAAATAATGCTTTCCTTTTTTTTTATTTTTATTTTTTTTTATACTTTAAGTTCTAGGGTACATGTGCACAATGTGCAGGTTTGTTACATATGTATACATGTGCCATATTGATGTGCTGCACCCATTAACTCGTCATTTACATTAGGTATATCTCCTAATGCTATCCCTCCCCCCTACCCCCTCCCCACAATATGACCTGGTGTGTGATGTTCCCCTTCCTGTGTTCAAGTGATCTCATTGTTCAATTCCCACCTATGAGTGAGAACATGCGGTATTTGGTTTTCTGTTCTTGCGATAGTTTGCTGAGAGTGATGGCTTCCAGCTGCATCCATGTC
>NW_012108141.1:2384659-2400395 GCF_000951045.1 Mandrillus leucophaeus
GTAACCCGACCTTTCTCTCTGGCTGCCCTTAACATTTTTTCCTTCATTTCAACTTTGGTGAATCTGACAGTTATGTGTCTTGGAGTTGCTCTTCTCGAGGAGTATCTTTGTGGCATTCTCTGTATTTCCTGAATTTGAATGTTGACCTGCCTTACTAGGTTGGGGAAGTTCTCCTGGGTGATATCCTTCAGAGTGTTTTCCAACTTGGTTCCATTTTCCCCGTCACTTTCAGGCACACCAATCAGATGTAGATTTGGTCTTTTCACATAATCCCATATTTCTTGGAGGCTTTGTTCATTTTTTTTCTCTTTTTTCTCTACGTTTCTCTTCTCGCTTCATTTCATTCATTTGATCTTCAATCTCTGATACTCTTTCTTCCAGTTGATCAAGTCAGTTACTGAAGCTTGTGCATTTGTCACATAGTTCCCGTGTTATGGTTTTCATCTCTATCAGTTTTTTTAAGGACTTCTCTACATTGGTTATTCTACTTAGCCATTCGTCAAATCTTTTTTCAAGGTTTTTAGTTTCTTTGCACTGGTTACATACGTCCTCCTTTAGCTCTGAGAAGTTTGATCGACTGAAGCTTTCTTCTCTCAACTCGTCAAAGTCATTCTCGGTCCAGCTTTGTTCCATTGCTGGCGATAAGCTGCATTCCTTTGGAGGGAGAGATGCGCTCTGATTTTTTGAATTTTCAGCTTTTCTGCACTGCTTTTCCCCCATCTTTGTGGTTTTATCTGCCTTTTGTCTTTGATGATGCTGACGTACTGATGGGTTTTGGTGTGTTTGTCCTTTCTGTTTGTTAGGTTTCCTTCTAACAGTCAGGACCCTCAGCTGCAGGTCTGTTGGAGTTTGCTTGAGGTTTACTCCAGACCCTGTTTGCCTGGGTATCAGCAGCAGAGGCTGCAGAAGATAGAATATTGCTGAACAGCGAGTGTTGCTGTCTGATTCTTGCTCTGGAAGCTTCATCTCAGGGATGTACCCAGTTGTGTGAGGTGTGAGGTGTCGGTCTGCACCTAGTGGGGGATGTCTCCCAGTTAGGCTACTCAGGGGTCAGGGACCCACTTGAGCAGGCAGTCTGTCTGTTCTCAGATCTCAACCTCCGTGCTGGGAGATCCACTGCCCTCTTCAAAGCTGTCAGGCAGGGACGTTTACCTCTGCTGAGGTTTCTGCTACTTTTTGTTTAGCTATGCCCTGTCCCCAGAGGAGGAGTGTACAGAGGCAGGCAGGCCTCCTTGAGCTGTGGTGGGCTCCACCCAATTCGAGCTTCCCAGAGGCTTTGTTTACCTACTTAAGCCTCAGCAATGGCGGGCACCCCTCCCCCAGCCTCGCTGCTGCCTTGCAGTTAGATTTCAGACTGTTGTGCTAGCAATGAGGGAGTCTCCGTGTGCGTGGGACCCTCCGGGCCAGGTGTGGGATATAATCTCCTTGTGTGCCATTTGCTAAGACCCTTGGTAAAGTGCAGTATTAGGGTGGGAGTTACTCCATTTTCCAGGTGTTGTGTCTCTCACTTTCCTTTTGCTAGGAAAAGGAATTCCTTTCCCCCTTGTGCTTCCCAGGTGAGGTGATGCCTCGCCCTGCTTCAGCTCTTGCTGGTCAGGCTGCACCCGCGGACCAGCACCAACTGTCCGACATGCCCCAGTGAGATGAACCCAGTACCTCAGTTGAAAATGCAGAAATCACCCATCTTCTGTGTCGCTCACGCTGGGAGCTGGAGGCTGGAGCTGTTCCTATTCAGCCATCTTGGGCGCGCCCCCCCATGTTTAAAATAGTAGCTGTCTTTCATTATTCTGCTCAAATGCTTTTCTAGGAACTTTTCCCTTGTTCTGTCACCTAGAAATAAGCGTTCCTCTTCCCCTTGCACTTTGCATCTCTGCTTCATCTTATTCTGCCTTGTGGTCTGTCCGTGAGTGAACATGTTGGTTTCCCCATTCTGAGGACAGCGACCTACCTTATTTGCATTTGTCATTGCCTCTTCCAAAAACTGTATCTTGCTCTGAAGGGCATCTATCTGACCTCTTTTGGCTGTGATTTGCTTTTGCATCCCCATTGCCACTTTCATAGCTGGAAAAAAAAAAAAAAAGAGGCAAACTATGCCTTAGGTTCTTAAGTTTGAGAGACTATGGTAATTTGATGGTTAAACTTTATGAGAAGGTGACAAGTAAGATCCTCCAAGTTATCTGGGCAATTTCAAGGAAAAGATCATGGACAAATGTCTTCGGTTTTCATAATATTGGAATATAATAACTTTTAACTACTACTAGAGATTTTTAGCTGGGAAACATACATATAAGCATGTTTTACAGGGTTTTTGCCACTGGGATTAATTTCATTGACCATGATACGTTGCCACCTTTCCAGTAATAACAATAACATTGACTAAACTCATACTTACACATGTAGGGAAATTTATAATATATAATACATGTGTGTGTGTAGATATGGGGGGTGTCACATAAAGAATAACATATATTGTTTTATTACTAAAATGATTTTTCCAGAAACTCATACTTAAAATACTGCATGAGACATCTAGTGTATCTTTTTAAAGGGTCCGTGATATCACAAACCCTCCAATTTTTATTCTCATGATTGTTGTCATGTGCTTGGAACTCACTACCATCTCAGTAGCCAAACTGCCAGCATAAGCATATCTGATTTTTTTTTTTTCTTATAGTCAGCTGAGGAAAAAGGACTGAAAATGCCACAGCTTAGAGTCCAGTCTGGCTATAACTTAGAGGTTAAAAAGAAAAATGAAAATATACCATTCATTATAAACAAGCCATCAGAATGAAAGGTCTGACTTCTCATTAACAAGATATAGTTCTTCTATCTAAGCTGTCAAAACAGGGACTGTATATTGATTTATTAATAGGTTAAAAGTCTGACATCATTTGCTCACCACTTTGAAGAATTATGGGCTGATTAAGTGGATCATGGTTGGCCTTGAAAGGTAATTTTCTCAAACAAATGTTTTTTTTTATTTAAAGTTGATTTAAAAAATAAAAACAAGAATTTGAATGAGAATACAAGGGTTCTCTAGGTAACTTAATAATTGTAATGTCCCTGGGGTGGTTGTGAAGATGTCCGACAGTAAGGCAGGGTTGCTGTCTGGGGAGTAGGGGCAGCAGACCCCAAAAGACCTCTCGAGCGACTTCTCCAAACCCAATGAGTTTATCTGTGTTAACCAGTAAAGGGCCAAACCACACAAAATATGAAACACATCAAGAATTTGTGGTCGTCCTTGCACAGAGACTATGGTAATCTTCTTTATATTGTTCTAATTTTAGTATAAGTGCTGCCAAAGCGAGCACAAAAATAAATCTTCTGATATTAAAAAATATTGAGAAACGGAAAAATGTACACTTTAATTAGATAAATATTAATTCCTATGGTCAGCTAATATGGTCATGTCAACAATTATATGAATAACATGAACTGGAAGATAACCTTTTTATCTCTCTGCATTAGTATGGGCAGCAAGGTAAAAGGGGAATAAGTATAGGTGGTGAGAAGAGTCCCCTCACCTAACAATTCAATTTCCAGGATTCCTTCTCATTTTTATCACAGTGAAGGAATCAAGAACTGCCAACTAGCCACAGACCTACAGTTTATATAATGTACATGTTGAAAAATAAAGGGTTGAATGGAAATTACTGGTAACTTGTATTTATATCCTTAAAAATAATTACTTGACATTAATGGATACTGAGATCTGTTAGAAATTACTGAAATAGCCACAGGAAAGGAAAGATTCAGATAGCTTAGGGATTAAATTAACTCCATGGCAATTTCCCTAAAAACAATTAACTACTGCTACATAACATCCATCATCAATACCTACTATTGTATATTTCTCATATCATTTAGCACTGTGAAGAGGTGGTAGGTAATGTATTTGGGTTTGTGTTTTAACGAATTTAGACCATTAAATTAAAAACAGAAGAAAAAATTTTACATCTAACAGAGCATACCATGACCATCAGATCCTTCCATTGATTTTAATGTATTTCTTGTCTGTTCTAGTTCAGACTGTGCAGATTTTAACTGCATTTTCAGCTTATTTGTAGTCATTTCCATTTCTTCACTTTTGTTTCGGAAATTCCTTTTTAAGACTTCATACTCCTCTATACAATGTGATAATCAATAACAGATGGTTACTTTTTTCTATCCCATTGTTAATTAAGTACATTTTATCTGTAATTAATGATCACAGAATTTTAGAAATGGAAGATAACTCATTTAATTACATCTTCCTTTGTTACAGAAATGAGATGTACATACACATTTCCAGGGATATGACTCTTTCTTTTTAATCTGCTTGGGTGGATCCTATTCCTCTTTACCCACTTACTACTCATTGTTTTTTCCCAAACATTGTAATTAGTTTGCAGTTATTTCATCTTAAACCTTCTTCTTGGATGACCATGTCCACTAGAGTAGACTTAACCACCATCTGCTGGTAGATGAATCTCCATGACACTATAAATAACCTGAGGCTGCCATCTGTCTTATCTGACTTATCTCCAGTATCTATGAAAACACCTGGCACAAACTCATCATTTGATATACTAGAATACACAGATGCACACACACACACACATTTATTTATATGTATCTACTTCTATGATTAGATTTATATGTAAAAGGATCAAATCTCCAGTTCCCTTTGTCCAGACATCTCCATGTAGATGTCCTCGTGCTACCTGAAACCAACTGCCTCACAGTGACTACATCTCATCCTCCAGCCCTCAAGCCTGCCTTTCCTTTTGGTTCCCTCTCTCAGTTGCTGAGACTGATTTTCCAATACCACAGACTGAAATCCTGAAACCTACACTTAATCCCTGCAACAACTAAGTCCTGTCGATTTAACCTCCAAAAATATTCTTAATTCTTTCCTTCCATTCTCACTGCCGCTGCCTTAGTTCAAGTCCTCATTCTATTTATCTGGGACTACTGCAAAAATCCTCCTTAACTGCTTGGTCTGCCTTTCTTTTCTCTAATTTACTTACTAACACAGTCCATCTAAAATCTGACAGAAAATCTCCTATTTAATATCCTTTGTGGGCTCCACATTACCCAGCTCTACCTATCTATTCTGCCTTATTTCTTAGCCCTCATTCATTTGTACTTTTGCTCCAGGTAATACTTCTGAGGTCACATTTTGATATTTCATGGCTTCATGCATTTGTCCATAATGTTCTCTCTGCCTGGAATGTCCCCTGCACTTCTTTTTCACCTGCCGAATTCCTTTTCCTCTTTCAAGCCCAGTACAGACGTCACTCCCTACAGGAGGTAAATTCTGTATCCTCTGTGCTATCTTTGTATTCAATAACTTTCATTGTGCCTCACACACTGGTTTATCTAGGTTTATCTCCCCACTAGACTGTGAGCTTCATTGTGGGGTTTCCAAGTTTTATCACAGTGTCTTGCACATAGTAAATGCTCAGTAACTTCTGACTTTATGAAGTACATGATACTTCATACCATACTAATATGGTTTGGCTCTGTGTTCTGACCCAAATCTCATGTCCTATTGCAATTCCCAGTGTTGGAGGAGGGGCCTTGTGGGAGGTGATTGGATCATGGGGAAGGATTTCCCCCTTGCTGTTCTTGTGATAGTGTGTGAGTTCTCATGAGATCTGGTTGTTTGAAAGTGTGTAGCACCTCCCTCTTCGCTCTCTCTCTCTTTCTACTGCTACCATGTGAAGATGTGCTTGCTTCCCCTTCACCTTCCACCATGATTATGTTTTCTGAGACCTACCAGCCATGCTTCCTGTGCAGCCTGCAGAACTGAGAGTCAATTAAACCCTTTTTTCTTCACAAATTACTCATTCTCAGGTAGTTCTTTACAGCAATGCAAAAAATGAACTAATACAGAAAATTGGTACCAGAGAAGTAGGATACTGCTCTACAGATACCTGAAAATGTGAAAGTAGCTTTGGAACTGGGTAACAGATACAGGTTGTAACAATTTGGAGAGATCAGAAGAAGACAGGAAGATGTGGGAAAGTTTGGAACTTCCTAGAAACTTGTTAAATTGTTGTGACCAAAATGCTGACAGTGATATGAACAATGAAGTCCAGGCTGAAGAAGTCTCAGATGGAGATGAGGAACTTATTGGGAACTGAAGTAAAGATCATTCTTGCTATGCTTTAGCAAAGAGATTGGCAGCACTGTGCCCCTGCTCTAGGAATCTATGGAACTTTGAACTTGAGAGAGGTGATTTAGGGTATCTAGCAGAAGAAATTTCTAAGCAGCAAAGTGTTCAAGATGTGGCCTGGCTGCTCCTAAAAGCCTATGCTCATTTGCATTAAAAAAGAAATAACCTGAAGCTAGAACTTATATTTAAAAGGGAAGTAGAGCAAAAAAGTTTGGAAAATTTGCAGCCCAACCATGCAGTTGAAAAGAAAAATCCATTTTCTGGGGAGAAATTCAAGGCTGCAGAAATTTGCATAAGAGGAGCCAAATGTTCACAGCCAAGACAATGGGGAAAATGCCTCCAGGTCATTTCAGAGACCTTCTCAGAAGCCACTCCCATCACTTGCCTGGAGGCCTAGAAGGGAAAAAATCATTTTGTGGGCCAGATCCAGAGCCCTGCTGCTCCATGCAGTCTTGGGACATGGTGCCCGGCATTTCAGCTGCTCCAATTCCAACTGTGGTTAACAGGGGCCAAGGCCCAGCTCGGGCTGTTGTTTCAGAGAGTGCAAGCCCCAAGCCTTGGCAGCTTCCATGTGGTGTTGGGGCTGTGGGTGTACAGAGGGCAAGAGTTGAGGCTTGGGAGCCTCCATCTAGATTTCAGAGGATATATGTAAATGCCTGGATGTCCAGGCAGAAGTCTGCTGCAGGAGCAGAGCCCTCATGGAGAACCCCTACTAGGGAAGTGCAGAGGGGAAATGTGGGGTTGGGACCCCCACACAAAGCCTGCACTGGAGCACTGCCCAGTGGAGCCATGAGAAGTGGGCCACTGTCCTCCACACCCCAGAATGGTAGATCCATAGATCCACTGACAGCTCTGCACTGTGTGCCTGGAAAAGTCACAGGCACTCAGTGCCAGACCATGAAAGCAGCCACGGGGGCTGTACCCTGTAGAGTCACAGAGGCAGAGCTGCCCAAGGCTTTGGAAGCCCACCCCTTACATGAGCATGCCCTGAATGTGAGACATGGAGTCAAAGGAGATTATTTTAAAGCTTAGAAATTTAATGACTGCCCTGTAGGGTTTTGGACTTGCATGGGCCCTGTAGCCCCTTTGCTTTGGCCAATTTATCTCTTTCGGAACAGGAACATCTACCCAATACTGGTACCCTCAATATATCTTGGAAGTAACTAACTTGTTTTTTATTTTACAGGCTCATAGGTAGAAGGGATTTGCCTTGTCTCAGATGAGACTTTGGACTTGGACTTTTGAGTTAATGCTGGAATGAGTGAAGACTTTGGGGGACTATTGGGAAGGCGTGATTGTGTTTTGAAATGTAAGAAGGACATGAGATTTGGGAGGGCCCAGGGGCAGAATGATATGGTTTGGCTCGGTGTCCCAACTGAAATCTCATGTCCTGCTGTAATTCCCAGTGTTGGAGGAGGGGCCTTGTGGAAAGTGACTGGCTCATGGGGGCAGATTACCCCCTTGCTGTTCTTGTGACAGTGAGTGAGTTCTCATGTGATCTGGTTGTTTCAAAGTGTGTAGCACCTCCCCCTTTGTGTGCTCTCTCTCTCTCTCTCTCCTGCTGCCATGTGAATATGTGCTTGCTTCTCCGTCATCTTCCATGATTTTAAGTTTCCTGAGGCCTCCAAACCATGCTTCCTGTACAGCCTGCAGAACTGTGAGTCAATTAAACCTCATTTCTTTATAAATACCCAGTCTGGGCTGAGTGCAGTGGCTCATGCCTGTAATCCCAGCACTTTGGGAGGCCGAGGCAGGTGGATCACGAGGTCAGAAGATGGAGACCATCCTGGTTAACATGGTGAAACCCCATCTCTATTAAAAATACAAAAAATTAGCCAGGGGTGGTGGTGGGCACCTGTTATCTCAGTTACTCAGGACGCTGAGGCAGGAGAATGGCATGAACCTGGGAGGCGGAGCTTGCAGTGAGCTGAGATCACACCACTGCACTCCAGCCTGGACGACAGAGCGAGACTCTGTCTCAAAAAAAAAAAATGAAATAAATTACCCAGTCTGAGGTAGTTCTTTACAGCAATGCAAAAAGGGACTAATACACATACCAATCACAAACTGGAGTGTTTCACAGTTTAACGTAAGGCCATGGATTTTTCCTTTCAATAAATTCACATGTCTATTTTCACATGTCACTTAGTAAACCTCTAATCAAGCTATCTGACTCAAAGGACTCAAGGTTTCCACTTTCATAAACACAAAACTGTGCAAACAATGTGATTTATGTGAACATCTGTTTTCCTTTCGGAAGCCTGGACTCTGGATACCTTACACTTCTCTTGGAAATTCAGTACGGAATTTCCAGTATACTGAGGGCTGACTAAAGTTAAGGTCAGTAAGTGTAAGATGTGGAAGCTCTTCATGAGAACTATGAGATTTCATGCTATGAATAACTTCATGGGGGCAGCATAACAATTTATGTTTGTCATGTGAGTGAGACACCCTTCTTTTGCAATTGTGCTAGGGTCTACATTGGCTTCACTGATAAGACTCTTATTTTTTAGTAGGATTTGCACTGAAGCAACATACCTGAAAGACTGTTTAATTCATTCCTACTTGTTTTCACCTCATTTAATAATTGATCTCTCTCTTGTTTGATGTCCTTCACTGCACGGAGTCGCTCAGAGCCTGCATTCACCAGCTTCACCTTTTCCAGCTCCAAGTCACTCACTCTGGCCTCAAGCTCCCGGATCTTTGCATCTTTTTTATCTTTTAAAATCTAAATATATGGATAAATACAAATGATAGATATAGAAGTAAAAAATATGTACATGTATAGTTATAATTGATATCTGCTAACACAGTCCTAAAATCTGACAACAGTCTCCTACTTAATATCCTTTTCTGCCCTCTATCTGTATTCCATCTATATTTATTATCTTTTCATTACTTCTCAGGACACTAAATTTGTATTTTATTATAAAGCATCAATAGAAAGTGGGAAAAATATTTCACTTTCTTTTAACCTTAGATGTCAATTCCTAGTATTGCTTGAAACAACCCTTCATTATTCCTATTCTATCTATTCATTCAAAAAAATACATATTAAGAACCTTCTTTGTGGCAGGAACTATTTTACATGCAAGAGATATAGAAGCAGGGCTATGACCAAGGTAATGCAAGTGAGGCAGCCAGGTGAGGGCCTCCAACCTGGGCACCTGACTTACCTTACCCTAGTCCTGGCCCTGGATAGCAATAAACAAAACAATGGCTTTGTCTTCATGGCCTCCTCTAGTAAGAAGAGAAGAAAAACAGATATTTAATATGTCAGGTAAGAGGAGTGGCAAGAATAATAATAAAAGCTGGTGAGGGGTACAGAATGAATGCAAGGGAGGGGTTGCTACTCGAGGTAAGCTGGTGTGCAGAAAGAGTTCACACAGCAAGTTTGGGGGCACTCCTTAGAAAGGCCGGCTTACGAGGTTGGCCCTTGACTGTTATCTGGGAACTTGGATTTTGGGAGGGTTCCCACCACCCTAATAAGAGTGGCTCAGTGTGCCTAAACTGTTTGTGCAAACAATGTGGTTTATGCTGAACCCCTGTTTTCCTTCTGGGAGCCTGGAATCTGGATACCTACCAGGTAGAGGGGCCTATGGGACCAATCTCCAATATAAAAACCCGGGCACTGAGGCTTTAATGAGCTTCTCTGGTTAGCAACACTTGACAGGTGTTGTCACAGTGTCTTACTGGGGCAGGGAGTGGAGTGGGAAGTAAGCATGTCCTGCATAACTCTACTAGTAGAGGGCTCTTGGAAGCTCAGCCTGGCCTTATCTGGATTTTGCCCCATGTGCCTTTTCATTTTGCTGATTTTGCTTTGTATCCTTTCACTGTAATAAATCCTAGCCTTGTGTATGATTATATGCTGAGTCTGGCGAGTCCTCCTAGGGAATCATCAAATCTGGGGTCAGTCTTGGGGACCCTGCCACAGTTGGCAAGGAAAGGCCTCTCTGATGACATAACATCTAAGCAGATGCTCAAGGAGCATAAGGACAAGCCACATGGACAGTCTGGGAAGAGCTCTGGGGTGAGTAGGAGATGAAGTCAGAGAGGGACCAAGGGAAAGAACAAGTTGCTTAGAGGCAATGCAAGAACTTGAGCATTCATTGTGAGTCAAGAAGTCATTGGACAGTTTTGAGTATGAGAGTGATGTAGTGTAACGATTTAAAAATACAACTCTGGCTCTAGTATGAAGGAAAACAGTGGTTGGTGTGGGGGTAGGGGGAGAAGCATGCAGACCAGTGAGAAGGCAACTGGAAGACCAAACAAGAGAGGTGGGAGCTTAGACTGCGGTGGTTTGTGGTGGTGAAAGTATCTGGTCCTTTGAATAGAGTAGGAAATGTGAATATGACAACTCTAATTCGGCATTTCCAACTGTCAGAAACCCCCAGCATGGCATGCTTCTGCAGACTCTGACCCAAACATTCCTATTCCTTCTTCAGAGGGCTTTCCCCTATAGTCCTTTCTGACTCTTCTCTGTTAGAGGCACTACCATGTTGCCAGTCTAAGTTTGAACTCACAAAGTCGCCATGTCTTTCCCTGTCCCTCACCCCTCATACCCAGCTGTTGACCAAATCCTGCCCAACCTCCAGGTCTGGATTGCCATCACTTTGCATATGGACTGCCACAGTGCCTGCTAACTTTCACATTTCTTTTTATGTATCTACTAGAAAACTTAAAATTATATATGTCACTTACACTGTATTTCTGGTGGACAGAACTGACCTAGATCCTTCCAAATAAGTGACATTTGAAAAAAAAATTGACTTTCTTTGGTCATCAGATTGTTTCTCCAAATTATTCCCCTACTGGCCTTAGTATCCTGACAGATGCGATTTGACTGCTATAGCAGCAGTTTAACTGCAGAGACCAGTGATACATCTGAAATACAGCCACATGACAAGCTTCTGGCTGTTCAAAAAGGATTGGCGGGGAGCTCCAGGCTTGTCTCACTACCCACCTGTGATGGGTTTGGGAAGTAAGGGCCCTAATCTGGGCTATCTGATCTCTGCCTAGCTACTCCTGGCAACTGTCACACTAAATCCAGCTGGCCTCATGCAGTAAGGGATGGGGAGGGATTTCCCTGGGACAACCTAAGGCATCACAACACACACAGGATGAGTGCTGCTCCTGTTCCACCTCTTGAGGCCAGCTGATAGAATTCGTCCTTTCTTAGCCTTATTATTTATTTGTTTTTAAGAAAGGTCTAGCTCTGGGGCCCACAGTTATTGAAATAAAAGTCACTCTGCTTCTCTGCTGTCAGTGTGTGCAGTACCCACTCTGAAGAGGTGACAGAAACCAGGAGAGAAACCATACCTTCTAGGGCTACAATTCCCCCACCTTTTTTTCTTACCAGATCACAGAAGGAAGTGGATGTGGCTTTAGGACTTGAGTTTTAAACTTATGTTCTTTGTGTCCGTGTGAAACTCTACTTACCTAGGAAATTATTCCCTGAAGCTGCTCCAGCTCCATATTTAGGAACTGAAAATTAGTTTTACTCTCTCTAAGCCACTTCTGCATACTGATGCCAGATTAATCCGCTTCCAACACTGCCTTCTTCATGTTACCCCCTCCTTTCTACCCCTAAACCTTTAATGTCTCCCACACCATCTCTAGGCTAAATTACAGACTAGGCTTCTCCTCGGGCTTGGAACGCTGTCCTTCCTTCTCTTTGCCTAGTTTTTGCCCATTTCAGGTTCCCAGCTCTCTCTGAAGCTTTCACTGACCCTCGAGTCATGAGCTCCACATTCCTTTGAGGCACTAACACAGATCCTGATGGATGCTCTCAGGACCAGCAGTATCCACATCATCTGGAAACTTGTTCAGAAACACCAAATCTCAAACCCCATCCTAGTCCTACTGAATCAGAAACTTTGGGAGCAGGCCAGCAGTCTGTGCTTTAAAAAGTCTTCCGGGTGATTCCGGTTCTCACTGAGAACCACTGCACACAGTAACATCTACTTAGGCTGCCTAGGTTCAAACCACAAGGTAGTGCTGCTCTCCAGCAAGTTAAACTCTCTGTGTCTCAGTTTCCTTAGCTGTAAAATGGGACAATAATAGTGCCTCCCTCATAAAGTTTTGTGAGGATTAAATTGATTTAAATTTTAGAGTATAAGACTGGGATTCTCCTGTTTAGAACCTTAACACACTAGCAATCCACTAGCGATCTTCCTAAGCAAGGTAGAACCATCCTTTCTCCTCTGATAGGCTCTGCCCTGCAACACACCTATTCTAAGGGTTTCATTGTAGGACTGGCCATTGAGAATCCTTTCTATGTCCCTTTTCATGGTGAGTTTGGCCATTTAAAAATGTATATAATCGCCGGGCGCGGTGGCTCACGCCTGTAATCCCAGCACTTTGGGAGGCCGAGGCGGGTGGATCACAAGGTCAGGAGATCGAGACCATCCTGGCTAACATGGTGAAACCCCATCTCTACTAAAAATCCAAAAAAAAAAAAAATTAGCCGGGCGTGGTGGCACATGCTTGTAGTCCCAGCTACTCGGGAGGCTGAGGCAGGAGAATGGCATGAACCCAGGAGGCGGAGCTTGCAGTGGGCCGAGATCACGTCACTGCACTCCAGCCTGGGTGACAGAGTGAGACTCCATCTCAAAAAAAAAAAAATGTATATAATCAAGTAAAAACTTAAGCAATAGAAAATTCTATTTTTCTAATGCAATGAACTTGTGTATTTCCATAAGATGGATAATTATCCATTGCTGGCCCTATTTTTAGAAGCAGGAAATTGAGGCATCTACAGTATATGTGATTTGTCTCCTACTACTCACCAAGTCAGACATAAAGGTGACATAAATCCTATGAAATCAATTTTAAAAAAAAACATAAAATCGTGTTAAATTTTGATAAATATCGAGCACCTTCTGGGTGCAAGGCACAAAAATATGGGGCAGGAGGTACAAAGACTAATAAGATGTGCACCCTGGTTGAAGAAGTCTACAATCTTGTAGGGAAAAGGAGACACTGCTATGTAAACACACTCACACAGACACAGACACACACACACACACAGATATGGCAATATAGAATGTGAACCAGGTTTTACTAGGTACAAATAAAGTATGAGAAAGTTCAGAAGGAGACCAAAACAGGGGAAAGAAACTAATATTTATTAAATTTTAAATTATTAAGTTATTTAAATTTTAAATTATTAAATAGCCAGAAACTATTAATAGGCTCATTCCTTGATATATATTTTCTGATTTAAGCCTCACAGTAACCCAACAGGTTGTTGGGGGTTTTTTGTTTTGTTTACTTTTTGGTTTGGTTTTGTTTATCAGATATAGAAGCCAAGATTCAGCACACAGTCCAGTGTTTCACCGTAACTAAGCAGTGAGAGACGGGGTTCAAATTTAGGTCTGTCTGAAGAGGGAGAAAATACTTCAAACTGTGGTATCAGGAAAGACTTAATAGATTTTCTGATCTTTTTTCTCTTGTACCCATGATTTTGAGCCATTTTCGAGTCATCCACTCCTTCTGTAATCTGATAAAAGTATTTATCCTTTCTCACAAAAACACACATATACACATAGAAACAAACACCTTCCAACAGTTTCAGGGTGTCCACAGATACCAAGAACCACTTTCCAGTATAGGTCATACCTGTCATAAGAGAAATGATATTTCAGAAGTTAAACCACAAAAAAACTCTACAGACCTTAAGTTCCTTTAGTTCCATCCGCCTATCATTAATTTCTTTCTCCAGTTGAGCTTTTTCTACTTGCATAGCTCCAGCAGTTCGTCCATGCTGGCCCACCAGTTGCGTCATGTTCTCAATCTGCTGTCGCAGAATCTCGATCACCTTGTCCTTCTCTGTCATCTGCAGTTTGAGGGCCTCGCATTCTGTCTGCACATTTCTGAGGTGATCCCCTTCATTTTTCAAGTGTTGCAGCTCCTGCAATTTCAAGTCCACCCGGGAGCGGAGCTTTGTGATCTCTGCATTGGTAGCCTCGATGGCTCTCTCTTTTTCCTGGAGAGAAGTGGTCAGGTCTGATATTGTCCTCTCTGAGCTCTCCAGAGTCATCTTCTTGGCTGTCAACTCTTCTACTACTTTGCGCAGCATCTCTTTGGTGGATTCAAGCTGAGCAGTCAGGGAAGATACTTTTTCTAGACTTTCATTCTTTCCTTGAATTGCTGCCATCTGATTGTTAAAGAAAAGAGAATTTCATAGATTTGGGAGGAGAGGTATAGGCAACCTCGAGAGATACAAGTTAACTTAAAAGCATGAAATCATGAATTAGGCAATGTTTAGTAAGATCTTTTTTTTTTTTTTAAGAGATGGGGGTCTCACTATGTTCCCCAGGTTGGTCTTCTCAAATTCCCAGCCTCAAGTGATCTCCTGCTTCGGCCTCCCAAAGTGCTGGGATTTCAGGCATGAGCCACTGTACCCAACCATGTCTAGTTAAATTAACTCAATCATTTTGCTGTCAGAACTCTAGCTCTTGTAACATATGTAAGACTGACATACGTTAATTAGACCAGGGTGGAGATGGCTTAATTAAATAATAATGCTCCTCCATGATGGTGTTCTAGAGTGTGGTCTTGGGAAGTTTCCTCTGTGGATGTTTTCTGTACTGATTTAGATTAAGATAACCCTGGCAATGGGGGGAAGGGTGGTAGAATTTACAATAACTACCCCTTTACTTTTAATTTCTCTCCAACTTTACCTTTAATTCTACCTCCGAGGAAAAAAAATGAATAATGGCTTTTATCCACACACACATTCATATTATCTGATCCTTGTTTGGAAAAGCTGAAAATTCTGACTTCTAGTTGGTCCTTTCATCTTTCTTCTTGCCCAGGTTAAGCCAGAGAGTAGGTTAATGGCTTTGCCTGGGTCTAAGGCAAGACTGGTCCCTTGGTTTGCTTTCACATTCTGAGAAGCTTACACTTTTATGGGATGCTTTTTATGTCCCTGTAGCAGTAACTAGCATTAGAACCATGTACTCCTAGCACAGAAAGTACACTGCTATTAAGAAGGCATTTCCATGTTTTGCTATTGGTGGGTGCACCGGAATGGAATGCACTCATCAGTCTCAATCAGTGCTGAGGCTCAGGGGAAGAGAGGAAAGTCTCTTTTGGGAGAAAAATAAAGCAAAAAAATCTGTTAGAAACCTTCAACCCTGTTGCTCCTCAGGCTACCCAATAATTTGATGCTTCTATGCAGCAGAAATAAGCAATTATTAGGTTACCAAGTTTTAGGTAAAAGTGAAAAGGCAATTGGATAGGAGTTTAGTTTTTCAAAATGTACAAGTGAGATAAAGCTTGACACATTTAGTTTAATTAGTGGATATATATATAAAACCCAGCACGGTGGCTCATGCCTGTAATCCCAGCCCTTTGGGAGGCCAAGGCAGGTGTATCACCTGAGGTCAGAAGTTCACGACCAGCCTGGCCAACATGGTGAAACCCTATCTCTATTAAAAATACAAAAATTAGCTGGGTGTGGTGGTGCATGCCTGTAATCCCAGCTACTTGGGAGGCTGAGGCAGGAGAATTGCTTGAACCCGGGAGGCAGAGGTTGCAGTGAGCTGAGATTGTGCCACTGCACTCCAGCCT
>NW_012108141.1:2400665-2404035 GCF_000951045.1 Mandrillus leucophaeus
GCCACTGCACTCCAGCCTGGGTGACAGAGGGAGGTGCGATCTAAAAATAAATAAATAAATAAACAAAAAATAAAATAAAATAAAAAATAAGTGTCAGGTTTTCATAAATTGCTCACAGAATCCATAGCTTTATTTTAGGAGCCATGTTAGGTCCATATATGTTAAAAATAAAAAGCTCTATTTAAACATAAAATAAATTTTTTCCCCAGAAGAGACTGTTTGGTGATGGCACAGCCTGTGCAGGCGCTGACCTGCCGCTCCATCTGGCCCTGACACTCGCTCTTCAAGGCCTTGAGCAGGGCTTCCAGGCGCTGCACCTCCATGTTCCGGTCGTCCAGTTCCCGCCGTAGATGGTCAATGGTGATGCTGTTGCCTGTGTCTCGGTCCCACAGACGCTTATTCTGCTCCTTCTCCAGACTCAGCTCCTTCTCCCTTTTGTGTAGATCAGCCTAAAAAAAGAGAGGAATGCTTTTTTCCTCCCTGCTATTAAATAATTAAGATAAAACATATTGTGTTTATATCACATTTGGAGTTTTTATGTGATTTCAGACACCTTTGATTTTGGAATCTGATTCCTTTTTAATGGCTTAAGAGCAATTATTTCCAAGAAAAATAAGTTAACATTTTGCTTAAAATTTCTAGCATTACAAGTCTATCTCGAGGGACTAGAACTCAAATGATATACAATGAAAAGGAAAATACAGTAGATTTTAAAAGTGTCCTGTTTTGAAGTCTTGCATTTTCTAAGAAAGACATTATACCTCACATCAAGTATGCTCCTATAACAAAGAAATGCTCAAAAGCATACAGGAAAAATGATAAGTAATGGAGAAATGGCAGAATAGTGGCTGGTACTGGAATTGGAGTAGCATCTGGGCTGTGAATAGAATTACCTCCCTTTTCAGTTGCTTAAAAAATACATAGTGTTGAACAGGAGCAAAAACTCTACAGTCAGACTAGTAAAAACAAAGATCCATCTATGCTCAAATGACTTATGATCCAAGAGAAAGCTAAGACAGACATAAGTAACTGGAAGTGGTTTTTCATTAAAAGGACAAAGATAGGGAATAACAGACAGAATCTCACTAAAGGGATCAAAATGCTTCAGGATAGTATTTGAGTTAGACCTGAAGATGCAGAGATTAGGAAGAAGGGACAGGAAAGGGGCCTGTGTGTTTGCATGGTGCACTGGGTCCAGGTAGAGAGAAAGGATCGGAAAGTTTAGCAGGGTTATGGATCATGAACAGTACTGAAAGGGAGGGTGTCTGATTTTACAGAGAAAGTAATTTTGAGTTGAAGAGTGACATCACTAGAGCTATATTTTAGAGAGATGTATGCGGCAGCCCTTTACAGGAAGGAGTGAAGAGGAGAAAAACTGGAGTTGGGAACATCAATAAGGAGACTGCCGTGCTCCAGGCGATGAGTAATGAAGGGTTGAAAGAGGGGTGGTGACGGTAAGAATGAAAAGGGAGGCCAGGTTTGAGGATCTTTCAGACATTCAGTCTCCAAGATTTTCAAATTAGATAGGAGAACACTGAGAAACATGCAAATGTTAGGTAAAGCACTGAAGAATTATGCCAAGGTTAAGAGCTTCTCTACACAGCTCTCAGTTCTATCCTTACCTCAGCTCATCTAACCCTTGTCAGCCTGCGAAGGATGGCTTTAATAGCAAAGAGCACAATTCCCTGGAATGGGGTTTGGTAAGCTGAGAAATTTATTCTGTTATACCACTAATACCACAAAAGGGGGTTCCAAACATTTCCTTTCCTAAAATCTCATCCTATAGTTCCTCCAACAGAGGACAAAGTTGCTTCATTATGAGCACCATCATACTGTCCTTTTCTTTTAAAACAACTTCACCTAACTGTCCATTCCAAATTTCTACATACACAATTTGTATGTGTTTAGAATGTTATTTGGCCTTAAAATGAACATGTGACACGACTTCAATTTAATAGAATATGGTAACTACTTGAAAGACTATGTTGGCCGGGCGTGGTGGCTCACGCTTGTAATCCCAGCACTTTGGGAGGCCGAGGTGGGCGGATCACGAGGTCAGGAGATCGAGACCACAGTGAAACCCTGCCTCTACTAAAAATACAAAAAATTAGCCGGGCGTGGTGGCGGGCGCCTGTAGTTCCAACTACTTAGGAGGCTGAGGCAGGAGAATGGCCTGAACCCAGGAGGCGGAGCTTGCAGTGAGCCGAGATGGCGCCACTGCACTCCAGCCTGGGCTACAGAGGGAGACTCTGTCTCAAAAAAAAAAAAAAAAAAAAAAAAGAAAGACTATGACTATGTCAAGATCTCCTTCACCTAATACTGTAATAGCTCTGCTTAAGAAAAAAATTAAGTATACAGAATATATTTTATATGCAAAACTTGAATTGTGTCTAAAATAATCTGTTGCATGTATGCACAAATATTTTATAAGTTGGTAATTTTATAAAGGAAACAAGTTTTGTGATATATTTTGGTGAAAAACTTGCCAGAATTCATCTTATTCATATTTTAAAGCATAATCTTACCAACAACTTTTGAAGTTGATCATCTAAATTTCCAGATTCCTGACTGAATTGATCACGCTCTGTCCGGGCTTCAGTTAGCTCTGAGTTGGCAAGGACTAACTGCTTTTCCAGCTCTTCTATCTGAAAGGAAAGTAAAAATTGAACAGTGCCTGATTATGACAGTGGGTAATATAAAATAAATACAGACTTTGGAAAACAAATGGTATTATTTTGAGAACAAAAATAAAAGTTTATTGTGAGGCTGGGTGCAATGGCTTACGCCTGTAATCCCAGCACTTTGCGAGGCCGAGGCAGGTGGATCACTTAAGGTCAGGATTTTGAGAACAGCCTGGCCAACACGGCAAAACCCTGTCTCTACTAAAAATACAAAAATTGGCCAGGTGTGGTGGCGGGCACCTGTAATTCCAGCTACTTGGGAGGCTGAGACAAGAGAACTGCTTGAATCCGGGAGGCAGAAGTTGCAGTGAGTCAAGATCATGCCATTGCACTTCAGCCTGGGTGAAAAAGTGAAACTACATCTCAAAAAAAAAAAAAAGTGTATTGTGATGTGTTTTGTGAAGTTGTTTTTTTTTTTGTTTTTTTGTTTTTTTTAAGAAAATCTATGCTGTATTTAGCCAGGGAAGTTAGACAAAATGAAATATTTAGTACTGTTGAATTTGGGAATTGCCTGTAATACATCCATCTCCTGTTTTCATACTATTCAAGATTTATCTTCTGTGAAGACATGTTCTATAATTTGGTATTTAAGAAAGCTTGAGGGTTGGCCTATGCCTGTAATCCTTTGGGAGGCCAAGACAGGAGGATCCCTCGAGCCCAGGAGTTCAAGACCAACCTAGGCAAAATAG
>NW_012108141.1:2404190-2439724 GCF_000951045.1 Mandrillus leucophaeus
TTTTTGAGATGGAGTCTTGCCCTGTCACCTAGGCTGAAGTGCAATGGCACGATCTCGGCTCACTGCGACCTCCACCTCCTGAGTTCAAATGATTCTCCTGCCTCAGCCTCCCAAGTAGCTGGGATTACAGGTCCCCACCACCACGCTCAGCTAATTTTTGTATTTTTAGTAGAGATGGGGTTTTGCCATGTTGGCCGGGCTGGTCTCGAACTCCTGACCTCAGATGATCCACCCGCCTCGGCCTCCCAAAGTGCTGGGATTACAGGCGTGAGCCACTGTGCCTGGCCTCTATAGTTCTTAATGTCTAGGTTCAGTGTATACTAACAGGCTAGGATCTCAGACTGTGGAGACTAAGGGTTTATATTTTAGCTGACCCACACAATATCATAACTTAGATAATAAGATATTAAAACAATGAGAACATGTTGATACTTAGTTATATGGTGATACCTTATCTTTAACTAGGTATCTACCATTAGTATTTTATCATCTACTTTCTAGTAATAGGAAATCTTTCACATCTGCATAAATGCTACATATTCCTTCTTACCTTTAAGGTGTCTATGTAGTAGGTTTCCAATCTACTGTCAATAATAAAACCTGGTTTGGATGATGTACTATGATAAAACTTTCTTAACTAGAGAACATTTGACTAAGACTAACTTTTTCTTGACAACTTTCTAGTTTTACTATTATTTATTTTTAAAGATCTTCACTTATTCAACACATATTGGATTATATTATCTATACAAACATATACATGTGTCTCTCTTTAACAATAATCAAATAATAGAAGTTATATATATATATCTACATATACATATATGACTAAGAAAGTACTAATACAGGACTATCAGTTTCCCATTTACCTACAGAAATCAGAATATAGACTTTAATATTTATATTGGCTATATTCCTAAACTGACTTTGTACCTGGCTGCATGCTAAGTATAAAAAGTAGTTCACAAGAATTAGGTACACATAAAATATTAGATTACTGTCTAAAATGTATTCCTAGACTTCAATAATCCAATAAAGTACTTTCCAGGAGGCCGAGGTGGGAGGATCACTTGAGACCAGGAGTTTGAGACCAGCCTGGGCTGCATAGTGAGATCCCATCTCTACAAACATAAAAATAAAATTAGCATGGCATGGTGGTGCATGCCTGTAGTTTTGGGTAGTCAGGAGGCTGAGGTGGCAGGCTCGCTTGAGCCTGGGAGTTTGAAGCTGTAGTGCGTCATGATCGTGCCACTGCACTCCAGCCTTGGCAACGGAGTGAGACACTCTCTCTTAGAAAAAACAAAAAAGGACTTCTTGTGCTCCTTTTGGGGCATATATAGGAAAATAAATGAAAAAGCCCCATAAAAATTCAAGCTCTGTAACACAGGTAACTTCCTAAGAAAAATGAAGGAACAATATCAGTTGATAAAATCTCTTCACTTTTATTATTATCAGGAAAGACTAAATCAGTACACACTTAGTAAATACAGTAAGGGGAAGAACCACAAACGTTACTGTTACACAGTTATCATTTTGCCTGGCAAGGAATGGGTACATGAACATGATCCGACAGGCAACATGATCAGCCAGAGAGCCAAACACCTTAGGTTCTTGTCTAGTTTCTGTTACATAACTTCTCTGTGTTTCCATTTTTTTAATCTATAATTGGAAAGAGTATTCTAGATGATCTCTCATGTTCCTTTCAATTCTAATACATTTTTTTCCATGAGAACAGTATTAATAAAGCTGAAATAATTTATTTTCCACCTGTCTTTTGAGCTATAAATTCAACAAGAACATTTCCAATTTGAATTAATCATATGATTAAAATAAATGTTTTCTACTCCTAGCCTGGCATAAACCATTTCTATCCTTGAGCAAAGAAAATAATTTGTATATATGCTTTAAAAGCTTAAATTAAGATTTTCTCTTTTGTCTGCTTTCACTTAAAAAAAAACTTCTGGATAATCATTTCATAACATCAAACTTGACATGAGACCAAATTAAAAAAACAAAGAAAAAGAAAAGTGCCAAGTCTTATCTTTCCATCTGTTTACTAAGTATAAGAAGTTCCTCCAGCCCCCTGCAGGAACATTTGTTTTGTGGTTGTCAGTACTGACTCAGCTGCTATAGCTCTGCTTTTACCTTTCACTTTTTAGAGTAAAAATATTTATATTAATCAATTAAAAAGATAAATAGAGAGTGAAAGGGAAAACCATTGAAGTAGCAGCTGAGTTGATATAAACAGCTGTAAAAAACACTATAAAGAAAAGCCTTTTAAAATATCCAGAATAAATATTGACATCTGAGATGTATTAAAGATTTTTTTCTTTTTCTTTTATTTTTACATAGTAGCACTGGTTTTCCCTTTCACCATCTATGAATGCACTTTTTGGTTTGGATTACTGGACAAATGAGTATTGGGATTTCATCCTAATCTCACATTGATTTTAGAGATATTGCCAATCATATCAAATCACATGAGGTTTGGTTTGTCTGTTGGTGGTGGTGTTTTCTGTTTTTCTGTGCTCAAAAAGACACAGCTATGGAGTAATAAGGGGTGCTACAGGCTAGCATGGCGGTGCATTGGCAGAACTATGCAGAGGTTTGCACAGAATCTTCCTGCACAGTATATATAGCTCTAGCCAGTGCTACTAAATCATTACTTTTTTAATAGAAAATTCAGCCCCAACTGCTTTCAAAGTAGTAAAAATAAACGTTGAATCAAGATCATGAGGTATTTTTGTTGTCAAAAAGCGAAAGTTAAGAGTAAAGCCAAATCTACAGAGCCAATAGTGACAGCTTCTACTGGTCCAAATTCGTAAAGGGGAATTCTGGAGGTTCTCCTAAAATGGAAAGAGAAGAATAGAAAACAGCATTACAGTAAAACACTTTTGTAAGCTACAAAAGCTACATCTCACATTTTTTTTTTGAAGTACAATTTCTATGTTTACCAGCATAAAATAATTGTGTTAATCTGAAGAGAAATATTAACTTCCAAAACAAGTTTTCTCTTAATTTATGCATTCTAGTTGGAAAATTTTGTTTAGACCGCCATGTCATCAATTTTTAAAAGTAAAAACACTTTTTAAAATGAAGAAATCTGACCTCGGGGGAAAATACTAATACTGCCCCTCATAAAACATGTTGATGTTTAATATCAACACACCTTTATTAGTTTCCTTTCACACAAATCTCACTTTTTTTTTTTTTTTTTTTCTGAGACAGGGTTGCACTCTGTTGCCCAGGCTAAAGTTAGTGGTGTGATCATGTCTCACTGCAGCCTCAATCTCCCAGCCTCAAGCTATCCTCCCATTTTAGCCTTTCTAGTAGTGAGGACTACAGGCTCACGCTACCATGCCCTGCACAGTATATATAGCTCTAGCCAGTGCTACTAAATCATTACTTTTTTAATAGAAAATTCAGCCCCAACTGCTTTCAAAGTAGTAAAAATAAACGTTGAATCAAGATCATGAGGTATTTTTGTTGTCAAAAAGCGAAAGTTAAGAGTAAAGCCAAATCTACAGAGCCAATAGTGACAGTGTTCCTTTCAATTCTAATACATTTTTTTCCATGAGAACAGTATTAATAAAGCTGAAATAATTTATTTTCCACCTGTCTTTTGAGCTATAAATTCAACAAGAACATTTCCAATTTGAATTAATCATATGATTAAAATAAATGTTTTCTACTCCTAGCCTGGCATAAACCATTTCTATCCTTGAGCAAAGAAAATAATTTGTATATATGCTTTAAAAGCTTAAATTAAGATTTTCTCTTTTGTCTGCTTTCACTTAAAAAAAAACTTCTGGATAATCATTTCATAACATCAAACTTGACATGAGACCAAATTAAAAAAACAAAGAAAAAGAAAAGTGCCAAGTCTTATCTTTCCATCTGTTTACTAAGTATAAGAAGTTCCTCCAGCCCCCTGCAGGAACATTTGTTTTGTGGTTGTCAGTACTGACTCAGCTGCTATAGCTCTGCTTTTACCTTTCACTTTTTAGAGTAAAAATATTTATATTAATCAATTAAAAAGATAAATAGAGAGTGAAAGGGAAAACCATTGAAGTAGCAGCTGAGTTGATATAAACAGCTGTAAAAAACACTATAAAGAAAAGCCTTTTAAAATATCCAGAATAAATATTGACATCTGAGATGTATTAAAGATTTTTTTCTTTTTCTTTTATTTTTACATAGTAGCACTGGTTTTCCCTTTCACCATCTATGAATGCACTTTTTGGTTTGGATTACTGGACAAATGAGTATTGGGATTTCATCCTAATCTCACATTGATTTTAGAGATATTGCCAATCATATCAAATCACATGAGGTTTGGTTTGTCTGTTGGTGGTGGTGTTTTCTGTTTTTCTGTGCTCAAAAAGACACAGCTATGGAGTAATAAGGGGTGCTACAGGCTAGCATGGCGGTGCATTGGCAGAACTATGCAGAGGTTTGCACAGAATCTTCCTGCACAGTATATATAGCTCTAGCCAGTGCTACTAAATCATTACTTTTTTAATAGAAAATTCAGCCCCAACTGCTTTCAAAGTAGTAAAAATAAACGTTGAATCAAGATCATGAGGTATTTTTGTTGTCAAAAAGCGAAAGTTAAGAGTAAAGCCAAATCTACAGAGCCAATAGTGACAGCTTCTACTGGTCCAAATTCGTAAAGGGGAATTCTGGAGGTTCTCCTAAAATGGAAAGAGAAGAATAGAAAACAGCATTACAGTAAAACACTTTTGTAAGCTACAAAAGCTACATCTCACATTTTTTTTTTGAAGTACAATTTCTATGTTTACCAGCATAAAATAATTGTGTTAATCTGAAGAGAAATATTAACTTCCAAAACAAGTTTTCTCTTAATTTATGCATTCTAGTTGGAAAATTTTGTTTAGACCGCCATGTCATCAATTTTTAAAAGTAAAAACACTTTTTAAAATGAAGAAATCTGACCTCGGGGGAAAATACTAATACTGCCCCTCATAAAACATGTTGATGTTTAATATCAACACACCTTTATTAGTTTCCTTTCACACAAATCTCACTTTTTTTTTTTTTTTTTTCTGAGACAGGGTTGCACTCTGTTGCCCAGGCTAAAGTTAGTGGTGTGATCATGTCTCACTGCAGCCTCAATCTCCCAGCCTCAAGCTATCCTCCCATTTTAGCCTTTCTAGTAGTGAGGACTACAGGCTCACGCTACCATGCCCAGCTAACTTTTTATTTTTGTTTTTATTTTTGTAAAGACAGAGTTCCACTATGTTGCCCAGGTTTGTCTCAAGCTCCTGGGCTCAAGTGATCCTCCTATCTCAGCCTTCCAAAGTGCTGGGATTATGGGTATAAGCCACTGCACCTGGCCATGAATTTCATTTTAATCACAGCTTTCATGTATTATTTCCTTTGATATTTTTCCTTGTTGTTATTTGAATAGTACTAACGAAATATGCACTGAAGCAACAGAGAAAAATAGATTTTAAGGTTTTAATAAGCTTTAGCAATGTCAAGTCGCATGAAAATAAAAATTAAGCAGAATAATTTGTTTTTAGATTTTATATTCAATTCATTATAACAAAAACATTTTATAACAATACAATTTTTTATGATCTCAAGTGAAATCCTTGTTATTCACTTGTTTGATTTTCCTTGCTCAGCTACACCATGTAATTAACGTCACCTTAGGCCAGAGTGTACTTAGCTATATTTACATGGCAGTCATCTCTGAGTGCTCCCTGACCAAATCAAAGGGAGTTACTGTTAAGACAGTCTAGTTAACCATCAACTAGGTGCCAACTCTATTTAGGGTCACTGTGGTGTATTATAAATCTCAGTGATTTACTAAAACTAATGAAGCTGATATGCCCTCCTTATTTCCGTTAGCTGTTTACTATTTAAGACTGTCAAAAATTCTTGCTGAGCCACTATTTACATTAGAGCAAAATCACAGAATGATTCTAATATCATGTTTGTATCTATATAACTCCAAAACATTCATGTAAAAAGCTTGCAGTCATTCATCTGGATCTCGTGCTTCTATAATGCCAGAGATTTAAATGCTTATAAAAACTTAGAAATTCTTTTTATATATTTTAGATGGATATTTCAGTATTTGTGAAAAAATTTCCCAATTATGTCCAAATCAGCATGATACTATATATTGGGCCAAATGCAAATTAGCAAACAATGGGTGAGGCTTCTGAAAGGATAATTTTTCCAAACAACAGTATAATGGAAAGCTATACCAGTTACCAATCATGTAAGAAACCACAGGTGAGTTGAGCTTTATTTAGTACTTTGGTGGCTTTTCATAAAGTTTGTCAATAGACAATGGGTACTTAATTTTTCCAAAATGATTTGTGATTATTCATGAATATGCATTACTATATTGGACTGTAACACAATAGCTCTCTTATTTCCTCTCTCACTGTCAGAATGTCAGCTCTCACTTCTGCCAGAGTGGCTACCTCCACTAGACCCAAGTGAAAAAGCACCCTCCCACCCCATGGTGCACTGAAATCAGCCCCTCCTGCTGTTGTCTGCAGGGTGCGGTCATGACCTTTTGGTATAGGCTTGGTCTGCCCAGACTGCTATCAATCATCAGGGGAAAAGCT
This sequence comes from Mandrillus leucophaeus, assembly GCF_000951045.1. NCBI lineage: Eukaryota > Metazoa > Chordata > Mammalia > Primates > Cercopithecidae > Mandrillus > Mandrillus leucophaeus. The sequence continues at coordinate 2,410,799 of NW_012108141.1, forward strand.
TGTCCTGAGAAAAGAAACTAGAACACAAAAAGCAGGCTTCAGAGAGGTGGAGAAAAGCGTATGCTCCTCTCTGACCTTTTGTTTGTCGAGTGTACCCTTTAAGCGGTCTAAGGTCCCTTAAGGTTGCTCAGAGGTGGCACTGGTTGAAATAACACTGCCACAAGGATTTAGGTTAAGGGTTATGCAAGGAGGTTTACAAAAGGAGGCAGTGTTATTCAAACTGCAACCCACCAATAAATTATGAAATCAATTTAGTGAGCTTCAAATCAGCATCTGAAGAGAAGAGAAAATAGCCAGCATCACATGTAATAGGAGTAAATATTGTTTTATGAATCTTGCTTCAGTTGCATGTGTGTATTGGATCATAAGATGAACTATATTTCTTACTGTGAGTAGCAATGGAAAATATTTGGAAGACACTGCTGTAAAGGACCCACACCTATAACTGAGATTATACAGTTTCGTGTTACTGTATGGCTTAGACTTTAGTAAAGTCATGTCTAAATTCCACCCTCAGCTTAGATAAAGGTTGAGGTATCTTATTTCCATACTCGAACCAAGGAGAAACAGCCCCCTCCTGTGGCTGGCTGGAGTGATAATGAAAATGAAGGGTTGCCCAGAGAAGGGCAAATGTCTGGAAGAATTCGTGCTGCAATATATAATTCTTCCCATATGGAGCTTTCCTCCATGTACTGTTACCCTATAGAATTGGTTTCATTTTATAAAGGGTGTATGGCAGCTTCCTTATACTCTCTTTCTTCTAACCTACTGCTCCAAATAGCTAAGGTGTGAGAAACTGACTACAAGTGACAGAACTGTACGTAAATTGTTTCTGCATGGCTATCTAAGGGTCTCTTACAGGTAGGATGACTAAATATAGACTTTATCTTCCAAATGGGGGCACTATGGAGATGAGAGGTAGCATTCATAAAACAGGACACTGGGCTAGCAGGTATAAACCGAGACTGTCCCACGCAAGCAGCCTTGGGTGATCACCCTCCTTACAAGGAATGAAGAACACCATTCCTCTTAATGGCAGCTCCTTGTTTGTTTTTTAGGGTCTTACTGTTATACAAATGATTGAAATGAACAAAATCCTAAGCTCTGGATAAATAGATGACAATGATACTGAATAGCTTCTCATTAGCTATGGAAAGTGAAAGAAAAAAACAGAATATCAAATATTAATTAATGTGGTTTTAAAGTGAATTACATGATGAGAGATGAAGACTTATCTTCCTAATTAGTTTTTATGTAATTAATTCATTTAATTATTCTTAAAGTTAATTCAGTTTGTTAGCTTCACAATGATTAAGAGTTAGGAGTTGAAGTAAGAGAGGAGGTAGGCCCCAAAAATATTGAGTAGCAGGGGGATCTGGCTGGTATGGAAGTATCTGCTAAAGGTTAGCTAAGTAAAAATAATTAAGATGGTCTTATTTTTAATGCATTTTTTTAGAAACTTACTTGAACTATGCAAAAAATGTTTTGCTAAAAATGAATCAGAGTACATAATTTAAATAAAAATTGTTTATAAATAGTTTAAAATATAATTTAGCATGCTCTTACTCCAGCTTATAAACTGCTTTTAATTTGAAATTACTTTGATTTCTTATTTTCAAATAAACTATTAATAACATAATATTGATTCTAGCTATTATAGTCTCTAGAAGCAGAGCAGCAAAACCTAAACTCACCTTGTCTTCATACATCCTTTTGGCCTCCCTTAATTCAGAACGTAGCTGAGAAACAGTAGATTCCAGATCGCTGAGCTGACGCATATACATAGAGTTTTGATTTCTTGCTTGCTCTCTAAGAAGAGTTTAGAAGGAGAATAAATGCAAATAGCAAACTAAGAATAAGAGTAACACCTGAGTATTCTAGCTTTTTGACACTACTACTAGTTATTTTATATGGCATTATTAAGCCAATAGTCTTTTATTTTCCAAAATTGACTCAAAAGCTTCAGCTCAAATATATTGCAAACCGCAGAAGCTGGGTGACAGCTGTATGGGAGTGCATTACACTATTTTCTCTCTACTTTTGTATATGATGGAAAATGTCCATATAAAAAGTATTAACATACAACTCAAATAAAATTATTTCTATGCATATGCACACATTTTACTTATATTCATATATATTACACACACACATACACATACATACACACACACACACAGAGATATGGTTTGGTTCTGTGTCCCCACCCAAATCTCTTGTCAAATTGTAATCCCCACACGTCAGGGGAGGGACCTGGTGGGAGGTGATTGGATCGTGGGGGCAGACTTCCCCCATGCTGTTCTCATGCTAGTGAGTGAGTTCTCACAACATCTGATGGTTTATATGGCACTTCCCTGCTTTTCTGCTCCGTCATGGTAAGACGTGCTTGCTTTCCCCATGATTGTAAGTTTCCTGAGGTCTCCCAGTCATGATTCCTGTTAAACTTGGGGAACTGTGAGTCAACTAAACTTCTTTTCTTCATAAATTACCCAGTCTTGCGTAGTTCTTTATAGTAGTGTAAGAATGGATTAATACAGAAAACTGGTATCAGGAGAGTGGGGCAAGGACACCTGAAAATATGAAAGTAACTTTGGAACTAGGTAACAGGCAGAGGCTGGAACAGTTTGGAGGGATCAGAAGAAGACAGAAAGATGAGGGAAAGTTTGGAACTTCCTAGAGACTTGTTGAATGGTTGTGACCAAAATGCTGATAGTGATATGGACAATGAGTCCAGGCTGAGGTGGTCTCAGATGGAGATGAGGAACTTCTTGGGAACCGGAGTAAAGATCACTCTCACTATGCTTTAGCAAAGACACTGGTAGCATTTTGACCCTGCCCTAAAGATCTGTGGAACTTTGATCATGACAGAGATGATTCAGGGTATCTGGCAGAAGAAATTTCTAAGCAGCAAAGCATTCAAGATGTCACCTGACTGTTTCTGAAAGCATACAGTCATATGTATTCATAAAGAGAGGTCTGAAACTGGAACTTATGTTTAAAAGGGAAGCACAGTGTAAAAGTTTGGAAAATTTGCAGCCTGACCGAAAAGAAAAATCCATTTTCTGGGGACAAATTCAAGCTGTAGAAATTTGCATAAGTAAAGAAGAGGTGCAAGACAATGGGGAAAATGTCTCCAGGGCATGTCAGAGATCTTTAGGCAGCCCCTTCCATCACAGGCCTGGTGACTTAGGAGGAAAAAATGATTTTGTGAGCTAGGGCCCACTCCACTGCTCTGTGCATCCTCAGTACATGGCACCCTGTGTCCCAGCTGCTCCAGCTCCAGCTGTGGCTAAAAGGAGCCAAGGTACAGCTCGGGCTGTTGCTTCAGAGGGTGCAAGCCCCAAGACTAGGCAGCTTCCACATGGTGTTGAGCCTGCAGGTGCACAGAAAGCAAGAGTTGAGGTTTGGGAACTTCTGCCTAGATTTCATAGCATGTATGGAAATGCCTGGATGTTCAGGCAGACGTCTGCTGCAGGAGTAGAGTCCTCATGGGGAATCTCTACTAGGGTAATGTGCAGGGGAAACACACAGAATCCCCATTGGGGCACTGCCTAGTGGAGCTGTGAGAAGAGGGCCACTATCCTCCAGACCCCAGAATAGTAGATCCACAGGCAGCTTGTACTGTGCACATGGAAAAGCTACAGACACTCAACGCCAGCCTGTGAAAGCAGCGCAGAGGCTATATAATGCAGAGCAACAGAGACAGAGCTGCCCAAGGCCTTGGGAGCCCCCACCTTGCATCAGTGTGCCCTGTATGTGAGACACGGAGTCAAAGGAGATTATTTTAGAGCTTTAAGATTTAATGACTGCCCAGCTGGATTTTGGACTTGCATGGGTCCTGCAGCCCCTTTATTTTGGCCTATTTCTCCCATTTGGAATAAGAGCATTTACCCAATGCCTGTAACCCAATTGTATCTCAGAAGTAACAAACTTTTTATTTTACAGGCTCATAGGCAGAAGGGACTTACCTTGTCTCAGATGAGACTTTGGATTGTGGATTTTTGAGTTAATGCTTAAATGAGTTAAGACTGGGGGATTGTTGAGAAGGGATAATTGTATTTTTTTTTTTTTTTTTTGAGACAGAGTCTTGCTCTGTCGCCCAGGTTGCAGTGCAGTCTCGGCTCACTGCAAGCTCTGCCTCCCAGGTTAATGCCATTCTCCTGCCTTAGCCTCCCAAGTAGCTGGGACTACAGGTGCTCACCACCAAGCCCAGCTAATTTTTTGTGTTTTTAGTGGAGACAGGGTTTCACTGTGTTAGCCAGGATGGTCTCGATCTCCTGACCTCGTGATCTGCCCGCCTCAGCCTCCCAAAGTGCTGGGATTACAGGCATAAGCCACCGCGCATGGCCAATAATTATATTTTAAAACGTGAGAAGGACATGATATTTGGGAGATTACAAATCTGAATTGTAATCACCACATGTCAGGGGAGGGGCCTGGTGGGAGGTAACTGGATCATGGTGGCAGATTTCTCCCATGATTTTCTCGTGATAGTGAGTTCTCATGAGATCTGATGGTTTAAAAGTGTGGCACGTCCCCACTCTCTCTCTCTCGCTTTGCCATGGTATGATGTGCTTGCTTCCCCTTTGCTTTCCATCATAATTGTAAGTTTCCTGAGGCCTCCCACTCATGACTCCTGTTAAGCCTGTGGAACTCTGCGTAAATTAAATCTCTTTTCTTCATAAAATTACCCAGTCTCAGGTAGTTCTTTATAGCAGTATTAAGAATGGACTAATACAAATACTTAAAATAGCCAATCCCAGGAGCTCCAAATACTTGCAAAAATACTTCTTATATGGTCAGATGTTACCTGTGTTAAGCAATATTTCCTGTTCATTTAAATGTTAGAAAAAAAGTTTTACTTTCTTATGAAATCTTACCAAGCAAATTCTAAAAGATTATAGAACAGAAAGTTAATGAAAATAATATCTCTAAAATGAAGATGAATGACTAATAGTTTAAACCACATACTGAATGATTTCCATTTGACTCTGGATACTATTGGCTTGGCTTCGAGCACTGCTAGCTTTCTCAGTAAGTCCTGTTATTTCAACTTCATGTTCACTTATTAACTGCTCAATCCTATAAAAAGAATGTGGTGATTGTTATTTGATACAGAAGATTTTCCTACGAATTATTTTAAAAATGAATGATTTTCAATACTCTCAAATTTAGTATTTTGCTTTGCTTTTGTACATGCTACTCTTTTAATAACAAGTGTCCACAACAGGTCCAAAATCCTTTATCCAAATCTTTTGGGAGTCAGCTAGTTTTAGAATTCAGAATTTTTTTTTAGTTTACCATGGCAATAAATTGCAAGTACTATATATTGTATGACACCCCAAGTGAGATGTAGGGAAGTGTCCCATTAACCAAACATATTATGAATGCAACAATTTGCAAGTATTCACACTAAATCATAGACTATGGAAAGGTTTACATTAGCTCTGGTCAGGTTTTTCCAACAAATGAGTGACAAAAACTGTCTCCTTCACCAAACTTTGGTCAGGCTCTTCTGAGGCCTCTTTTCAACTATGCCTCAACCTTTGGCCTGCCTAGCCCAGACCTAGCAAGAATCTTGCTGAGTCAGTTTAGTCCTCCCACCCTCGATATCTGGTCAAGTTCTTCATCCCCTGCCTTTGATATCTAAGCCCTTGGCCTGAGTTTAGCAAGAATCCCCCTACTCTTGATGCCTTTTCTCAGTAATTTTCCATCCACAGACCCCCTCACCATGCCTCGTGGCTATAAATCTCTATTTGGCCTTGTACTGGAAGCTGAGCTTAATCTCTCTCTCTCCTATAGCAATACTCCTATTGTAATTGTCTCAAATAACACCCTCCTTACCATTTTAACCAGGGTCAGGAAAACAAAATTGTAACATGAGTTTCCTATAAACTCATTAAAAAAAGTATGTGTTTCAGAGCGGTTTAGATTTTGGAATTGTGGCTAAAACACTGTAAAACTGTGGTTTAGTTTCACTAGGCTTTTCCGTACCTGTCAGAAACCTACCTATCTTGATGTTGTTGCAGAAGTAGTTCCATTTTGTTCTGTGATTCAGATTTCAGTGCTTCAAGTTGATCCTCTACCTGGTTTTTAGAAAGAGACCCTGATTTAGTTGCTGGTAAATATAAGGCTTGGAAAATCTGGATATTTTCAACTAAAGGAATGCTTTAAATGCAAATAGAAATAATACTAAAATCAAATACATTCTATTCCCATATTTTATTAGATCTTTTACTTTGTCTATACTCTCATGAAGCTATACAGGTAAACCAAGGTAGTTCCTATTATGAGAGATTATTGTGGAAGTAACTTCTGTTATTTCAGAAAAATGAGAACTTGGCTTATTTTAAGAATTTTAAAAATTACACATCTAATGCTATTCTCTTAATGCGTTTTAATATAAAATTATTTAAGTAGCATTCTCACCACTTACTGGAAATATCCTCCCTTTAAGAAAAGAAATCTCTGTGTCTAATTCTCTTAGGATTTTACTAATAGCTGAGCCCAAGCTGCGGAAGTGCAGAGTAGACATGCTGTCATGTTCATATATTTTTTTGCCTGAGGCTTCTTCAAAGTCAACCAGGATTGACCGGATTTCTTGAAGCACTCCCTCATGACTAAGCATCATTTTTCGTAGTTGCTCTATCTGTGTGTTGCTGTCTTTCAGCATGTCCTCCTTAAGGCATTTGGCAGCTTCAAGTTCATGAACTGTATTTTGAAGCTGATTTCTTAAATCCTCCTGGGACTGACTCTCCCTTCGTCTGTGAAATAAATGAAAGAAAATAAATAACATTGATAAAACTCATATTCACAAAAGTAGTTTTACTACAAAGAGTAAAACTTTAAAATAATTTCACATAATGAAAATATGTGACTTTAAAATAATTTCACAAATCCCAACCTGATGTCAGCCATAGCATCTCTCTCCATTTGCATCTCCTGAAGTTTTGTTTGCAAATCAATGACTGACTGCCTCAAATAAAACTTTTGTTTCTCATGCAATTCATTGCTCTGAAAAAAAAGCCATGCAAATTAATCTTCATTAGAGAAACACATTTCCTTATAGCTAGTAAGTTCCAAAAATCTATATATATTTTCAATTCATTTTTATGTCTACTTCCTTCCCTCACTGCTGCAGTTCAAAGCCTAATTAATAACCTCTCACGTAGGTTACGAGAATACCTTAACTAGTCTCCCTGTATGAAGCTTGACCCTGTTTAATCCATTCTCTACAACCAAAACTCTGCTTCTAAAACAAATCTTACTTCCAGCTCAACATGGAGATAGGAATACATTTTTTACATGAAAACACGAGAATTGGTTGAAATTCTGTACATAAAAAAGTCAATCCCTACCTCCTACCCACTTAAAATACCTGGCAGCAGATACCACCACCCAAAACTCCAGGCGTCCTACTACAGAGAAATACACAAAGATTTCTAAGATCAGGCACTGAGGGATCTCCCAGCACAGGAGATGCTGTAGGAGATGCTCCCGTACATAGTTGATGCCATACCTAATCCTCCCACAGCAAAGCCATCAAGTTCTGCCCACGAATAGAGAATTTGCCACCAGTCTTTTTATTATTGCCTAATTCTTGAATATAAACAGAAAACCAAAAACTGCTGAACACTTGAAGAAAAATCACAAAGTAATAAATAGATCAATATCAAATAAACAAGCAAACACCCAGAAAAAAAAGAAGAACCAGAGGAAATAAAGAAAGATAATGCAAGGAATAGAAGAACACTTCAAAAACTCGTATTTACAGAGAAATTCAAGAGACATTATCAGCATAAAGCAAGAATAAGATGCTATGCCACAGAAGTGATGAGAGGAGAAAGGGTCATGAAAATTAAAAATATGGTTGTAAATGAAAAAGTTCAATTCAATAGAAATGTTGCAAGTCAAGAAATGTCCTCCAAAGGTAGAAAAAGTAGACAAATTTTTGAAACAAAAAGTAAGAGATATAGAGATTTAACTGAGGTGAAAGTATGTTTCCAACAGGAACTTTGGAAAGACAGAACTGAAAAAACAGAAGAAGGAAAACTGCCAAAGAAAAAATGCAACCGAATTCCTCCAAACTGAAAGGCACACATCTACAGACCAATAGGTCTACTGAGTCCCTAGCACGGTGAATGAAAAAACAAAAATTCATACCTAAGTACATTATGGTGGCATTTCAGAGACAAAGAAAAGATGTTAAAGATGAAATTCAAGTAAGTAAAAAATAAAAAATCATCTACAAAGGAACAAGAACCAGATACACATCTCAATAGCGATACTGAATGCAAAAGCACAATATCTTCAAAAGATTGAGAGAAATTACTTTCAACTTTACCGGGTCAATCATCAATCAAGTGTGAGTGTAAAATAGAGTCATTCTCAGACATGCAAAGATTCATAAAATGCATCTCTTTCTTAAGAATTTAACAGTTTATTAAGAATTTAACAAAGACGTGTTTTGACTAAATGAAGAAGTAGATCAAGAAAGAAGACAGGAGAGGCTGGAGGCAGAGCAAGATGGCGGAATAGAAGCCTACACCATTCATTCCCTCACACCTGCCACTCCCGATGGGAACACCAAATTTTAAAAACTATCTGCACACAGAAAAGCACCATCATAAGAACACAAAAGTCAAGTGAAAAATAGTGAGGCAGGAAAATAGAGTCTGGAGGCAGGGAACATAAGCCTGATTCACACTTCAGCTGTGACAGGAAATATCCTCTCCTTAGGGTACAGGATGTAAATGACTTTGTAACTTTATTTCATTTTCCCCATTTACATAGGGCATACCTTCAAGTAACCAATGGAATCCTCTAGGGAGTATTTAAACTCCCAAAAATTCTCTAACTGGGCTTTTGAGTTTCTATGCTCAGGCCCACTCCCACACTGTGGAGTGTACTTTCATTTTCAATAAATTCCTTCATTCCTTCCTTGGTTTGTGTGTTTTGTCCAATTCTTTGTTCAAGACGCCAAGAACCTGGACACCCTCCACCACTAAAAATAGTACCTGGTTTTAATTCATATGGTGGAAGGAGGCATTGAAGAGGGCAGGAGAGACAGTCTTGAATCTCCAACACCACCCCTTTCACTATCCTCCAGCAGTGGCTATGCAGAGGATCTGCGTAGGGGAGGGAGAGCACAGCAACGGGGGGACTTTATATTTAATTCAGTGCTGCCCCATCAGAGGGGAGAATCAAGCCATGCTGGGCTTAGAGGCAGCATTTGGACCAGCCCTAGTCAGAGGGGAATCGTCCATTTCAGTGGTCAGAACTCAAGTTTCTCAGCAAGCCTCACCACCACATGCTGACGTGCACTGGGGTCCTAGGTAAATTTGAAAGGCAGCCTAGGACACAAGGACTGCAATTCTTAGGCAATTCCTCTAAGCTAGGCTGGGCTTAGAGCCAGTAAACTATGGCGGCATGTGACCTAAGGAGACCCAAGCTGGTGTGGTTAAGGGAGTGCTTGCACAATCCCTTTCCCAACCCCAGACAGTGCAGCTTGCAGCAACAAAAGTGACTCCTTCCTTCTATTTGAGGAGAGGAGAGCAAAGCGTAAAAAGGACTTTGTCTTGCATGTTAGATACCAGTTCAGCCACAGTAGGGTAGGGCAGTGGGCAGAGTCATGAGGTCCCCATTTCAAGACCTACCTCCTGGACAACAATTCAAGATACACCCTGGGTCAAAAGGGAACCCATTGCCTTGAAGGGAAGAATGCAGTCCTGGAAGGGTTCATTACCTGCTGACTAAAGAGTCCTTGGGGACCAGGCATGGTGGCTCACACCTGGAATTCTAGCACTTTGAGAAGCCGAGGTGGGCAGATCATTTGAGCTCAGGAGTTCGAGACCAGCCTGACCAACATGGTGAAATCCCGTCTCTACTAAAAATCCAAAAAAATAGGCTGGGTGCGGTAACTCATGCCTGTAATCCCAGCACTTTGGGAGGCCGAGGCGGGCATCATGAGGTCAGGAGTTCGAGACCAGCCTGGCCAAAATGGTGAAACCCTGTCTCTACTAAAAATATAAAAATTAGCCAGGTGTGGTGGCGTGTGCCTATAGTCCCAGCTACTCAGCAGGCTGAGGCAGGAGAATCGCTTGCACCTGGGAGGCAGAGGTTGCAGTGAGCTGAGATTGCGCCACTGTACTCTAGCCTGGGTGACAGAGAGAGACTCTGTCTAAAAAAAAAAAAAAAAAAGAAACCAAACCAAAACAAAAATATTAGCCGGGCATGGTGGCACATGCCTGTAGTCTCAGGTCCTTAGGGGGCTGAGGCAGGAGAATCATTTGAACCCGAAAGGCAGAAGTTGCAGTGAGCCGAGATGGCACCACCACTGCACTCCAGCCTGGGTGACAGAACATGACTCTATCTCAAAAAATAATAAAAATAAAAATAATAAAAATAAAGAGCCCTTGGGTGAGTCCCCAGGTGAGTCCTAAAGGGTGCCCTAAAGGGTGAGTCCCAGGCCTGGCAACATTCACCACAAGCTAATCAAAGAGCCCTTGGCTTTAAGTAAACATCAGTGGTGGCAGGGCAGAAACTCCATGGACTAGTGGTGGTCGTGCCACAGGGAGAAGCTCCTCTGCCTTTGGAAAGGGGAGGAAAGAATGGGAAGGACTTTGTATTGTGGTTTGACTGCCAGCTTAGCTGCAGTAGAATAGAACATAAGGTAAACTGCTAAGGTATTTGGCTCCAATCCCTGGCTCCCAGACAGCATGTCCGGACATGCACAGGACCTGGGGGATCTCACCACTTTGAAGGGAAGGACCTTGGACAAGACTCAGTGTAGTGCTGACTTCAGGTCTGACCCATCCCATTCCCAGTGTTGGCAGCCACAGGAGTGCTTGCATAACCACACCCCACGTGGGTCAGCACACGTGGGTCAGCACAGAGAGGCAGAGAGACAGAGAAACTCCATATGTTTGGGAGAAAGGTAAGAGAAAAGAACAAGAGTCTCTGCGTGGTAATCCAGAGAATTCTTCTAGATCTTATCCAAGACCACTAAGGCAGTACCTCTATGAGTCTGCAAAAACCACAGCGTTATTAGGCTTGGGGTTTTGAATACCTGGAAAGCCTTCCTGAGAAGGACAGGCACAAATAAGCTCAACTGTGAAGACTACCACAAATAACTAACTTCAATGCCCAGACACCAAAGTACATCTACAAGCATCAACACCATCCAGGAAAACATGACCTCACTAAATGAACTAAGTAAGGTACCAGGGACCAATCCTGAAAAAACAGAGATATACGACTTTTCAGACAGATAATTCAAAATATCTGTTTTGAGGAAATTCAAAGAAATTAAAGAAAACTCAGAAAAAGAATTCGGAATTCTATCAGATAAATTTAACAAAGAGATTAAAATAACTACAAAGAATCAAGCAGAAATATTAGAATTGAAAAATGCAATTGATGTGCTGAAGAATGCATCAGAGTCTCTTAATATCAGAAATGATCAAGCAGAAGAAAGAATTAGTCAGAAGACAGGCTATTTGAAAATATACAGTCAGAGGAAACAAAATAAAAAAGAAAAGAAAACAATGAAGCACACCTACAAGATCTAGAAAATGGCCTCAAAAGGGCAAATCTAACTTATTAGCCTTAAAAGGGAGTTAGAGAAAGAGATAGGGGTAGAAAGTTTATTCAAAGGGAAAGTATCAGAGAACTTCCCAACCCTAGAGAAAAATACCAACATTCAAGTACAAGGTTACAGAACATCAAGAAGATTTAACTCAAAGAAGACTATCTCAAGGCAATTAATAATCAAACTCCCAAAGGTCAAGGATAAAGGATCCTGAAAGCAGCAAGAGAAAAGAAACAACATACAATGAAGCTCCAGTACATCTGGCAGCAGGCTTTTCAGTGGAAATCTTACATGCCAGGAGAGAGTGGCATGACATATTTAAAGTGTTGAAGGAAAAAAACCATCTACCACAGAATAATATATCTAGTGAAAATATCCTTCAAACATGGAGAAATAAACACTTTTCTAGAAAACAAAAGATGAGGAATTTCATCAACACCAGACCAGACCCGTCCTACAAGAAATGCTAAAGGGAGTTCTTCAATCTGAAAGAGAAGGATGTTAATAAGCAAGAATAAATCATCCAAAGGTACAAAACTCATTGGTAATAGTAAGCACACAGAAAAACACAGAATAATATAACACTGTAATTGTGATGTGTAAACTTCTCTTAAGTAGAAAGGCTAAATGATAAACCAATAAAAAATAATCATAACAACTTTTCAAGTCATAGATATTACAATAAGATTCAAATAGAAACAACTAAAAGTTAAAAAGTGGGAGCACAAAGTCAAAGTGTAGAGTTTGTATTAGTTTTGTTTTTGTATGTTTGTTTGTTATGCAATCAGCGTTAAACTGTCATCACTTAAAAAGTGATGGGTTTAAAATAATGGCTTATAAGAGAGTATTGCAAGCCACATGGTAACCTCAAAGGTGAAAAACATACAACAGATATGCAGAAAATAAAAGCAAGAAATCAAAGCATGGTAGTTGGTTATCAGAACTTACTAACATTAGTGTCACTAGAGTTGGTATAAAACCAACTGCTAAATTTGACTGGCTTAAAAATAAAGAAATCAAAGCATACCAACAGAGAAAAATCACCTTCACTAGGAGGAATACAGGAAGGAAAAGAAGGAAGAGAAGACTACAAAACAACCAGAAAGCAAGTAACAAAAATGGCAGGAGTAAGTCCTTACTCATCAATAATAACATTGAACATAAATGGACTAAACTCTCTAATCAAAAGACACAGAGTGGCTGAATGGATTAAAAAACAAGACTCACTGATCTGTTGCCAATGAGAAACACACTACACCTACAAAGACACACACAGTATGAAAATAAAGGGATGGAAAAAGATATTCCATGCCAATGGAAACCAAAAAAGAGCAGATGTAGCTATACTTATATCAGACAAAATAGATTTCAAGACAAAAACTATAAGAAGAGACAAAGAAGTCACAATATAATGATAAATGGGTCAATTCAGTAAGAGGAGGTAACAATTTAAAATACATATGCAGTCATGACTGGGGCATCCAGATATATAAAGCAAATATTATCAGAAATAAAAGTGAGAAAAGCCTCAATACAATAATAGCAAGATACATCAACACCCCACTTTCAGGACTGGATAGATCATCCAGACAGAAAACCTACAAAGAAACATAAAACCTAATCTGCACCATAGACCAAATGGAGCCAATGGATATTTACAGAACATTTCATCCAAAGGCTGCAGAATACACAGCCTTGTATACACACAGCAATAGACACAGGAATGTTCTGGGCAGAATACATTCCTCAGCTCATGGATGATTCTCAAGGAGAGACCATACGTTAGGTCACAAAACAAGTCTTAAAACATCCAAGAAAACCTGAAATAATATCAACCATCTTCTCTGACAACAAGGGAATAAAACTACAAATCAATAACAAGGGGAATTTTGGAAACCATACAAATACACAGAAATTAAACAATATGCTCCTGAATGACCAGTGAGTCAATGAAGAAATTAAGAAGAAAATTAAAAATTTTATTGAAACAGATGATCATGGAAACACAACATCCCAAAACCTATGGGATACAGTGAAAGCAGTACCAAGAGGGAAATATATATATCTATTAAGCGCCTACTTCAAAAAAGAAGAAAAACTTCAAATAAACAATTTAAATGATGTATTTTAAAGAACCAGAAAAGCAAGAGCAAACTGAACCCAAAATTAGTACAAGAAAAGAAATAATAAAGATCAGAGCAGAAATAAAATTAAAATGAAGAAAATAATACAAAAGATCAATGAAACAAAAAGTTGTTTGACAAGATAAATTTGACAAACCTTTGGCCAGACCAAGAAAAAAGATAGAAGACCCAAATAAATATATTCAGAGACAAAAAAGGATACATTACAACTGATACTGCATAAATTCAAAGGATCATTAGTAGCTACTATGAGTAATTACATGCCAATGAACTGGAAACATCTAGAAAAAAAGGACAAATTCCTAGACACATACAACTTACCAGGATTGAACCCTGAAGAAATCTAAAACCTGAACAAGTCCCAGTAAAGAAAAGCCCAGAACCTGATGGCTTCACTGCTGAATACCAAACATTTAAAGAACCAACACCAATTATACTCAACTGTTCCAAAAAATTGAGGAAGAGGAACTTCTTCCAAACTCATTCTACGATGGCAGTTATTACCCTGATACCAAAACCAGACAAAGACACATCAAAAAAAGAAAACTACAGGTCAGTATCTCTGATGAATACTGATGCAGAAATTCTCAACAAAATACTAGCAAACTGAATTCAGCAATACATTAAAAAGTTCATATATCATGACCAAGTGGGATTTATCCCTGGGATGCAAGGATGGTTAGACATATGTAAATCAATCAATGTGATACATCATATCAACATAATGAAAAACAAAAACCATATGACTATTTCAATTGAGGCTGAAAAAGCATTTGATAAAATTAAACATCTCTTCAGGATAAAACTCTCAAAAAAATGGGTAGAGAATAGAAAACAATGAAGCATACCTACAAGATCAACATAATAAAAACCATATATGACAGAACCACAGCTAGTATTATACTTAACGAAGAAAAACTAAAAGCCTTTCTTGCAAGATCTGGAACACGACAAAGATGCCCACTTTCACCATTGTTATTCAACAAAGTACTGGAAGTCCTAGCTTGAGCAACCACATAGAGAAAGAAATAAATGACATTCAAACTGGAACGGAAGAAGTCAAATTATCCTTGTTTGCAGATGATATAATCTTATATTTGGAAAAAACCTAAAGACTCTACCAAAAAACTATTAGAACTAATAAGCAAATTCAGTCACATTGCAGGATACAGTCAACATATAAAAATCAATAGCATTTCTATATGCCAACAGTGAGCAATCTGAAAAAGAAATAAAAAAGTAATCCCATTACAAGTTCCACAAATAAAATGAAATAACTAGGAATTAACCAAAGAAGTGAAAGACCTCAATAATGAAAACTATAAAATACTGATGAAAGAAATGGAAGAGGACACCAAAAATCAGAAAGGTATCCCATATTCATGGATTAGAAAAATCAACATTGTTAAAATGTCCATAAAATCCAAAGCAATCTACAGATTCAATGCAATCTCTATCAAAATACTAATGGTATTCTTCACAGAAATAGAAAAAAACAATCTTAAAATTCATATGGAGTCACAAAAGATGCAGAATGGCCAAAGCTATCCTGAACAAAAAGAACAAAACTGGGGGAACCCATTATCTGACTTTAAATTACACTACAGAGTTACAGTAACCAGAACAGCATGGTACTGGCATAAAAACAAACACATAGAACAATAAAATAGAATAGAGAACCCAGAAATGAATCCACTCACATACAGTGAATTTATTTTCAACAAAGGTGCCAAGAACATATATTAGGGAAAAGACAGTCTTTTCAATAAATGGTACTGGGAAAACTGGATATCCATATGCAGAAGAATGAAACTAGATCCCTATCTCTCACCACATTTAAAAATCAAATCAAAAAGGGTTAAAAGACTTATATATAAGACCTCAAACTATGAAACTCTATGAGAAAACATTGGGGGAAACTTCCTAGGACACTGTCCTAGGCAAAAATTTCTTGCGTAATACCCCACATGCACAGGCAACCAATGCAAAAATGGACAAATGGGATCACATCAAGTTAGAAAGCTTCTACACAGCAAAGGAAACAATCAACAAAGTGAAGAGAAAACCCACAGAATGGGATGAAATATCTGCAAACTACTCATTTGACAAGGGATTAATAACCAGAATACATAAGGAGCTCAAACAACTCTATAGGAAAAAATCTAGTAATTTGACTAAAAATAGGGAAATGATTTGAATAGACATTTCTCAAAGAACAAATACAAATGGCAAACAGGTATATGAGAAAGTGTTCAATATCACTGATCATTAGAGAAATGCAAATCTGAACTACAATGAGATATCAACTCACCCCAGTTAAAACAGTTTTTATCCAAAAGTTAGGCAATAACAAATGCTGGCAAGGATATGGAGAAAAGGGAACCCTTGTACACTGTTGGTGGGAATGTGAATTAGTACAACCACTATAAAGAACAGTTTGGAGGTCCCTCAAAAAAACTGAAAATAGAGCTACCATACGATCCAGCAATCCCACTGTTGGGTATATACCCCCAAAAAAGGAAATCAATATACCAAAAAGGTATCTGCACTCCCATGTTTGTTGCAGACTGTTCACAATAGCCAAGATTTGGAAGCAACCTTAGTGTCCAACCACCACAGATGAATGGATATAGAAAATGTGGTACTTATAAACAGTGGAGTACCATTTATCATAAAAAAGAATGAGATACTGTCATTTGCAACAACATGGATGGAACTGGAGGTCATTATGTTAAGTGAAATAAGCCAGGCACAGAAAGACAGACATCACATGTTCTTGCTTATTTGTGAGATCTAAAAATTAAAACAATTGAATTCACGGAGATAGAGAGTAGAGGGATGGTTACCAGAGAGGGTGGGAAGGGTAGTGGGGGAGTGCCAAGGGGAGGTGGGGATGGTTAATGGGTACAAAAAAATACAACGAATAAGACCTAGTATTTGATAGCACAACAGGGTGATTATAGTCAATAATAATTCAATTGTACATTTTCAAATAACTAAAAGAATATAATTTGATTGTTTGTAACATGAAGTATAAATGCTTGAGAGGATGGGTACCCAATTTTCCATCATGTGATTTTTTACACATTGCATGCCTGACCAAAATAGCTCATATACTCCATAAATACATATGCCTTTTTGTTTAATCAAAAAAAAAAAAGAAAGAAAGAAGAGAGAAAACAGTGATTCCTGGAAACCATGGATTCAACCTGGAAAGTAGTAGCAGAAGTCTTAGGAAAAGAGTTATACAAGAGACCTAAGAGAAACTAATCTAGACTGGGCAAAAGGTCAGAAGATGCTTGGAGTGTCCTGGGTCAAAGGAGGATATAGAAAACCTATATGATGTGTTTTTTTCTAATAAGGATATGATAAAGGCAAATAGTATAAGGAAAAAGAAAGGCAATTAGGAACCCCAGTAAAAACAAAAACCTACACAAGAAAGGAAATTTACTGATTTAACACATATTTACTGAAGGCCAATAAAGTGTCATATACTGTTAGGGGATAGACATAGAAAACAAATTAAGACACTGTTTCTTCTCCTCATTGGTACCTCTGTGCTTCCTTTGTCTATACATACATCTTCATTAGTGTACTTATCATAGGGTAATTCCACTGTTTATATGACAAGCTCCCCTCCCAGACTATGAATTCCTTGTAAGTCCTATCTTACTCATTTTTTTTTATCCCTGTGCATACTGGGGTACATAATTTTCAACACTAAATAAAATTGTAGATTTTTTTTTTTCCTAAAAATGCTCACACAATCTGATGAGGTAATGCGGTAATGAGAAAAATTAGATGTACTAAATACTACAATAAATGTGTACAAATGGCAGTAACTGTACAGAGGAAAGCACACCTAATGTCATCTAGAGGAAAGGCTTCAGAGAAGAAAATGCCTAAGTTGAGTCTTGGTGCATAATAAGAGTTTGCCAGGCAGACAAAGTAGAGAAGAGAAAATGGCCTGGGCAAAGGCATGCAGGTCTGGAATAGCGCGGTATCCAGGGACAAGCAAGTGGTCCGATACTGCCAGAATAGAGGTACCTATGGAGAATGGGTAGCATATGAGCCTAAAATGTACCAGGGCGAGGTTAGAGCATGAAGAGCTTCGGATGTTACAGTAAGGAGTTTGGCTTTTAGATTGTTAACTACTGGGACCCAATATGCAATTGTAAAGCCAGTTTGATTCTACATAATGTCCACTTGAAATTTTTAGCAAATAACTTCTAGATGCTATTTAGCTATGATGCATACACACATATCTAAAAACCTACCCTCTACCATTGCTTTGTAAAGAGAAATCAGGTATCATGTTAGCAGGACAATAGGTCTACGCCAATCATTAATTATAGCTGCAGATAAATGCTACTTATAATTTTGAGTTATTCAAGTTTTGTTAAAATTTACATCGTGAAACCAAGGTGCTTTGAATAATTATTAAAAAAGAAAAATAAATATGTAGACTTTTCATTAGCCCAATTTTAATACTGAAAATAGAAGACACAGGTCAAATTAACAAATTTAACCAATAAACCCATTGTTAGTTTTTTCTTTCAGGAAGTTGTATAACTGGCTTTACAACTACATATTGGGCCTCACTGTTGTCCCCCAAATAGCATCAGGTACTAGAAGAGAAGGCAACTCACTTCATTTAGTCTTCTCTGTAAATCTTTGACTTGATGTGAATATTCTTCTAAAACACGTTCAAAGTGTTCCTTTCCAGGATATTGGATGATTTTTCTAGGAGAATCAAGTTCCACTTCATATTTAGGGAAAAAAGGAACCTGTGTCAAAGTCCCAGCTGAAGATGTGTTTTCAATTATTGTACCACGAATAGACGACACAAAAAACGGACTTGAAGAACCTAAATATCAAAGAATTCATTAATTAACTTTTTTTTTTGGAGAAGGAGTTTCACTCTTGTTGCCCAAGCTGGAGTGCAATGATGCGATCTCGCTCATTGCAACCTCTGCCTCCTGGTTCAAGCGATTCTCCTGCCTCAGCCTCCCAAGTAGCTGGTAATACAGGAGCAAGCCACCATGCCCGGCTAATTTTTTGTATTTTTAGTAGAAACAGGGTTTCACCATATTAGCCATGGTGAAACCATGGTCTGGTCTCTAACTCCTGACCTCCTGACCTCAGGTGATCTGCCCACCTCGGCCTCCCAAAGTGCTGGGATTACAGGTATGAGCCACCGGGCCTGGGCCATTCATTAACTTTTTCATAAAATAATTTTGTGCACAATTATGCTAACTGATTCCCTTATTGAACCCCAAAGAAGCTCAAGGTCTTGGGGGAAAATACGCATGTGAAGGGATAAAGCAATTTTGGCCTTAAGCTGATGCTGTAGCAGGATGAGACTGTTAGGGGCCTTCTTGGGAGGTGAATGTGTTTTGCATGTGAGTGAAAAGTAAATAATTTGTGATCGGGGGCAAACTGGTGATGGTTTTAAAATATGTCCAAAAATTCTTTGATATTCCTCCCTTGAGGAGGTACAGGTTAATTTCCCTCCTCTTTGTAAGAAAGGGGAAGGAAGGGTGTATGTGTTTTTGTGTGTTTGTAGCATTTGCTTAATTTTGCAAAAAACAAACAAACAAACAAAAACCTGGAAGAATAAAACAGAAACTCATAAAAGCAGCTATCTATGGGGTATAGGATAAGTGGAAACAGAGTGGTGCAGATAGGGATGGGAGCAAGACTCTAATTAGAGCATACTGTTTACAAAGTTTTTATTTCTGAGCCATGTAAATGTTACATGTATTCAAAAATAAAATTAAAAACAAAATGAAAATAAATTAAATACTAATAAAAACAAGCAAACCTAAGTAAATAAGGAAATTGATAACCACCTCACAGAGAAAAGAAGACTGTTCCTTCAAATAACATTAGAACACAGTGCTAACATTAGAACACTGTACAGCCAGCCTTGGTTACTTAGTAAGGGGTTAATGTTGGTAGTGTTGTTATAATTCTGAAACTAGTTCATGTGTATTATAGAAGAGAGAAAATGAATGAATGTACTGAGGTCTTTGGAAATTAGGGTTTTCACTGTAGGAAAGACACAAATACGAATGATAAGGAAGAACTCTATGGTATCGGATTTGAATTTGAGTTATCAGTGCTTCTAATTTATGATTTTTAAAAATTGACTTCCAAGCTTTAGCCACTGAACGGTCCGAGACACAATGGCACCTCAGTAGCAATATGCATGCCAGATCTTGATTTCTGAATATGATTCCCTCCTAAAAGGAACAAGGGCTTCCTAGCAAAATGGCTGAATTCAGGTCTGAGGGAGCAGGCAAAATACAAGGTGAGCCTGAAACGTTTTGATATACCAGAAAGCAATAAATTGGGGTAATGCCTTTAAAAAGACACAGAAGCCAGCTTTAAGGGACTGGTCAAATTTGATACACCTGAGAATCAAAAACAGTAGTGACAGCAATGCATCATAGCACTTTAAATTAAAAAAACAAAAGATGGTTCTATAATGATAACAGGGAAAACTGTTTTATTCCTGAAGAATGTCAGCTAATAATGATGATAAAATTAGAAAATCATCAACGTAATAATTGATTAGGCACGGATCTTTAGTTGACACTGAAGCCACTGGATGAAGGATTATTTAGTAGCAGGATATTCACAGGGTTTCAAAAGATACGCTAAAGATTACATATTAATTATAAAGGGGGAAATGTAACTTTCAATTAGTGGGATGTGGCATTATGTGTTCCCTGGGGGTATGCTGTAAAAGTATACATCACTTGGCTGGGCGTGGTGGCTCATGGCTGTAATCCTAGCACTTTGGGAGGCCAAGGCAGGTGGAGTGCCTGAGTTCAGGAGTTCAAGACCAGCCTGGGCAACATGGTGAAACCCCATCTCTACTAAAAATACAAAAAATTAGCCAGGCGTGGTGGTGCGTGTCTGTAATCCCAGCTACTTGGAAGGCTGAGGCACAAGAATCATTTGAAACCGGAAGGCGGAGGTGGCAGTGAGCTGAGATCATGCCACAGCACTCTAGCTTGGGCGACAGAGCGAGACCAAAAAAAAAAAAAAAAAAATGTACACATCGCATATGTAAAACTCTTGTCAAATGAGTATAACCTAAATCTGAACATGAGAAACAAGTTTTAAAATTCTAGAATGGGGATATTCTATGGTACATTCTGTAATAACTGTTCTGAACTCTTAAAGCCAATGCCATGAGAAACATGCAGAGAGAGAGAGAATGGTTATAAATTTAAAGAGAATAAGGAGATCAAACAACCAAATACAATTCATGATCTTTGATTTGCTCCTAGATTAGTAAAAATACCTAAGACTTTTTGGGAGGACAACTAGAGAAATTTAAATATGAACACATTAGATGATACTGCATTGACAGTATTTATCTTAGATATAATAATGTGGTTTGAGAAAATCATCCTTATTCTTAGGAGATGCACATTCAGGTTTTAAAGCAAGAATCATGATGCTTTCAACTAATTTTCAAATAGTCTGGCAAAATGAGATACATATTATAGGTACACAGATAAAGCAAATACGACAAAATGTGGAGAACTGGTGAATCCAGTTGGAGGGTATATAAGGTGAGCACTGTATTGTTCTTTCCATTTTTCTGCAACTTCAGAAAATTTCAAATAAAAAACTGGGTGGGGAATATCGCACACTGGGGCCTATTGGGGTGCAGAAGGAGGGAGAGCATCAGGATACATGGCTAATGCATACAGGGCTTAATACCTAGGTGATGGGTTGATAGGTGCCGCAAACCACGATGGCACACATTTACCTATGCAACACACCTGCATATCCTGCACATGTATCCCAGAACTTAAAATTAAATTAAATTAAATTAAATTAAGTTAAATTAAAGATAAATAGACTGGGCGCCGTGGCTCATGCATGTAATCTCAGCACTTTGGGAGGCCAAGACAGGTGGATTGCCTGAGTTCAGGAGTTCAAGACCAGCCTAGGCAACATGGTGAAACCCCATCTCTACTAAAAATACAAAAAATTAGCCGGGAATGATAGTGGGCGCCTGTAGCCCCACCTACTTGGGAGGCTGAGGCAGGAGAATGGCATGAACCCGGGAGGCAGAGCTTGCAGTGAGCCTAGATCGTGCCACTGCACTCCAGCCTGGGCGATGACAGAGCAAGACTCCATCTCAAACAAAATAAATAAATAAATAAATAAAAAGCAGTTCATTGGACTTAGCAAAGAGGGGGAATCTGGCCACATTGGCAGGAGTGATTTCATTGGAACACTGGGCGCAAAAGCTGTAAGGCAGTAGCTTGTAGAGTGAACGGATGGTTAGGAAACGTAGCTAGGGAATACAGATTTTTCTTTTAGAAGGCACAACTATGAAGGAGAGATCAGGAAGGGATAGGTCAGGGAAAAGCATTTTTGTCGTTTTGGTTTGTGTGTTCTATGTATTTGTTAGTGTTTTTAGATTGGGAGAGACTTGGCATGGTTTTACTGATGAAAAGGTGCAAACGGAGAGAAAGAGGCTGAAGATACGAATGAACAGGGGTAATTTCTGAGCCAGATCTCTGAAGGGGCAGAGGAGTTGACAATGGGGAGTGAAAAGAAAAACATGGTTAGTGAATTAAGAAGCTGACTCTTCCATTGAGCTATGGGAGAAGCAGGCATGGACTGCGAAAAATAGTGGGCCTTCAGCACGGGATATGAGGAGAAAAGAGAGGACCAGCATAGGGCTTCTATTTTCTCTAGAAATTAGGAAATAATGTTATCTGAGAGTGAGAAAGAAGAAGACAGGGAAAAGGAGTTAAGAATGGTGTGATTTTCATATGTTTATTGTGGCACTATTCACAATAGCAAAGACTGGGAACCAACCCAAATGTCCATCAGTGAGAGACTGGATTAAGGAAATGTGGCACATAAACACCATGGAATACTATGTAGTCATAAAAAAGGATGAGTTCATGTCTTTTGTAGGGACATGGTCATGAAGCTGGAAACCATCATTCTGAGCAAACTATCACAAGGACAGAAAACCAAACACCACATGTTCTCACTCCTAGGTGGGAATTGAACAATGAGAACACTTGGACACAGCGTGGGGAACATCACATACTGGGGCCTGTCATGGGGTTGGGTGATAGGGGAGGGTTAGCATTAGGAGATATACCTAATGTAAATGACTAGTTAATGGGTGCAGCACACCAACATGGCACATATATACATATGTAACAAACCTGCACATTGTGCACATGTACCCTAGAACTTAAAGTATAATAATAAAAAAAACCCTCATACTCCTCCCTCTGCACTACCCCTCACAACCAAAAAAACAAAAAAAAAAGAATGGTGTGATTTTGAAATAAGTATTATGGAAAACTGGAAAGACACCTGGCTAAGATCATGAGAAAAATTTCTTAGCAGCATCCAATTGAGATAAGAGACTGACCTTGAAGTGAAAAATACACATTTGTGTATTTTCCCTAGCAAATTCAAAATCTTGCAGCAGCCCACTGAATAACGGGGAAGGCAGTCAGCCTGATAAGGATTTGGTTTTTCCTGTAAGAATGCAAGAGAGGGCCGGGCGCGGTGGCTCAAGCCTGTAATCCCAGCACTTTGGGAGGCCGAGACGGGCGGATCACAAGGTCAGGAGATCGAGACCATCCTGGCTAACATGGTGAAACCCTGTCTCTACTAAAAAATACAAAAAAAACCCCACAAAACTAGCCGGGCGAGGTGGCAGGCGTCTGTAGTCCCTGCTACTCGGGAGCCTGAGGCAGGAGAATGGCATAAACCCGGGAGGCGGAGCTTGCAGTGAGCTGAGATCCGGCCACAGCACTCCAGCCTGGGCAACAGAGCGAGACTCCATCTAAAGACAAAAAAAAAAAGAGTGCAAGAGAATAATCAAGGGGAAAGGAAGTTGAGAATACTGGCAAGTGACTTGCTGAAATAAGGAATGATACAAAAGAAAGTGAAGATAGAATGAGGCTGATAATTTTGGAGAAAATGGCAGAACCTAAAGCAGTTGTTCTCAACCTTTGCTATAAATCAGGATCACCTGGGGAGCTTTAAAAAAAATCCAGTGGTGCCTGATCTCCACTGTAGACCTACTGAATCAGAGTCTCAAGGTGTGGATCTAAGCCATTTAAGTGTTTAAAATTAAGTGTGATTTTTGACATGGGTCCACTACCTTCATGTGCAGAAAGCAGGTGTACTCTAGGAATAAGGGAGTGAGATTGTTGAAAGATCGGAGGTTAAAAGAAAAACAAACTTCCTTTCTCTGCCAATAGCACTCCCACAAGCACGGTAAATGTTCCTAAAACCCACAGACTTTCTGTAAAAAGTGTGACAAGCACCAACTCCACAAAACAACACAGTACAAGAAGGGCAAGGATTTTCTGTAAAATCATGAGAAAGCCTCATGATGACAGGAAGCAGAGTGGCTATGGTGGGCAGACTAAGTCGACTTTCTGGAAAAAGACTAAAACGATCAAGAAGATTGTGCTGATGCCTTGAGGGCATTGAACCCAGCTGCAGATCTAAGAGAATGCTGGCAACCAAGAGATGCAAGCCTCTTGAACTGGCTTGAGATATGAAGAGAAAGGGTGAAGCGATCCAGTTCTCAGTGTCATCTTTTGTTTTATTATGAAGACAATAAAATCTTGAGTTTATGTTAAAAAAATAAAAGACAAGAGGTTGAATTTCAGAAGTCTATCAGTTCTTGGTAATAAGATCCAAAATAAGGGAGTGGGTAACTAGAGTAAAGGTAAAATAGTAAGAATTTAAGAGGTCAAAAAGCTGTAAGTCTAAGATCTTAGATGAGTCACCCATGAGGATGGTATTACAGGATGATGATGTACCTGAGGAGGGAGGGACAACCCGTGATCTAAGTGCCAGTGCCAATAACGAGTATGAGGATGTGGCTATGTAGGAAGTGAGCAAGCAGAGGTGGGCAGGGGAGATGGGTGTAGTAAGGTGGAGATGACAACGGCTTTTTAGGATGTATGAGCATAGTGAGAAGCAGAAATGTTTATACAATAAGGGTGCTGAAAGAAATGTTTCTAAGCAGACCAGTAAAACAACAAATCAATATCTGAGAATAATCTCTGCATGCACTAAAAGAATGAGTTACATCTGTGATTATCCTATTTCGAATCTGAATTTCTACTAGAAGAAAACTTGTATGATTCTGGCTTCTGAGATAGACCATTAAATTGAAAAGAAAAAAAGAATGAGGAGAGATGGGCAAGGAAGAGAAAGTGCAGGTCATTTGCCTGATTGCCCTTGAATGCATTCGCTGTCCTTCCCCTTCTCTGTCGAGTGTTGTAGGTTCCCTTTCCACTTCTCTTCCAGGTAGGTTTGCAATGGGAAGAGCTGGCAGAAGAGCCAGAGGCAGCAGAAAGGGGGAAACCAAGGTCATGGTCCTCTCACTGTCTCAAACGGGGATCTGGTAGTTAGTGGTGGCTTCAGCTCCTTCCAGGCAGCCCTCTCCGTGGTTCTACCTCTAGCTTCCATGCCCTTGCAACAGCTGCTTTTCTCATTGTCCTTCTAGCCAAAGGCGTGATTGGTAGCAGCTTCCTGCAGTTGGTAATTTCCATGTTGTTTCATCCCTTTAGGCTTTGCAGCTCTTTCAGCACCCATGTAACCATTCCTTGTATTAAATTCCAACTATTTATTCCATCTGTGTCTGTTTTCCTGACATAGGAATCACCTTTTGATTGAAATAATTTGGATCAGAGGTGATGGGAGCCTCAACCAGAATACCAGTAACGGAAATGGA
This sequence comes from Mandrillus leucophaeus, assembly GCF_000951045.1. NCBI lineage: Eukaryota > Metazoa > Chordata > Mammalia > Primates > Cercopithecidae > Mandrillus > Mandrillus leucophaeus. The sequence goes on from NW_012108141.1 coordinate 2,436,291, forward strand.
GAGGGAAAAAATGAATTCAAGAGACATTTCAAAGGAAAATCAGCAGGGCCTCAGTACCTGACTGGATGTAGCAGCAGGTAAGCAAAAAGAAGTGAAATGATACAAAATTCTGACAGGGTAGACCAAGAGACACAGGAGGAAGAGAAGGCATTAGGAAGGCATGGTGCATGTTGAGGCTGAAGTACCTCAATGTAGAAACATTTTTTAAAACAAAAAATTCCTTGAAAGACAAAGGAATTTCTTCTTCAAAAAGTAGAATTATAAACAATATGGTAGACATTCATGACCATGGTATGCAACCTACATGGTTAAAAACAAAACATACTAGAAACAGCAGCTTGAATGAATATCATGAAGATTGGTTAATTCTAATTTTTTCCCATTTTGTTTTATAAACAGCACATACCTTCATTAGATGTGACACCACTACTTGATAAAATATCTTCATTATTTGATTCACAAGCTTTTGATTCCATATTAAATATTGCCACCTCTTCTTAGAGATCTTGAAGTATGAATGGTTCCCTCTTTGGTTCTTTTGGTTCCTGTCTATGAAAGACAGAGATTCAATCTTTATTAATAAGGTACTATGTGAAAAAAGTTCATAGAGGAACAGGAACTGACTTTTTAACATTTGAAATTTAGTAATAATTTCTTCACCAGAAAAATAATTATTTATACTGAAATACATTGTATTACATAAAATTAATAAGTGAATACAATCTTACGGTGAAAATTATTGATTTTAATGACCAAGTGGATTATTAAAGACAACCTGAAAATAAGAAATTAATAATTATTGTGGTAATTAGTGCTCTGATTTGGGGTAGAGGTTTCTCATAAAGTTACACCATCAAATAATGGAAGAAAACATCTCCTTAGCAAACACCACAAATCATCAAAATAGAAGTCACTAGTAAAAGTTGAAGAACTTCTTTGATGTCAAATAGTGCTCACAATTTTCATTTGAGCTAAGAGGAGAATTCTAAATGTGGAGAACAATGGTGGTGGTCTGATTTCAAATCTTCCTCTCATCCTCCCAAATTGCCATAAAATCAACCAGGCACTCCACACCCCTAGCATCACTGAAAGACAGAGAGTACCACAACCTTCAAATAATCTGCAAGTAGAGGGAAAGCTTTTTCCAGAATGATTTCTGCAGCCCACCTACCAACACTACAAGCCAAAGGGTACAGAAAATGGGAAGAGGTAAGCAGAAGACAGAAAAAGTACAGATAAATTCACCCCCGGATGTGAAAAAGTAAAGGTCAAAATATTAAGCACAGGTTGGAACCTGATAATCCACAGCCCTAACAGTGGAGTAGGTATTTGAAGAAGTAGCGGCCTCAGAGAAGCAGTGTTTCTTGGGGCGAATGAGATACAGAGAGAAAAGATGGTCTCCCCTAGGGACATGGCAGTAGTCAAGGGAAAGAAGGAAATGAGAGAGAAACACTAAGGAACCAGCAGAAACAAAACACAAGCTAGATATACCACCCTCCTTCCACCCTTCCCACCCAACACCACTAACCATAAAGAAACTGCATGGCAGAAGGCAGTCTCAAAGTAAGAACTTTGTCCACAAAATGAATAGGAATAAATAAAAGCAGACTACATCTACTGCAAAATGTCAGAAAACATGAATAAAATCTTTTCTGATGATGAAAAGTCTCTCCCACAAACAACAAACATGAAGCCAAAGAAAACTGTAACATAATACTCCAAGCTGAATCCAGTATGCTCAAACAAGCATTTAGGGGTATGAAAAATCACCCCTGAATTAGAAATGTAAAGTCAAAGAATAAAAATGGACAAGAAACGAAACAAGAAAACAAACAAACAGGAAGAGATTAAATGAGAGTTGATTAAAGTTAGGAAAGACAGAGAAATAAAAAACAAAATTATATCAGAAATAATGACTGAATCACAAAGTATACAAGCAATGACAGGTTGTAATAAAAATTTAATAAAGGCACTGAAGAAAATCAGGAAAGCCACCATTAGAATAAAAAATAAAATAAAGAAGTAAAAAGGGTGAAAGCCGGGCCTGGTGGCTCACACCTGTAATCCCAGCACTTAGGGAGGCAGAAGCAGGAGGATAGCTTGAACCCAGGAGTTCAAGACCTATCTGAGCAACAGAGCAGGACCTCATTCTCCACAAAAAGGAAGAAAAGAAGACAAAAAAAAAAAAAAAAAAGAGTGAGAGAGGATTGAAATGGAAGACAGGCAAATAAGGTTGAATATAACTGGGTTTCCTAAAGGAAAAACATAGAACAATGAAACAGAACTATTATTTAAAACTATAATCCAAGAAAATTTTCCAGATACAAAGACCTGAATCTACACATTTTCCATACTAGGGAAAGGTGACCAAGAATGATCAACTCTGAGACATACACTATTAAAACAATATTAAGACTTTAAAGATAATGAAAAAATCCTCAGTACCTCCAGGCAAAAAAGATGAAATAATTTACAAAGACAAGAAGATTAGACTGGCACTAGGTTATTAAAAAGCAACACACACAGTAAGGCAAGAGTGTAGTAGTACTTTCAAGAAAGAAAAAAAGGACAAACCAAGGATATTACAGCCAGCCAAGATGTCCTTCAAAACGTCTGAAGCCACGAAAAAAGCAGTTTTGACTGTACCGGAACACTGTGCCGTGTGCCTCTGCTGAGGATTCTACTAGAGAAGATGAGCCTCATTCACCCAAAAGACCATTGTAAAATGTGGCAACTGGTGAAGATCTTCAAGGTTTCGTGTAGGTTCTAAATTTTTAAAAGTAAATTTGGAAAAAAAGGATAAATACAAACATTTAAAAAACAAGACTGCGAAAACTGCAAGGGGACGGATGGTGAATATTTAAATATTCAGTTATAGAGTTGAGAAAAACAAAGGTGAAGTAATGGCACTGAGTAGTGATATAAATATTATGTGCATGACAAAGGAGAATAAATGTAACTAAAAACGGAAGGAAGAGGAAGAAAAGCAGAAAGTAAAAGACCATTGACTGTTATAAATGGAATAGACAGTAGTCGAAGGACACCACTTAAAACTGACAAACAGTAAAAGGTCAAGTAAGAAAAAGGGGTTTTAAAAGTGCACTATAAAAAGCATAAGTACAAAAGTAACCACTAGAGTAAAAATACAAACCTTCTTAAATGACAAAGAATTCTAAAGGGAAACATAAAGAAGAAACATCAAATAAAGAAACTCTAGCAAATATAACACATTCAGTAATTACACCCACAAGATAATATAATGATGTGAAAAAAATACCACAGAATTTAGACCAGTCATGTTGATAAATGTCAGAGGACTTAACTTGCCTATTGGAAGACAAGGATTTTCAAATTGGCTTTCAAAAAAAACAACTCTTCTAAGTACAAAAAAGTATGCCTAAAATCGCACAGATTCAAAAAGATTAAAAATAAAA
>NW_012108141.1:2441224-2443166 GCF_000951045.1 Mandrillus leucophaeus
GAAGTAAGTAGTAGACAGGGAGATATTCCATAAAGAATTATAACAAGTAGAATGTTAGTCAAGATTGCTAGGCAATTTAAATGTTCTAAATAGAAGAGACTGCTACTTGAGGGAAAAAAAACCTTGCCCATTGAAAGAAAAGGATTTTCAAATTGGCTTATAAAAAATGACGCTATGCTGTGTACAAGAAGCATGACTTCTCATTTACACGAGTTTCACTGTAAATGTTTGTTGTATAATTTTATTGATACACTAAAATGATACATTTTGGGATTCTTCAGGATAACCAATGACACTAAGAAAATTCAAACTGCTGAATAATGTTTTCATGAATTAGAGATCAATCAGAAGCGTAAAGAAATGAGTAGGACAGGTATAGAACCACAACCAAATACTGGCAAATCATATAGTAATTCCCTATCAAAGACTTTAGTATTAAGCAGGAAACAGAATCTAAGACCAAGGCAGAACTGAAACTAGAAGTTAGAGAATAGAGAAAAGAAGAAAGAGGAAGGTTTGGCTTTAGAATATTCTGATGTTGAAACCACACTTGTTTACTTCGAAGTAAGATGATGAATGCTTGTGTTATCATAACTCAGTATGAATGCTTGTGTTATTAATAACAGGCTGTTGGAAAGCAGCAGTCCTTCAAAGGGGAATTTTTTTCTTAGAAAATTAGTAGTTTACAGAAGGCAGCACAGGTTTATTCACTTAAAATAGAGTTTTAAAACAACCATTTATTTGTGAAGAGGATGCTTAGTACCTCTGTTGCCAATGCTGGTAGTTATTTTGTGTGTGTATTCTAGAGTAATGAAAATCAGGATTTAAATAATATTTGTAATTCATTTTCACTATTTTAGACTGACCATATATCCTCAATTTGGTCAAGTCATCAGTGTTTCTATACTTTTGTGACCCTATAGGAATCGAAATATTGTTCCTATTTTCAGGCATAAAGCTTATGAAATGATTAAAGATTTCTAGAAAAAGCAAGGTTTTTTGCTTTGGTAAATCATAAAATTGTCTAAAAGCTCTGCACTTGGTTGAACTGGGGATCATAACATGAATTTACATGTGTTTATTTTAAATCTCTGAGTAAAACACAGAGGTGAGACCTTGGCCTCTTCTGATATGCCCAAGGTCTATTTTGAACAGTTCTGCCTGATTTAAAATTACGAACAAGTTCACATTAAAAGGAGCCTTACATTTCTAAAAAGTAATATCTAGGCCGGGTGCAGTGGCTCACGCCTGTAATCCCAGCACTTTGGGAGGCCAAGGCGGGCAAATCACAAGGTCAGGAGATCGAGACCATCCTGGCTAACATGGTGAAACCCCACCTCTACTAAAAATACAAAAAATTAGCCTGGCGTGGTGGTGGGCACCTGTAGTCCCAGCTACTTGGGAGGCCGAGGCAGGAGAACGGAGTGAACCCAGGAGGCGGGGCTTGCCGAGAGCGGAGATCGTGCCACTGCACTCCAGCCTGGGCAAGAGAGGGAGACTCTGTCTCAAAAAATAAAATAAAATAAAAAGTAATATCTATGTAACTATTCTACTCTAGGTATTTGATTGGAATGTTGCGGAAAACAAAAAAAAAAGTCTAAGAAACCACAAACCACAGAGAGGGAACTTTTGGAGGAAAATTGCCTAAAGCCTTAGGCTTTGTTATATAGTTGAGATAAAACATTTAAAAGTATCTCCTGGGTTCTGACTCCTCCTCCTTGGATTCAAAAGACCCTGGTAGGTATGCACTTATACTTCTCCTAGTATGAATAATCCTCACTTTGATTTTTTTTCGTATGGCTACTAGTTAAGGCAGACCTCTCATGTGACTATCATAGAATGAATAACTGATTTAGAATCCTTTTTTTTTTTTTTGAGACAGAGTCTTGCTTTGTTGCCAGGCTGGAGTGCAGTGGTGCGAACTCGGCTCACTGCAACCTCC
>NW_012108141.1:2446406-2447829 GCF_000951045.1 Mandrillus leucophaeus
AAGGATTTTCAAATTGGCTTTCAAAAAAAACAACTCTTCTAAGTACAAAAAAGTATGCCTAAAATCGCACAGATTCAAAAAGATTAAAAATAAAAGGATGAACAAAAATTTTCCAGGCAAATGAAAACAATAAGAAAGTACCGGTTAAAATCCTGATACCAGACTAAGCAGTCTTCAAGCCAGAGAGCATTAACTAAAACAAAATGCAGTGCACTTGAAGTTAAAAGCCGCATTCCACAATAAAGATATGTACCACATAACACAGCAATCACTTGGATAAAGCATAAATCCACAGAAGATATGCTAAGAACTGCAAACACAGTAATAATGGGAGGCTTTAATGGACAATTAGTATTACACAGGCCAAGTGGACAAAAAATAAGTAGAGATATAAAAGATTTAGAAGAACTAATCACTAAGGTTGACCTTTAGGCTATATATTAAACACTATACTTTGATAACAGACAATATACTTTCCTCGCCAAGGGCACATGACACATTCACAAAAATCAGTCACATTCTAGGGCACAAATAAAAGGTTGGTAGGCTCCATAAAGTAGAAATGTTACAAACCACACCTTCTGGTCACAGTATAATAAAGCTAAAAATTAAAATCAAAATCTCCAAATTAAAAAGGTCTTTCCACTGGGAAATTAAAAGGCCTTCTATTAAACAACTCTTGTATGACTAGGGAAATACAAGCTGAAATTAAATAATTTCTGAAAAATAATAATGAATATAGTATATATCAATCTGTGACATACATTAAAATAGTAAAAAGATGAAAATTCCCAGCCCTAGACACATATATCAATAAAAATGAAATAACAAAAGTAAATTAAGTCTCTAACACAAAAACATAGAAAAATGGGTGAACTAAAAGAAAGCACAAGTAGGAAATAATAAATGCAAAAGCAGAAATTAAGATAGAAAAAAGAAAAACAATTGGTCAAATTCATGAATCAAAATCTTGATTCTTTAAAAAACAAAACAAAATAGATGTGGGTGAGGACCACTAACATGATGGGAAGAGGAACATCAGGTAACACACTGCTTATCATTTTTACATTAATTCATGATTGTAAGCATAAAGTGCTTAAAAATTTTTTTAAAAAACCTTGAGCATAACAGTTTTTATTAAACTGAATTCATTTTTGTTATACTCACATTTTCTTCCTTTTGATTACTGAGATGCCACCTGTCAAAACTACAGTCAACGATAGAACATATCTACCTTAATACGTTTCATGCTATCATTTTTTAGGAAGTAAGTAGTAGACAGGGAGATATTCCATAAAGAATTATAACAAGTAGAATGTTAGTCAAGATTGCTAGGCAATTTAAATGTTCTAAATAGAAGAGACTGCTACTTGAGGGAAAAAAAACCTTGCCCATTGAAAGAAAAGGATTTTCAAATTGGCTT
>NW_012108141.1:2450164-2453471 GCF_000951045.1 Mandrillus leucophaeus
CAGACCTCTCATGTGACTATCATAGAATGAATAACTGATTTAGAATCCTTTTTTTTTTTTTTGAGACAGAGTCTTGCTTTGTTGCCAGGCTGGAGTGCAGTGGTGCGAACTCGGCTCACTGCAACCTCCACCTCCTGGGTTCAAGCAATTCTCCCACCTCTGCCTCCTGAGTAGCTGAGATTACAGGCATGTGGCACCATGCCCAACTAATTTTTGTACTTTTAGTAGAGACAGGGTTTCACCGTGTTGGCCAGGCTGGTCTTCAACTCCTGGCCTCAAGTGATCGCCTGCCTCGGCCTCCCAAAGTGCTGGGATTACAGGCGTGAGCCACCATCTGATTGGGTACAGATGACTTATGATGTATGTTCTATTTAGATTCCTGGATTCTTCAACTGACTCAAGCTCCTAGGATGATGAACCACCCCACCTTCCACAGAAACCTGAGACTGGGGATCTTACAGAACTGGTCTGTATTCTTCTAGAACCAGTCTGCAGGTATGTTTTCCTTGGGAAATTCTGAGGTACCTCAGGACTGATTCAAATAAACATATCTGGGCTGGTACAATCTCAGAAACACAATAAGGAGAACCATTCATGTTGAACAGCATTGTACTACCTGAATTGCTGTTAGCTGCTTATTAACTTCACATGCTCTCAGTGTCTATTTTCTCAATCACACTTTTTCAAGTCTCTGGATGTTGCAATCCTAGCTCTGTGATCTACTAGCTGTGTTACATTGAGAACAATATTTAACCTCTGTATGACTATACGAGGGAGATAAAAAGTATACAGTTTAAAAGGTAAAAGAGTATATACCTTAAACGAATAAGAGTTAACTGAGATAACTCATGCACAGGCCTTCCTACATAGTAACTGCAGGCCTTCTTATATAGTAACTGCCTCAACACATATACCAAACAATTGGATAGCAATAACATGAACAACAATACTATCTGGCAGGGTGCAGTGGCTCATGCCTGTAATCCCAACACTTTGGGAAGCCAAGGTGGGCGGGGATCACTTGAGCCAAGAGTTAGAGACTAGCCTGGTCAACAGAGTGAGACTCTGTCTTTACAAAAAATGAAAAAATTAGCCAGGCATGGTGGTACTTGCCTGTAGTCCCAGCTACGTGGAAGGGTGAGGTGGGAGGATCCCTTGAGCCCAGGAGTTCAAGGCTGTAATGAGCCATGATCACTACTGCACTCCAGCCTGGGAGACAGAGCAAGACCCCATCTCAAAAAACACCCCAAAATCCCAATACTATCTTTATAACTTAAGCAGTGTATGTAAACTAACTCACTTTCCCATAATAAAGAGCTACATTACGTTTCATATACGCCCACTAACAGAAAAGAAAGTGGGTTTAATCTGCATTGACTAAACACAGGGACTAGTATAATGTAATATGGAATTAAGCTATTTACGATCACATTTCACCCATACGTAATACCATCTAGTAGGGAGGTAATATGAAAGAAGCACAGAACTTAGAATCAGGAAACTTAATTCTGTCATCAGTTAACTGTGAGAGCATGGGCAGACCTTTTCATATCTCTGAGTCTCAATTTCCACCCTTACTAAATGAAATTACAGTTGTGTTTTTCAAACCCTTCTTAAGCAGTGGAAATGTTTCTTTAAATCTTCTGAGCCCCACATACCCTCCTCTCTGCCCCAGAGACACCTCTATGAAACACAGAGAGCTCCACTGAACATAGTCTGAAAACTACAAAGATAAAGCTCTTGCAGCTTTTATATTGAAGGCCTATGATATATTTATATTCTGGCCTAGGCATCCATCAAGTTCAAGGCTTCAGGTTTCCTAAAATAAATCAGATATAGATACAGATAAAATAGTATATCACTTGTATATATTCACAATCCTTAAATATAACTAGAAGTAAAACAAAAGTTACCTTAACTTCTGGATATTCTTATTTTCACTTATTCTATTAATACCTGAAAAAACAAAATATTTAAAATCTGCTCATTTATATATATTTCATTAACTGAAATTTATTATTTCAAAAGTTCAATTTACAAATTCATGTTCATCACCGAAGATCCTGACAATATGTAAAACACACATATAACAATGGCAACAACAAGTGTTATTTTTTCCTTTTATGTGAAAGTACATTTTAATAGCCTACAGCAGGCCAGGCATGGTGGCTAATACCTGTAATCCCAACACTTTGGGAGGTTGAGGTAGGAAGATTGCTTGAGGCCGGGAGTTTGAGATCAGCCTGGGCCACATAGTAAGACCTTGCCTCTACAAAAAAAAATTTTAAAAAACAGCCTATAGGCCAGGCGTGGTGTAAGCCTGTTATCCCAGTACTTTGGGAAGCTGAGGTGGGCGCATCACTAGAGGCCAGGAATTCGAGACCAACATGGGGAAACCCCATCTCTACTAAAAATACAAAATTAGCTGGGTGTGGTGGCATATGCTTGTAATCCTAGCTACTTTGGAGGCTGAGGCAGGAGGACTGCTTGAACATGGGAGGCAGAGGTTGCAGTGAGCTGAGATCGTGCCACTATACTCCAGCCTGGGTGACAGAACGAGACGCCGTCTCAAAGAAAAAAAATAGCCTATAGCACTTATCTAAATCACGTTTTTACAACAAAATGTGTTTAATTATATGCTCTCTATTGGCCCAATTCTAATTTTACTGGTACAGATCTCACTGGCACTATCAAGATAATGTAGCAAGTAAACTTATAGGCACATATGACCTAATATCAATATTCTATGACCTGACCTTTCTCCAGATACAGTCCAAACTGACTTAAATAGACCAGCTAAATATCTTCTGACATTTTAACTGTTTTTCACTGTTTGGAAATGCTTTTGACCAGGCAACATCACTTGTAATTGGGTAGAGAAACTTCTGTCTGGTGAGTCAAAACCGGTCTGTATATTTTAAGCAGGTATACTGAAATGATAAACAACCAAGATTTTTGGAATATCTTGGTGGAATGTAAGCAGCTTTTTCACATTTAAAAAATGAATGAGCCTGTAATCCCAGCGCTTTGGGAGGCCAAGGAGGGAGAATTGCTTGAGCTCAGGAGTTTGAGACCAGCCTGGACAATATAGTGAGATCGTGCCTCTACAAAAAATTTTAAAAATTAGCTGGGTGTGGTGGGCCATACCTATAGTCCCAGCTCCTCAGGAGGCTGAGGTGGGAGTATCACCTCAGCCCAGGAGGTTGAGGCCGCAGTGAGCCATGATCACGCCACTGCACTCCAGCTTGGGCAACAGAATGAGACTTTGTCTCAAAAAAAAAAAAAAAAAAAGAGTGAGAGAGGATTG
>NW_012108141.1:2453736-2460986 GCF_000951045.1 Mandrillus leucophaeus
AAAGAAAGAAAAAGAAAAAAATGAATATATTCTGTGTGCAGAATTCAGACTAATGAATAGAAGTAAAGAGAGGCAGAGTTTAGTTCAAGGTGGAGATGGATTTTCTAAAGACTACAGTACCCTGAATATATACCTGGAGGGCTTCCTTGAGAGGTGTTGAAGGTAAGAATGGGTGAGCACTTGTTGAAACGGCAACTGCCACTAGTATTCTTTCTTGGGTAGAGTGTTGGACTAGAAAATCTCTAAAATCTTCTCCAATTTGGACATTCTATGATTTCCCATGGAAAACATCCAACAAAAAGCTGACCCAAAATATGACTTCTCACAGGTGATGTCAGTCAACAGCAAAGCTAGATAGGAACAATTCTACTGCTTCCAGCAAGTCTCATGCTATTTTGTTAAAAATGTTTGGCTCTAGATGAATTATAATAAAGTTTTAACTTTTCTTTTTTCTTTCTGTCTTTTTTTTTTTTTTGAGATAGGGTCTCACTTTGTCATCCAGGCTGCAGTGCAGTGGTGGCTCAAGCGATCCTCCCACCTCAGCCCCCCAGGTGGCTGGGACTACAGCTGCACACCACCACGCCTGGCTAATTTTTGTATTTTTAGTAGAGACGGGGTTTTGCCATGTTGCCCAGGCTGGTCTTGAACTCCTGAACTCAGGGGATCTGTCTGTTTCAGCCTCCCAAAGTGCTAGGACAGGGATGAGCCACCATTCACAGCTAAGTTTTTTTCCTTTAACATTTCTGCATATATGTTTACAGTAGTATTAAATTCATCTTATCCCAAATCTCTCTTCATCTCCTCACTAAACCTTCTTTCTTGGGTATTTCAAATATCTTCATCAATTCAAATTCCATATCCAATTAATCACCATATTCTGTTAAGTTTAAATATGTATTATCTTTTAACTCAGTAAAGAAGACTTAGGTAGGGTCACAAGTCATAAGGACAAAATCCTTGAATATGCAACTTAGTTCATTTTACTCCCATTGTATTTTTATGCTTTCATCAGTTCTTAACAGGCCTACTACAAAGTATCTCAAAATGATGTTTCTAGTTTTAGTCTCTTAAAATCATTAAAAGTTTCCTATAAAACCAGAGCCATCTTGCTGTCTTGCTCAAAGACTAAGGTTTGAACTAAGACTAGCACTCTTAGGCTTGCCCTTTAGATCTGGCCTAACCCACTTACCAGTTCATTCTCTGGCCACTCCCTGACATACACTGTGCCCCAAAGATGTCTTACTTGCTGTGCCCTCAGTGGGTCATGCTCTTTTAGGACTCTGTTTTTATTTGTACTGTTCTTTTTGTCCTTCCTTACCCTCCTGGCAAAAACCTCTCCAGTTTGGCTTTTAGGGATATTACTGGTAGCAATGCACATTGATCCAGTTTTAAATTTCAGCATTCTAATAAGAAAAAAAGAAAACTACCCAATGTCTCTGAAAAAATAATGCAGAGGACTGTATTTGAAGGACATGCTCCCCTTACTCTTCCCCTATCAAAAGTGGCAAGCTTCAACTAAAGAATTCATGCATACAAAGCACTTAGCACATGGAGCGGCGCACGTAGCAAGCCTTTGATAACTATTAATTACTGTTGCTGGCATTTAGATAGTTTACAATATGTTATTGCTATGAATATAGTGTTTCTATAAATACTAGAAATAGAGCTGTTTAAAATCAAGACCAATCAAGTTTCTATCCTCATGAACTTATATTCCAATGGGGAAAGAAAGGCACTAAGGGGCAAAAAAATCACAAATATAATTTTGGGGAGTTGTCAAGTACAATAAAGAAAATAACACAGGATAGTGGTATACAGAGAGATGGAGTTGAGACTCCTGATATGGTTTGGCTGTGTCCCCACCCAAATCTCAACTTGAAGAGCATCTCCCAGAATTCCCACGTGCATGGGAGGGACCAAGGAGGAGGTAATTGAATCATGGAGGCCGGTCTTTCCTGTGCTATTCTTGTGATAGTGACTAAATTTCATGAGATCTGATGGGGTTATCGGGGTTTCCACTTTTGCTTCTTCATTTTCTCTTGCTGCTGCCATGTAAGAAGTGCCTTTCGCCTCCTGCTATGATTCTGAGACCTCCTCAGCCATGTGGAACTGTAACTCCAATTAAACCTCTTTTTCTTCTTCCCAGTATATCTTTATCAGCAGCGTAAAAACGGACTAATACAGTAAATTGGTACCAGTAGTGTGGGGTGTTGCTGAAAAGATACCCGAAAATGTGGGCGTGACTTTGGAACCGGGTAACAGGCAGAGATTGGAACAGTTTTGAGGGCTCAGAAGAAGACAGGAAAATGTGAACTTCCTAGAGACTTGTCGAATGGCTTTGCCCAAGATGCCAATAACAATATGGACAATAAGGTCCAGGCTGAGGTGGTTTCAGATTGAGATGAGGAACTTGTTGGGAACTAGAGCAAAGGTCACTCTTGCTCTTCTTTAGCAAAGTGGCTGGTAGAATTTTGCCCCTTCTCTAAAGATCTGTGGAACTCTAATCTTGAGAGAGATGATTTAGGGTATCTGGCAGGATAAATTTCTAAGCAGCAAACCATTCGAGAGATGACCTGGGTACTGTTAAAAGCCATTCAGTTTTATAAGGGAAGCAGAGCATAAAAGTTTGGAAAATTTGCAGCCTGACTATGTGATAGAAAGGAAAAATCCATTTTCTGGGGAGAAATTCAAGCCGGCTGCAGAAATTTGCATAAGTAGCAAGGAGTGTAATGTTAATCCCCAAGACCATGGGGAAATGTCTCCGGGCCATGTCGGAGACCTTCATGGCAGCCCATCCCAACACAGGCCCAGAGGCCCAGGAGAAAAAAGTGGTTTCGTGGGCTGAGCTCAGGGTCCCTGTGCTGTGTGCAGCCTAGGGACTTGGCGCCCTGTGTCCCAGCTGCTCCAATCATGGCTGAAAGGGGTCAATGTGCACCTCGGGCTGTGGCTTCAGAGAGTGGAAGCCCCAAGCCTTGGCAGCTTCCATGTGGTATTAAGCCTGTAGGTGCATAGGCCTCAAGAATTGAGGTTTGGGAACCTCTGCTGTATTTCAGAAGATGTATGGAAATGCCTGGATGCCCAGGCAAAAGTTTGCTGTAGGGGTGGAGCCCTTATGGAGAACCTCAGCTAGGGCAGTGCTGAAGGGAAATGTGGGGTCAGAACCCCCACACAGAGTCCCTACTGGGGCACTGCCTAGTGGAGTTGTAAGAAGAGGGCCATCATCCTCCAGACCCCAGAATGGTAGATCCACCAACACCTTGCACCATGCATCTGAAAAGCTGCAGACACTCAACACCAGCCCATGAAAGCATCTGGGAGGAAGGCTGTACCCTGCAAAGTCACAGGGGTTGGAGCTGTCCAAGACCATGGGAACCCACCTCTTGCATCAGGTTGACCTTGATGTGAGACCTGGAGTCAAAGGAGATCATTTTGAAGCTTTAAAATTTGACTACCCTGCTGGATTTTGGATTTGCATGGGCCCTGTAACTCCTTTGTTTTGGCCAATTTCTCCCATTTGGAATGGCTGTATTTACCCAACACAGCCCTCATTGTATTGAGGAAGTAACTAGCTTGTTTTTTATTTTGCAGGCTCGTAGGCAGAAGGGACTTGGCTCATCTCAGATGAGACTTTGGACTGCTGACTTGGGTTAGTGCTGAAATAAGTTAAGACTTTGGGGGACTGCTGGTAAGGCATGATTGGTTTTGAAATATGAGGATATGAGATTTGGAGGGGCCGGGGTGGAATGATATGGTTTGCCTGTGTCCCCACCCAAATCTCAACTTGAATTGTATCTCCCAGAATTCCCACGTGTTGTCGGAGGGACCCAGGGGGAGGTAATTTTCTCTTGCTGCTGCCATGTAAGAAGTGCCTTTCACCTCCCACCATGATTCTGAGGCCTCCACAGCCATGTGGAACTGTAAGTCCAATTAAACCTCTTTTTCTTCCCACTCTCAGGTATGTCTTAGCAGCGTGAAAACAGACTAACACAGCCCCTCTAGTTAGGGTAGGTGAGGGAAGGCCTTTCTAAGGAGGTGGCATTGAATTGAATGACAGAAAGAAGTCAGCCTCACAGGGGCCAGGGGTAACTTCTTAAAAGGAAATGCCATCACAAAGGCCCAAAGATGAGAAGAGCTCAGAGTTCACTGACTCCCAATGAAGAAGGCTAATGAGGTTGTACGGTAGCTAAGTGGGGATGAGAGGGCTTCTAATGGAGGCCAACTGTGTGTAATGCCAAAAGGAACACTGTGCTTATCACTTCCTTTCCTACACTATCCTGAGAAGATGTTAGTGAGGTTGGTGGAGGTAGAGCTCATGGATCCTTGAAAAGGCCACATACTGAAGACTTTGGGGCTTATTCTAAATGCAATGCAAAGCGCTGGAGGATTTTAATCAAGGGCATATGATCCTCCAGTATACACTAGGAGAAGCTGGGGCCAGTAGTCATAAATCCCTGGAGCAGTCCAATAAAGGGACTAAAACCCAACTCTGAAGTAGGTCAGACATTAAAAGTAGATAGTGCTGGGGTTGAGAATGGGGATTGACTACAGATGGGTACAAGGGATCATTTTTGGATGATGGAAATGTTCTAAAACTGAACTGTGTAGTGATTGTACAATTCAGTAAGTTTATTAAAAATCACTGGACTGTCCACTTCAAACAGATGAATTTTATGGTATGTAAATTATACCTTATAAAGCAGTTTGAAAAGCAAGCAGATGTGGGGAGTGTGTTAGTTTGTTTTCACACTGCTAACAAAGACATTCCCAAGACTGGGTAATTTATAAAGAAAAAAGAGGTTTAATGGACTCAGTTTCACATGACTGGGGAGGTGTCACGATCACAGAGGAAGAGCAAGGGAAGTCTTATGTGGCGGCAGGCAAGAGAGAGTTTGTGCAGGGGAACTCCCCTTTATGAAACCATCAGATCTTGTGGGGCTTATTCACTATCACGAGAACAGCACAGGAAACACCTGCCCCCATGATTCAATTACCTTTCACTGGGTCCCTCCCACAGGGAATTGTGGGAGCTACAATTCAAGATGAGATGGGGGTGGGGATACAGCCAAACCATATCAAGGAAAGTGGGAAGTGTAAATTAGCTGTCTGGGTCCCCGAAGTGAATCACTAAACTTGAACACTGAATTTTCCTGTATCCTGAAAACTCCAAAGTGTCTTTATTCCAGATGACTAGTGGTTGCTTTTAGCCATATTTTAACACATGGAAGCACTTCTGCATTCCCTCTTTTCCCCAGGCCTGGACCTCAATCCCCAGGTGTCTGCAACTTTTACTTAATATACATATGATGGATAACCAATAATGATTCAGCTAAGGTAAGGACAAAGCCTTTGCCACTTTTTACCTTTATTCTGTTTAGCCAGAGCAAATAGTGATATTTTAATAGGAATACTCTTAAAAAATTGCTTTAAATGCCAGACTACCTCCTTCCTATGCACCACTTAAATTTCTTTTCTTATCAGATTCCCTATTCAAATCCTTTCTTTAGGATGTACAGGATTCAGATAAATATACAGTGATCTCCACTATTGTACCCCACTACTGCCCCAGCTGAAGACCTGTAAACTATTCATCAGTACAGTATGCTATGTGATTTATGAGCACGCTTATATGTATTAGTTCCCTACAGTTTCCATAACAAATCATCACAAACTCGGTAGCTTAAAACAGCAGCAACTTATTCTTTCATAATTGTGGAGGCCAGGAGTCCAAAATCAGTCTCATGGGGAAGAAAGCATAGCGTTGGCAGGGCTCCCTCCACCTTTGGAGGCTCTGCAACAGAATCAGTTCCTTGTCTCTTCTAGCTCTATTGGCTGCCGGGCATTTGGTGACTTGTGGCCACATCACTCCAGTATCTGCCTCTGTGGTCATATTGCCTTCTCTTCAGCCTGTATCAAGTCTGCTTCTCTCTCTCTCTCAGGACCTTTGCGTTTGCATTTAGGATCCACCTAGATAATTCACGGTAATCTCTCCATTTCAAGGTACTTAATCACATATGCAAAGGCACTTTTCCCTTATAAGGTAACATATACAGGTTTCAGGGATTAGGACCTGATATATTTGAGTGGCCACTGCTCAGCCTACCATATAATTTGGGGCCACCTAGCTGGGGAACCGGTGGATCACAAGAGGCCCTGTTTAATAAACGGTGGAGGTCTAAAGTGGCTCACTCATTACATTCTAGATAACACTGAGTACTCATTGTAAATGCACAACAACAATAAGAGCTTTGCATACATACAAATAAATTGCTGTCTTCAAATTGTTTTGGGAGTATAATATCATCTCTATGGCATGGAAACCATTTCACCCACAACACAAGTAAGATAACCATACCAAGATTAAAAACAGTGAGCGCAGTACGGAGATAGGAGGACCACATCTCTCTCACTACTCCTCCACCCCTACCTGATGAGTTTCCGCAGAGAAACAGTACTACCCAGCATGTCTCTGGGATATGTGGAAGCCCTGGTCCTTCCCTCCCCGCCCCCAACTCCCCGCCCCGACCTTAATCGGCAGCTGAGAGAAGCAGCAAGAACTGGTTGCCAGTCAAAAAACCTGGGCAACAGCCTACCTCACTTCTACCTTCCCCTGACCTTGGAGTTGAGCATGAGGCACAAACAAAACCTGGAGCAGCCTGAGTGGAGCCTGGAGCAGAGTGCTGTGGAAAAGGATGGAGACTTTCCAGAATTCATTGTGCCGCTGATTGATGCTGATAATGGGGGAAAGCTCTGACCCCCACATGTGGTTTACAGACAAGGCTCAAGCTCTAAGGGACCTCGCGCCGGAGTTTAACACCATTCCGTCTCGGATGCGAGGCTGTCCTCTTTTACCGCCAAGTCTTCCCCATCTCCTCCCCCTGTTCGCGGCGGCGCGGCAGATACAGTTGGCAGTCATGTTGGGACAGGTTATTCGGTGATTCTCTTCCCCACAAATCAAATTATTTTGTTCTTCAAGGTCCAGGTTTCAGCGCCACCGTCCCCAGGGGTCTTGCGATCCCCGAAAACAACAGCAGTTCATTCCAGTAAAGAAACAATTTATTGGGCATCTACCATGTGCAGAACAAACACGAGGCACTGGAAGATTCCAGAAAATGAACACGAGTCGCTCCGGGTCCTCAGAAGAACCCCACTCCCACCCCACCATCCTCGTCTCACGGGCCGCGCCCCGCCTGTACCTGCAACCAACACCTAATCCTAAGACACCGGCCGCATCTCCGCGGGGCGCCGGCGGG
>NW_012108141.1:2461476-2506817 GCF_000951045.1 Mandrillus leucophaeus
CCACAGCCTCCTAACTGGTCTCCGGCCATACTCCTGCCCCCACCCCAGCGCCTCGGACCACTGTCGTAGCTGCCCCCACCGTGGTCTTCCCAGATAACTCACTGACCAGCACCAGTCCGAGCTCTTACCTGCCTAAGAGTCAAGCCCAATCTGGTGTTGCCCACCGGGCCTCCTCCTCTGACACCCCCACCTCACCCCACGTCAAACCCACCTCCCATTGCCACTCCTCACATTCCAGTTTGAACATTTCAAGTTAACAGAATTCACATTTTGCAGCTCTGTTTTCTCAGTCCCCGAATGTTTTTCAAGTTCAATCGTGTTCTCGGCATAGCTGACCCTTCTGCCTCTGGTGACTTGTTCCCTCCGCTGTGCTACAGTTACCCTCTGTCGTTATCTCTAATATAAAATTTATCAGATTTTTGCTGCCCAAATTATCGATCAAATGGAACGCGTCCAGAAAGGCCAGTGTCTGATAGATGCAGCCTGCGGCGTTTAATTCTACTAGCAATCACATTGTGCAGACACCTACAGCAAATAACTTTTTATGTATAAGTTAATTAGAAATATTAGTCTTACATTAAATAATGTAGCTATAAATTTTAATAAAATACATTAAATGACAAAAATTGTTTATCATATCTTTGTAATTTAAGTTAATCCATATATTGGCTCAGAGAGATCTAGGATTACCTACAGAATCGAGCGTTTTAACAGGAAATAATAAGTATTACATGGAAAGGTAAATAATTTAGGTTTTGTGGTCACACAAAAAGCAATTTCTAATTTTTTCTTTTTTATATCAAAACATGAGTGTTCAGTGACAGAAAAATATTTTCCATACCTAATACATGGTTTCCATTGATGTCTCATTTTGTGCTTGTACCCTGGACGCACACAAAAAGGTTTTTTTTCTTTTCAACGTCTTTAATTGAAAGGTGTGTTAATTAGTGTGGCATGAAATTATCTACAACCACATATGTGTACGAAAAGTTGTGTGCCGCTGATTTTACTATAAAATTCACATTTTGAAGTGTCCTGCAGTTTTACAACATTTTTAAAATATTGTATTAAAAACAGTTTCTTAGCTTTTTAAATAAAGAATTAAAAGATCAAGAAAGGAATCCAAAGTCCTTTTCCATTCATTCATTCATTCCACCCATGTTTATAGGGCACCTACAACACGCTATGTGTAGGTTGCAAAAATAAAGCAGGGAACAAATACAGTTCCTACCCTAGTAGTGCTTACATTCTTGTAGAGGAAGATGAGCAATGCACGAATAGATAAGTTCAAATATGCCAGATGGGGATAAGTTGTGGAGACAGAGGTAGGGAGTGTGGAGTTGCCGTTTCATAGTGTGGTCTTGAGAAGACCTCATTGATAAAGTGACATTCAAAAGTGACTTGTAGGGCTGGGGGAAGGGATCTGTGTGGATATTGTGGGACAGAGCTTTTCAGGCATTTGGTTGGTTGGTTTGAAAAATCAACCCAGAGGCCAGTGAGGACTGAGCCGAGTGGGTGAACAAGCAGAGGATGGGGCATTGTGGTTATTTAGGGCCCAAGTCACCAAGAGCTCTTTTAGTAAGGGTCCTCACCTAGGTCCAAGGTTGTTGTGTCTCCCCTCACTGGTTCCTATTGTGCACTAGACCCTGTGCTGGACACTGGGGAGATACAAAGAAGCTCCAGTTTCTGCCCTCAAGGAACCAGTGTCCCTCCTAATGTCAATCCAAATGGTGGCTGGGTTTTGTGAGGATGCAGTTAAGACTCAATTTACGGAAGGCTCAGGAACCTAGAACCCAGGCCTGATCTGAGCTTTGGCACTAGCTTGGGCAAGCCGTTTGAACTTCCAAAGTGTTAGTATTTTCATCTGCAAAATGTGAGATGTAGAAATATCAGAAGGGGCTTTTCTAACGGGGAAAAAAAAAAAACAAACCCTATGACTCTATAAAATCAAAGTGTAGAACTATCTTAGTACAAGAATTTCTGTTAAAATTGTCAGAAAAGTACTTCAGACATCATATATGTGATGCATATATAGGGTCACTTAAAATTTAATTCACAATTTGCTAAGTTCAAAAATAGTCTTGCTTCATCCGACATAACCAGCTTTGTAAACAGGTGGTACTTAGGAAAAAAACACATATTTTAATTTAGCATATGGTATAGATTATGTGAAATTACTTTAACCATTGTGTTTCCTTTATGATTTAGACCTTGAAACTTTTCTTTTGCCGAAGATCTTCAAAACTAAATACAGTGTTAAAGCAGAATTACATAGCAGCCTGGATTAGGGGAATAGATATTTTCCTTTCCTGACTATGGTTTAAAACTTTCTGTTGTACATTGTGTTGGGCATCTGCTTTTTCCCAGTGCCCAGTACAGAGTTGGACATATAGAAGTCATCAATATATATTGTGGAGGGGATAAGTGGCAAGTCATCTCTAATACACTTTGCAAGTACATGGAGCATAAAATATTAAAAGACCATGTAGTTAATGTTCTGACTTTTTTCTCTCTACCAGCAACACAAGGAGAGAAATATATCTAATTAGAAAACTTGAGTTCAAACAACAAATATTTATTGAGCACCAACTGTGTATCAGGAACATCAGTGAACAAAATGGACCAAAACCCTGCCCTCATGTTACTTACATTTCAGTGGTGGGGGACAGATCATAAATAATCACCGTGACAGAATTAATGTACTAGAAGGTGGTAAATGCCATGGGGACAAAGGAAGCAGGGAAGGAGAAGAGGAAGTGTCGGATGGATTGTGACTGAGTCCAAACTTGTTCTTCTTGCCACATGACATCAATCAGTCAAGAGACCAGGAGGTGGAGGAAGGAAAGTGACTTTATTTTGGGGAGCCAGGAAACAAAGAAGATGCAGACCAATGTCCTAAAGAACCATCTTAGAATTATGCGAGCTTTGCCTTGTCTTTTATGTTTAAGTGACAGGGAACCGCAGACATCTGGGCACCAACAAGGGTCCAGGGGAAGTTTGTGAAACTTCTTTGTCCTTGGGTAACATTCTCTCATGTAACAATAACCAAACCTCCTTGTTTCTGTAAATCTAACAAAACATAGCTGTTTATATACTACTTCTTTAATCCTAGGGTTAGTTTCTAAGACTACATGATTGCAGTTTTTGCATTGTATCTTAGTGTTCTAAAATTATCCTAGCCCATGTGCAGGAATGGGTATCCCCTTAAATAAAAAATGGAGTTAGTCATGTTAGTTCTTTTGCTGTTTCACTGTTGCAGTATGGAAACAGAGCAGAGAGGAGCCCCTCCAGGTGTGAGCAGAACCTTGAAGGAGGCAAGGAGCAGCCACGTGACTCTCTGAGGAACAGCATTTCCAGGAGGAATTGTGATTGTATTTCTGGGAACGTATCTTGGCAGCGTGAGTAATTTCTAATATGGGACTACTTTTGAATTAGTTTTAAAAGAAGACTTTTCATATGCCATCTTAATTTAAAGAGTAGAAATGTTTTTGTTCTTTGGAGCCGATTGCAGTTTTAAAACTCAACTTTTTTGAGTTATACTTCACTTCCAATACAATTTTTTTGGGTGGGGGTAGACTGAGTCTCGCTCTGTCGCCCAGGCTGGAGAGCCGTGACTGCAAGCTCCGCCTCCCGGGTTCATGCCATTCTCCTGCCTCAGTCTCCTGAGTAGCTGGGACTACAGGTGTCCGCCACCATGCCCAGCTAATTTATTTTCTTTTTTCTGTTTACTTTTGTTAGAGACGGCGTTTCACTGTGTTAGCCAGGATGGTCTCAATCTCCTTACCTTGTGATCCGCCTGCCTCAGCCTCCCAAAGTGCTGGGATTACAGGCATGAGCCACTGCGGCCAGTCAATTCATTCATTTTAAGTGTACTTTTTGTGTGTGGAAATCATAAAAATCAAATTTTTTTCTTGTCGATATGCTGACAAAATATTTAATAGAATGCTAAAGACAATCTTGGCCGGGCCTAGTGGCTCACACCTATAATCCCAACACTTTGGGAGGCTGAAGCAGGAGGATTGCTTGAAACTAGGAGTTTGAGACCAGCTCGGGCAACATAGAGAGACTCTGTCTCTATTTTCTTTTAAAAATAAAAATTTAAAAGAAGAATAACAGGCTGGGCGCAGTGGCTCTTGCCTATAATCCCAGCCAGCACTTTGGGAGGCTATGGCAGGTGGATCACTTGAGGTCAGGAGTTTGAGACCAGCCTGGCCAACATGGTGAAACCCCATCTCTACCAAAAATACAAAAAATTAGCTGGGCGAGGTGGTGTGTGCCTGTAATCCCAGCTACTCAGGCAGGAGAATTGCTTGAACCCGGTAGGTAGAGGTTACAGTGAGCCGAAATTGCGCCACTGCACTCCAGCTTGGGTGACAGTGTAAGACTCTGTCTCAAAATAAATAAATAAGTAAATAAATAAATAACAATCTTCAGTAAAATCATTTATATTGTTATCACAGTGGTATAGTTTACAATCCTAGACAAAACCAACGAATGCCTTTTAGATACGGGTTTAGAAAATGGAAGTAGTACAAGATTAACCATTTATTTTCTATAAAGGGAAAATACTCAAATTGACAGCGTATAAATTTTGATTCACAGATTGTTTTGGAATGCTTAAATGAAGGTAACATTAGTAGAGGTATAAACATGATGGAAACCTTCAACAGCAAAGAAAATACATGTTTTAAAACAAGAAAATCAATGAGTAAACAACCAAAAAATAAACAGATGAATAAAGCAAGAAAATATATGTAAGTTCTTTTCTTTGTGTTGTATTAGTGTGTAATTATTTTTACTGTCCTGTCTATAATTTATTGGGCTTTTTGAATCTGTGGTTTGTTTCTTTCAAAGGTCTGAAAAATCCTCAATTTTATGTGTATATAAATTGAGAGAGAGAGAGACAGAGGTGGGGGTATTTATTACAGAGTAGGGAGAGAGAGAAAAAGAGAGAGGGACAGAGACAGAGAGATGGGGGAGGGTGATTTGTTACAGGAATTGGCTCACACAATTTTGGAGGCTAAATGCCATAACATGTCCTCTACAAGCTGATGACCCAGGAAAGCTGGTGTTGTAATTTAGTCTAAATTTAAAGGCCTGAGAGCTAGGGGAGACACTGTCCCAGGGCAGCAGAAGATATCCCAGCCTGGGAGAGAGTTTAAGTGTGCTTTTAAGTGATGAGTTTTGAGAAATGTATATACCCAGTAACGAACACTCCAGTCAAGATTTCTGTCTCCCCGGAAAGTTCCTTGTGTTCCTTGGAATCATTCTCTCCCCCAACACTGATATGGGTTTTTAAAAGTACAAGTCTTTTTTTTTTTTTTTTTAATTGACAAACTCTTTTACAGACTGATGAAAAAAGGGGATAGAAGTAGCAGATGGAAGTCAGATAGCTAATAAAGGGAGATTGCCTGTTCTCCTCTAGGTCTTGTTCCTGCCATTGAGATCATTGTCATTAGCATCTTTGAAGCCAACTTATCCTTTATCATAACTGTCTTTTGTTTAAGATCTCAATGCCGTTGCTTTTGCTGAGTTATATTCTTATTAAGATCTTTTACTTCTATTTAGGAAGAAATAGTGTGAGTTTATGGATATATTTCTAACAGTTTCAAAATAATAACCTACTACAATGACTTCTATAACAGTTATGACTTCTGTCAGGGATCTAATATCAAGTATGTGCCATCAGATATTATTATTATCTGGATCTTTATGCATCTGGCAGTTTTGTGACTTTTCACTACAACCATGCTTACCATGATTAAGTGATGAATAATGATCTAATTAATCATAGTGTCATGTTTTACATTTCTTTACCTTTTACAGGTGCTTTTTAAACTTACTGTGGTAAAATATACATAGCATAAAATTTATCTTTTTAACTATTTTCAATTGTATAATTCCATGGCATTCACATAGGCATATTGTTATGCCACCATTACCACCATCCATCTCCAGAACTTTTTCATTTTTCTGGACTGAAACTCTGTACCCATTAAATACCAACTCCTTATTCCCTCATCCCTCATCCCCGGAAAGCACCATACTACTTTCGCTTTCTGTCAGTTTGACTACTCTAGGTATCTCATATAAATGGAATCATACAATATTTGTCCTTTTGTGTCTGGTTTAACATAGTGTGTTCAGGGTTCATCTATGTAGTAGCATATATCAGAATTTCATTCATTTTTTTAAATAAAAAAGTATTACAAATCCTTGTGTCAAGGGCTGACTTTCAATAGATCACAGATTTCATTGATTTTTAAGTCTAGATATTTCATTGCATGTATATTTTGCATTTGGGCTATCTATTCATTTGTCCATGAAGTCCTTCAGTTGTTTAAAAACTAACTTTACTGGCCAGGCGCAGTGGCTCAAGCCTGTAATTCCAGCACTTTGGGAGGCCGAGACTGGCGGATCACGAGGTCAGGAGATCGAGAACATCCTGGCTAACACGGTGAAACCCCGTCTCTACTAAAAAATACAAAAAAACTAGCCAGGCGAGGTGGCGGGCGCCTGTAGTTCCAGCTACTCGGGAGGCTGAGGCAGGAGAATGGCGTGTACCCGGGAGGCAGAGCTTGCAGTGAGCTGAGATCCGGCCACTGCACTCCAGCCTGGGCAACAGAGCAAGACTCCGTCTCAAAAAAACAAAAAAACAAACAAAAAAAAAACTAACTTTATTGAGCTATAATTTCCATTCAATAAACTGTATACATTTAAAGTGTACCATATGATGAGTTTTGGCATACATATATGCACCTGTGAAACTACTGCTTCAGTCAAGACATGGAGCATTTAGATCATTCCCAAATAATTTGAATTGATTGTGTTTTTATAGTTTTGCAACCAACTTATGACATTTGGTGAAGCAAATGCTGTAAATTGCATATTCAGCATCTATCCTCTTCCTCCTTTCTCGAGAACCCCGGTATTGAACACAACATTCTACAGAGCCCTGTGCTTCAGGGGAAGTTCTAGTAGGTAGATCTTGATTCGTTTAAATCTAATCTTTATGCTTTTTCATTCGTCTTCCGAGTGACTGTTTTCAGAGAAAGCATATAATCCACTTCATGGCGTTGAGAAATGAGGGAATATCAGCTGGGAAAGTTTTCCTCAATCTTTCTTTTCTTTTTTTTTTCTTTGAGACAGAGTCTCACTCTGTCACCCAGGCTGGAGTGCAGTGGCATGATCTCCCCTCACTGCAACCTCTGCCTCCCAGGTTCAAGTGAGTGTTCTGCTTCAGCCTCTTGAGTAGCTGGGACTACAGGCATGCACCACCCCACCCCGCTAATATTTTTTGTATTTTTAGTAGAGATGGGTTTTCACCATGTTGGCCAGGCTGGTCTCAAACTTCTGACTTCAGGAGTCACCCACTTCAGCCTCCCAAAGTGCTGAGATTACAAGCATGAGCCACCGTGCCCAGTGATTTTTTTTTTTTTTAAATCAGCTGACATCATGCTTTGATCCTCAATCTTAAGGAGACACATGAGGACATGATCCTTTATGCCTGTGAAAGGCTGCCTAGAGAAATTGCACAACCGTTAAAATAAGATTGATTTTTGTCTATTTAGGATTGTTCTGAGGCCTTCTAAGAAAGTCTAAATAAACTTTCAAACCTCTAATTTAACAATTTATTAGGCCAGGCGTGGTGGTTCATGCCTGCAATGCAACACTTTGGGAGGCTGAGGCGGGTGGATTGCCTGAGCTGAGGAGTTCGAGACCAGCAGCCTGGTCTCAACCAAAAAGCTTGAGAATTGCCAGACTGGGTGAAACCCCATCTCTACTAAAATACAAAAAAAAAGTAGTTGGGTGTGGCAGTGTGTGCCTGTAATCCCAGCTACTTGGGAGGCTGTGACAGGAGAATCACTTGAACCCGGGAGGCAGAGGTTGCAGTGAGCTGAGACCGCCATTGCACTCCAGCCTGGGTGACAAAGTGAGACTCTGTGTCCAAAAAAAAAAAGCAATTTATTGTCTACAGTTAATTTACTTTACTGTTAGTGAGTGAGCCAGAATGGCCAGTAGATGTCGCTGTGATTTCATTTTCAGAGATAACCCAGTGACTTTTCACTCTCTTAAATATTCAATCTAGAAGCATTTTTAAAAATCCAATAAGTTGACAATCACATTAAAGTTTTAGCAAAAAATAAAGAGAAAAACATTAGGGAATACTAAGAAAAATTAAAATAAGAAATGGGAATTTTCAAAAGATCTACTTAATTTTTCCTTCAGTGCTGTTAACAAATACAATGATGTGTAATTGCTAAAAAGTCAAAACAGTGATTAGGAAGATGACATTTAACAGACTGTTTGGTGTAGGGATGCTCAACAAGCGGTAGAGTTGATACGACTGATATATTTTCTGTTCTGGGGCCGTATTCCCAATAACAGCAATATGAGCTCAATAACTCACAGTGGGAATTTTTCGTATAGAGACAGAAAATAAAGTTGTAAACTACATTGCATCTGTTTGTCATGAAGGGAAGAATCTGATCAAGAAAGTAGGAGTAATTCTAAGTTAGAGGCAGAAGGAAGGAGAGAAGTAATGGAGAGAAAAACACAATGTGAAGCTTCATTTGTGGTACTGTGCTAAGCTTCTCTAAATTTTCTCCCAAACCAGGAAAAACCACGAAGGGGTTTCCTGGTGTGTTACTCCAAACTCTTTCAGTTGCAGGAAGCAGAAACTCAACCCCAGCTGGTTTATGGAAATAACAAACAAGTACCTATGGGGTCATAAAACTGGTAATTGTAGGAGTGGGGTGGCTTTAGGCCTGGCTGTGTCTGCTCATGGTGGCCTAAAGCCACCCCACTCCTACAATTACCAGTTTTATGACCCCATAGGAACTTGGGAGGGTAAGAGTCCTCAGGGTCAAAACCACTTTCATAATAATACTAAGACATTGTTTACCTTTCCCACTTGCTCTCTCAAAAATGTATAGTGGAATTTTCCAGTGGCTATATGCCATGTGATAGCGAACAAATTGAATACAGAAGCAGATAGTAGAATCCAACCACCTTCTACTAACCTGACCATTAAAGAGAGTTGCAAATATGTGAAACAATGCCATTCTTCTTGGTAATATTTTTTGTTTGAGACAATGTAATTATTTTTCATAAAAATATTAATATGTTACTTTAACGTGTAAAGGAATTATCATTATTTTTACATGAATTAATATATAAGTATTTTAAAATGTTCTTTTCTATTTTCTAATATAGCAAATATTGGTCGATACAAAACATATAAAATTTCTTTGGAGTCTTCAATAATTTTTAAGCATGTAAGGGTTCCTGAAACCAAAAAGCTTGAGAATTGCCAGCTTAAGTAAGGTAAAGTTGGGCACAAGGCTCAATGGTATCACCAGAACTGTCTCACCCTTATCATAGACTCCTTTTCTCAGAGCTGGTTTCTGTCTCAGGCATGTGATATCAAAGATGACTTCCAGCTGGGGCGTGGCAGCTCACACCTGTAATCTTAGCACATTGGGAGACTGAGGCGGAAGGATCCCTTGAGCCCAGGAGTTTGAGACCAGCCTGGGCAACAGAGTGAGACCCTGTCTGTACAAAACAATTTTTTAAATTAGCTGGCCATGGTGGCATGCACCTGTAGTCCCAGCTACTTGCGGGGCTGAGGTGGGAGGACTGCTTGAGCCTGGGAGGTTGAGGCTACAGTAGGCCACCATCACACACTGCACTCCAGCCTGGGCAACAAAGCAAGACTCTGTCTCAAAAAAAAAAAAAAAAAAGACTTCCAGCAACTCCAAAATTTTATCTACCAACCTAGCAACCCGTAGGAGAAAATGCCCTTTTTTGACAGCACTGGTAACATTTCTAGTTATAACGTTGGTCACACTTAAGTCTCCTGCCCATCCACGTATCAATCATTTGAGCCAGGGGTGGTTTGATTCCTGGGTCATTACGTCCACCCTGGAGCCTGGGACAGGGACAGCCCACCAGCACCACAGGATCGAGGAAGAAGTGCTTCCCTAGAGGGATGTTGAATGGGCATAAAAGACATCCTCTATCAGAAAGCCTGAATCCTATGCTGTTCTCAATTAGAATCCTAACCTTTCTTTCCACTGTCAGCATCCTGAGACAATAGGGTTGACTTTCTCTTTTTGGGGAGGAGAGTCTGATTGCATTCTGTAATTAAGAGTTTGCATCCAAATCACATACCCTAATAGAAGTTCTCCTTATGAATTAGCAATGCTATACCAAAGGAAAGTTGTCTTTTCACCCTAAACTATGCAAAACACCCGACTTAAGCTGAGATTTTATTCCTAAACGTCTGAAGATTTAAATTTCATGCCTGCTTGTGTTGCTTGCAGGATCACTCTGGTCAGATCATTTAACCTTCTGGTGGCCTCTGCATCCTTACCTCTAAAATCAAGGGCGTAGGAGGATTTTCTCTTGCGGCTTTAACATTCTTTGAATCTGATCAGTGGAAGATGGAGGAAAAAAGTTCTTCCAACCCTGGTCTATCAGCTGCTATACTGAAGGTCCACAAAATGAAGTTTTACGTATTTTTTTCAGATTATGTATCAATTTCAGTTATATATTTGTTTCTTCAATATTTTTGGTGATAACCTAAAATGGAGGTTTCATCAGTCTACAAGCACTGGGTTCATATTATCTTTTCCTTATTTCCTTTGCCTTTAGCTTCATTACTTTGATTTTTTTGTTTATTATTTTTTAAATTGACAACTAAAAATTGCACTCCGGCCTGGGTGACAAAGTGAGACTCTGTGTCAAAAAAAAAAAAAAGCAATTTATTGTCTACAGTTAATTTACTTTACTGTTAGTGAGTGAGCCAGAATAGCCAGTATATATACTGTAAGTATATATACTTACAGTGTACCACATGATGTTTTGATGTCAGTATACATTGTAAAATGGCTAATCAAGGAACTAACCTATTACCTCACATATTAATTTTTTTGTGGTGAGAGCACTTAAAATCTAATCTTAGCAATTTCCAAATATACAATACATTGTTATAAATATAGTCATCATGCTGTACAATAGATCTCTTGAGCTTGTGCCTCCTGTCTAACTGAAATTTTGTATAGCTGTGTTACTTTTAATATTAAATGTGGATTCTGTAAAATCCCAGTTTTTACAAAATGTGTTAGAAGTAACATAATAAGAGCCTCAAAAAATAATTTTTCGGAAAAAAAGCCGTTTATTTACCTAGGAATTTTATTTAAAATACATATGTTCTTTGAAATGAAAGAAAAGTTAATGTTTCTCCGTTTATTCTAATTTACAAATTAAGCTGTAAAAGAAAGCCACAATAGAAATTGCATAAATTACCTGTAAGAATCAGCCAATTTTTACCACATACTTTCATTTGGTACACCTTAGGTTTCCTCATGTTTCCACTCACATACTACCATTACATGAGGTTTTACTTTTTTTTTTTTTTTTTTTGTCCTTGAGCCCTTCAAGTGAAGTTACCATTGAAAATCAAACAACACCTCTCCAGTGTTATAAATTAAATATCATGTAATTTAATATCATACACCTGCTTTTCTGTATCAGCCTTTCATTAATTGTAAGTACAAACACCAAAATAATTGTTATCAAGCCCCACAGTAGTTTTTAACTTCAGTTTTCAACTGAATTCTCATTATCCCATACTTTTAAACAGAAAAAAGTTTTAGTACATATATTCCCTGGAAGTAATTCTAATCTGCTCCAATAACTAAATAGCTGAGGCTTCTGGGTTAGATATGGTTATCTTCTACTGTTCAAAGTTTTAATACAAAATATGAATGTTAAATTTTATATAACATTATTACAAAATTACATTGATAACATGAAATCAGAACAACATTCCTTCCCGAGTACCTAGTACTTACCCACAAGGCATTGTAGATTTCTTTTCATTTAAAGAGTGGATAATAATCTTGGAGTAGATAACAATGAAAACCTAGAAAAAAGAAAACCTGCGTCCTGTTTTTATTGAGTCAAACAAGCAGAAATTTGATTGGAAAGTCCCATTTCGTATATTACACTTGGTAGTATTTTCTTCTAATGAAAAAATAAAGCCCTTGTGCCACCACCTTGACATGTACTTAAATGTTTACCCAAATCACTTAGGCATTGCTTCTCAAACTTGGCTGCACAGCAGAATTGCCTGGAGGGTTTTTAAACACACAAATGCCTGTGTCTCACTCCCTGAAATTCTCCTTTAATTGGTACGAGGCAGGGCTATTCTAGGAACTATTTTCTATCCCTTGGTAATTAGCCATCTGTATAGTATTTTTAACTTTCTACGTGTTATCAACTGTAAGACTGTTTGGATTGTCAGGTCTTTGTGGTGAGCTGAATTCTGCATGGCAGTGCTTAGTGTGCAGAAAGGTTGCAGTGCCTCACTTTGCCTTAATCCATGTTCCTCTAACTTCCTTACTCTTTCTCTCAGAGGAGGCAAGTGGCTGTGGCGGCAACAGCGGTGGCTGATCGTCACTGAAAATACCAAAGAAAAGAACTGAGCTGCCACCTTCATATTTTTTCCATTAAGGACTAATTTACCGTGCTTTTTCATTTTCTCTACATCCTGCAAAAGGTTTTTTTTTTTCTCTCCTAAGAAACAAACTATGAACTTATTGTTGAAAAAAAGAAGTAAAAAGTTTTAGCACAGCTTCTCTGTCTCTTTGGGACAAGCTAGAAAATTCTGAAGTGATCCAAAGCATAGTAAGTGCTTTCTTTCTTTTTAAGCTACTTCTGGGGAGGGAGGAGGCTATTGTAATGGTAAATTTCACTCCGAGAGGAAGAAAGGGTTGATAATCAATCAAAAATGAGGTATTCCTTTGAGTATTTGTTATTTTCTTACTATATTGTAAGATGCTTTTAATTTTCTCTGTAAAATAGGCAGAAATGGTTTTAGTGTGTGTATGTGTGAAATAAAAGCTCAAAAAAGCAATCTTCACAGTGCCACTGAAGGAAGTTTTTACGAACGGAGTAGAGATGTATACCACTTGGGGGCTTCAGTGAAAACCCAGAATTCCTGAAGGAGGATTTACATTCAGAAATATTGAAGTGAAAATTCCTTCTGGTTCAGCATCTTGGAGTTCAGCTTGGAAGAACATTTTATGTATGGAAGAATTTGCTTCTCCAAACCTCTCTTTTGGCCGTTGTGTATCCTGAAGGATGGGACAATTTGTGCTGTAGAAGCACTGCTTGCCTGAATTTGCTTCAGGCATTTTAAATTTAACTTGAGGGATCATGTGTTAGCATGATGAGGACCACTGAAAACTTCCACAAGCCTAGTGCCACATTAAACTCTAACACGACCCCCAGGGGAAGGTACATTTATCTGGAGGCATTCCTGGAGGGAGGAGCTCCCTGGGGTTTTACTCTGAAAGGTGGCCTGGAGCACGGAGAACCATTAATCATCTCTAAGGTATGTTTCTTTTTCCAATATTGCTTTTATTCAAATTGTTTTTTTCAACTTGTCAGATTTGTCAAAAATGCAAAATAATGATAACTGCCTTAATATAACTTAATTTGCTGTTTCATGCCTTTCTGATTATCTGGAAATATTTTAGATAGCCTGATATTTGAAAGAAAAATGTGTCTAGCTCATTTATTCTGTGAAATCCCAAGAAAAATGTGCCTATTTGATGGATAATCTTCTCTTTTGTGAATGAAATCGCATACAATCAGTTACCACATGAGCTTTTCAGTTATAAATCAGATTAAAGATTAATAACATGGTTAAGATGGTGGCATGGTATATATTTGTGCATACAAAAATATCTGCTTTTTCTTTCTTTAACTGAAAACAGCACCTAAAAATATTTTAAATTTGCTTATAATTCTGGATAATAGATTGCATAAATACCATTTGTTGCTTTTTTCCCCCACACTCAGAAAGGAGAATTAAATCAGCTTTCAGTATAACTCAAGATCAAAACATTTTTACCTCTCTTATTTATCTGTATATTTGAATCCCTTTTTAAACCTTAGTCATCTTGCAGCATATCTCAATTCTTCATTTATCTTTTGGTGTGGGTAGTCATACCAATGAAATTTTTATGTACTAGGGTTAATATTTTTATTTTTCTCTTAAACTACAGATTAACATTACTTTTTACAATACTGCTTTTACATTTTTAGAATATTTAATAGTCTGATACAATAGATTATAATGGCTTTTCACACATGTGCATTCATCAAGAAACATTTGTAATTAAGGGAGAAAAAATTTCTAGTTTGAGGGTGAGAAGAAGGTAATATGGATTGCATTTGAGCTCTGTTATCGGTTCAGGTTATTTTTCATATCCCCAGAAATAATTCCAAAAGGTTATTTTTCGAATTACTGAAGTAATTCTTACTGTGGATGAGCCAGGGAGAACTGAGTTTCACAGAGGTAAGCCACGAGTGCACAGGACACCATTGTAAGTTGTATGACTTTTCCTTAACTTTCTTAAGTAAAATGAAAGGATGTGCATACGTGTGTGTCAATTAGGAAGTCCTCCCTCTGTGAAAAAATTCAAAACCAAGTTTATAGAGGCTGTCAGTAAATTGGGGTTTGTTTTTCTCATATTACAAGAAGTTTGGAGGTAGATTTTACAGGCAAGGAGAGCAGCAGCTCAATAATGTGATCAGGGACCCCACTTACCTCTCCACTCTGCCATTCTTATGATGTTGGCTTTGTCTTCATGGTTGCGTGATGGATCCCACGACTCCAGCATTGCCTCTTCATTCCAGAGAGGTTTTTGGCTTTTTGTTTCTCATTAGACCTTTGCTTACATCTCATTAACCAGAACTGTACCCTATGCCTATCTTTAGGCCAATCACTGGCAAAAAAATGCCAGTGATTAATACAGACTGATTAGGATTTCTTTCACAGGTTCTGCAATAAGGACTTACTCTTCCTGAAGTCAAGGAATCGTTGGCCACTGTTTGAATGATTTGAGGTTCTTTTTGCAGTAAGAAAGAGGGCATGGTTGCTGCATAACAACTGAGAATTCTGCAATGAACATAAATATTGTCTCGGCATTTAAAAAGTCTAGTTGCACACAATTTGGCCCTTAATGATGAAATATTCTGTATCTATACACTACAGTATTTGACAGTTTGCTGTCAGAAAGGTCTAATCCTGCCAAGAATGAGCCAGCTTCTCTAAGCCTCCATTTTACCTGCAGAATGGAGCTATTCTACTATCTACTTTAATGGGTTGTGTTTAAATACAACCATGCATTTAGCTTAGTGCCTGGTACGTAGAAGGAGCTCAAAAAAAATCTTAGCAAAGATTATGATTATTGCTTCTCATTATTCTAGCAGACATGTGTAGTAGGAGATGAGTCTGGCTGCTGTAAAGAGATCCAAAATAACAAAAATATAGTAATTTATATCTCTAACGTAACAATCCGAGCATAAGCCAAACCAAAAGATGACTCTATGGTGTCAGGGAGCCAAGTTTATTCTATTTTCTTACTTCCATCCTGGAGTGATATCTCATCTGCATCATCCAAGTGACTTGCCACCACATCTGCTTTCCAGTCAGTAAGAAGCAGGGAAGAGGGAAAAGAGAAGGCAATCTCCTTTCTTTCAAGGATCTAATCTGGTCCAATGTGCTCTGTCCACTATGGTAGCCCACAGTCACATGTGACTATTTCTATTTCCATTAAAGGTAACTAAAATGAGGTAAAACATTTTCAACTCTGTTTAAATGTTCCTCATTTGCACTTGTTGCATTCCAAGAGTTGCATTGTTCCGAAGCTCTTGAACATCTTCCCCCATGTTGTCTGTGTGGCAAACTCATTAAAGCTCCATTTCTTCTTCTCTCTGAGGTTTTCCTGATGTCACCCAAGTTGAGTTCCGTGGTCTCCCTTCTACACTTCTATATTATGCATGTATCACATTGAATCATAAAATTTTATTTCTGTTGATTGCCTTCTCAGAAGTCTGTGACCCTTTTTAGGGCAGGGACTATTTTTTTTTTTTTTTCATCTCTATCGCATCTAAATCAGAGCCTAGGTACACAAATATTTGTTGAGTAAATGAAAGGGCATGGCTGTGTCTTACTCATTTTGCATTTTCAGGATCTAGCACAGTGCCTGGCACAGAGTAGGCTCTCAATAACTTTTACTGAATTAATAAGCAAAAGACAAAACAGAACCGATGAGGATGCCAGGCAGACCTCCACTTGGGGCATGTATTCGTTTCCTGTTGCTGCTGTAACAAATTACTACAAATTTATGGCTTAAAAACAACACAACATACAGTTCTGTAGGTGACACACCTCACACAGGTCTCACTGAGCTAAAGTCAATGTGTCAGCAGGGCTGTGTTCCTTGCTGGAGGCTCTAGGGGAAAATGTGTTTTCTTGCCCTGTCTAACTTCTAGAGGCTGCCCACATTCCCTGGCTCATGGTCCCCTTCCTCTGTCTTCAAAGTCTGCAACAGCAGGTTGAGTCCTTCTCACCCTGCAACTGACCTGTGACTCTGCCTCTCTCTTTCACTTTTAAAACTTCTTGTGATTACCTTGGACCTACCAGGATAATCCTCGATAATCTCCCTATTTTAAAATCAGCTGGTTAATAGCCTTAATTGTATTTGCAACCTTAATTCACCTTTGCTAAATAACCTAACATATTCACAGGTTTCAGGGATTAGAATGCAGACGTCTTAGGGGAGACAGGGCATTATTTTCCCTAACACCAGGCATTTGAGCATTGGTAGAAGTCTGTGTAATTAAGGCAGTACCAGGGATGAGACTAAAGTGGTGGCTGATCATGCGTATACTACATCTTCTTTCTAAGACAATGAAAGAAAATGCACATTAGCTTATACACTGCTAACCAGATGTCTGCTATTCTCCCAAGTTAGAGTGACCCTCCATTGTAGGGGAAGGGAAGGGATAGTACACATTGAGTCACACTTATGAAAGGCACATACACATTATACAAAGCAGCTATAAACTGCCAGGTTATGAATGACAAATAATAAATGAAATATCATTTTTCTTTAGATATAAATGAAGCAGGAGAATGAATGGGCATAAAGGATCTACGAAGGGTAACAATAGAATAAATCATTTTTGAATTGCTTTCTTTGGGATTTAGTATCCTTGGAAAGGAAAGGTGGGGTTGTAAAGAGCCTCTGTAATCTGTGAACTTCAAAAAGAAAGGGTACATTTTAAAAAATTGTCATTGTAAGTGGATGCTCAGGTAATTCAATAGTCCAGGAAGTTGGTGGCATGATTTTATTATGACTCACTTACTCTGTATTGTGGCTCAGAAAAGCAGTTCCACCTGCAGAGTGGATGCACCTGCTCCCAGGGCTCATAAGCCAGGTAACAACAATAAACAACAACAGCAGCAACTGCCAGTACTTACTTAGTGCTTATGATGTTCCAGGCTCTATTCCAAGAGATCTACATATGTTCACCCATTTAATTTCCACAACTTCACGGAGAGGGTAACACTCTTATCCCAATGTTATATGTGGGACACGGACCCGGAATTAATTTGAGTAACTTGCTGAAGTTCTCATAGCTACTAAGTGATAAAGTCAGGATTTGAACTCATGCATTCTGGTTCCAGAGTCCATGCGCTTCACACCCTATGCCATTCAGTCTCCATTGCCTACTGAACATTTGACTCTCTCTAGATTCTAGAATTATTATCTGAGTGAAATATGGGATTGATATTTCATTATATAAGTTTTTAAATCTATTCAGGGAAATTTTTTTAAAAAAATACATAATCTAATAAGGTTCCATAAAATAGGTCTGACTACTGCTCAGTCATCCCCTTTAAGTAGTTCAAGACCCATAAAATAAGGGGACACCTGCTGTTCTTGGCAAGTATGTTCATGGTGTCTCCACCTGTAGAAGCATTTCTTTGTGCTTTTCAAACGTGGACTTCAGAATTTAAAGATAAGCCACTGCCCTGGTCTCTTTTGTCTCTTACATCATCAATACTCAGTAACGTGCTAGTAGAAGCACTCCTCCATCAGTGCTTATATTTCTGATTTCTACTCCCCTGGAAGGTATCTGTGCTCTAGCTGGACTATCTCTGTGCTATCTCATTATAAATCTTACTGGTTCCATCTTCCACACTGTCACCCCTCCTTCTCCAAAACTGCTTCCTCCACCTGCAATATCACCACCCTTTTCCTATCAATCCAAATCTTAGCCTCTTTGTCCACCAAGGCTTGACTCACTGACTTTATTTCATCAACACCTTTCCATTCTTTATCTATGGAGGTGAGGGGGAGGTGCTTAAGGCTCATTTTACCAACTCTTCAGCCACACTCATGAGTTCAATTTGAAATGGATTTTTAGGCAGTTCCCCAAGACCTGAATCTGGTTGATGACCCAAAGTCATCTTTTCCATCTCCTTCCAACTACCACATTAGATCAACTTGTTATTCTGACCTTTTAAAACAGACAATCCTCTCTGACATTTTCCCTTTCTTGCTTTTTCCTTTAACATCCTTGGCCCTTCCTGCTAGGGTAGCCTCATCTCTCTGCTCCTCTTCAGCTAGTTTGTTTCTTTCTTCCCTCATTGCTCAATCTCTCTTTGTCCTGCCTTTGCATTCATTCTTCATTCTTCTTATTTCCCCAGTGGCTTTATTTTTTATTTTAATTTTATTTATTTATTTATTTATTTATTTATTTTTTGAGATGGAGTTTCGCTCTTGTTGCCTGGGTTGGAGAGCAATGGCACAATCTCGGCTCATTACAACCTCCACCTCCTGGGTTCAAGCGATTCTCCTGCCTCAGCCTCCCGAGTAGCTGGGATTACAGGCATGCACCACCACACCTCGTTAATTTTGTATTTTTAGTAGAGACGGCATTTCTCCATGTTGGTCAGGCTGGTCTCAAACTCCCAACCTCAGGTGATCTGCCCACCTTGGCCTCCCAAAATTTCAAGATTACAGATGTGAGCCTCCCCACCTGGCTCCCCAGTGGCTTTTTATTATATAGGTATATAAAGGTCCTATAAAGGTAGTTGTTTGCATTTGGCATCCTGCCAATAAATTGTACTCGTTAAGGCCAGATGGGTTTTACTCATGCTGTATGTCCTTCTCTTAGCAAAATCTTTCTCATTTTCACATAGCAAATGCTCAATGAATGTTAAATGATTAATAGGATTGTACAGCTATAGGAAATACTAGCAATCATGTAATAACTTTCTTCATACACAGAGAGAAAACTGAGATGCAAAAAAGTTTACTTATTTGCCAAGATGGTTTCAGTCTTAGCAAATTGAGAGTATGTATCTGTGTGTATGTAACGCCCCAACTAGTAAGGAAGTAATTACTTTCTCTGATTGTGCCCTTTATACTTTTTGTTTGTTTGTTTTTTGAGATGGAGTCTTGCTCTGCTGCCCAGGCTGAAGTGCAGTGGCGCGATCTCGGCTCACTGCAAGCTCGGCCTCCCAGGTTCACGCCATTCTCCTGCCTCAGCCTCCCGAATAGCTGGGACTACAGGCGCCCACCACCACGCCCAGCAAATTTTTTGTATTTTTAGTAGAGACAGGGTTTCACAAAGTTAGCCAGGATGGTCCCGACCTTGTGATCCGCCTGCCTCAGCCTCCCAAAGTGTTGGGATTACAGGCGTGAGCCACCGCGCCCAGCCCCGCCCTTTATACTTTTCTAGGAATCCTAGCTCCCCTGTTAGACTGTTATCTTTCAGAAGCTAAAGTTAACCCTTCATTGATTCCTTTTCTCTCTCTCTCCTACCCTTCTTTCCTTCCTTCTTTTCATTATTCATGGTGCTTAAACTATGCATAACAATTATGAAAATGAAAATGTGGATGAATAAAGAGGAAGATAAGTATTAGAGAGGATATTCTTACAAATCTTTGTTAGACGCTATCTAGGCCAGTGTGCACACAGGTTACTAGAAAAACCTGTTTAAAAACATAAGGCAAGCAGGTTAAGTTGGGCTGAGTCTGACCATGTCTTTCATATGCACATATGTAATGTGATGTCTGTTGAATTGAATTAGATTGGGAAAAAAGGAAAACTCATGTTTTTCTTTAATTTTTAAACCTTTAAGAATTAACTAAATTTTAGTTAAAGTCTTACACATTTTTAGACAAATTAATTTTGATATTTCCTATGAATGTTGTTGGAAATAACTTTTATTCAAGTAGCATGCTGACATGCTGTACCAAATGGGTGTCAGCATCGGTAAGAACTCTGCTTTCTCTCACAGCTAATAGATTCCCAAGGCTTTGCCTCCTGTGCAGGGGGCACAATTTAATTTAGGAAAGATTCATCTCATTTTAGTGAGCCCACAGTATGATTGGAGAGGTATAATGAGAGACTTTCTATCAATTTTTGAAAAAACAAAACCTCAAAGGACATGCTGGATCTTAACTAGTCCATAGACAGACTCTTCCACATCTCTCCCTTTGATGTAGTTCCAAACAGTGAACATCTTATCCAAAGGGCTGTGGTGCAGAGTCCTTGTTCTCCGACTTGGTTCATCCCAGGAGTCCATCCATCTCTTGTGCTCTGACATCCCAGGCACTCCTCAATGAAACAAAATGAGGCGAAGATTCTCTACTAAATCTAAGCACTGTTTCTCCCCCTCTTCTAATGACTTTCTCCACAAAGGCTACATTGGTACACTGTGGATCTGGATTTGTAGAATGGAAGTGATTCTCTTCTGCCTTCAGAGGAAGCTTTCCTGACTTGGCAGACTGATGTGCAGAACACTCTGTCCTGGGTATCTGAGCCTGAATTTGCTGTTATGTCAACTACATTTTTTCATTCCTCAATATCTATTTGTTTTCTTCTTCTCCATTTTGAGCTGTATTTTTTTCTTGGAGATTTTTGAGATTATTTAATTTTTCTTTTTTGGTTTTTAGACGAGGCTTCATTCCGTCACCTAGGCTGGAGTGCAGTGGTGTGATCACAACTCATTGCAACCTTGACCTCCCTGGGCTCAGGTGATCTTCTCACCTCAGCCTCCTGAGTAGCTGGGATTAAAGGTGCACACCACTGCACCCAACCAATTTTTGTAGAGGTGGAGTTTTGCTATGTTGCCCAGGCTGGTCTCAAACTCCTGAGCTAAAGTGATCTGCCCGCCTCAACCTCCCTAAGTGCTGAGATTTCAGGAGTGATCCACCGTGCCTGGCCTAAACCTTTATTTTTGAATGCTCTTTGGTACATGTATATTAATTTATATTTGTAATTTCTATGTTATATGTATGTCACATATATGTATATATGAATGTGTGTCTGTGTGTGTGTGTGTGTGTGTATATATATATATTTTTTCATTTTAGGTGAGGTTTTCCGGCATAGAAAAAAGCATACATCCCAGATAATACAGGGCTCAGAGTGGAAATAAACAAGTTTTATTTCTACTGTAGCTTTTACTGGCTGTGTGACCATGGCAAGTAATAGCCTTCCTGAACCTCAGTTTCCAGTTTCCTCATCTTTCTTTCTTGTTTTTTTTTTTTTTTTGAGACGGAGTCTTGCTCTGTTGCCAGGCTGGAGTGCAGTGGCGTGATGATCTTGGCTCACTGCAACCTCCACCTCCCGGATTCGAGTGATTCTCCCGCCTCAGCCTCCCAAGTAGCTGGGACTACAGGCATGGGCCACCATGCCTGGCTAATTTTTGTATTTTTAGTAGAGATGGGTTTTCACCATATTGGTCAGGCTGGTCTTGAACTCCTGACTTCATGATCCGCCCGCCTCGGCCTCCTGAAATACGGGGACTACAGGCTTGAGCCACCGTGCCCAGCCAGTTTCCTCATCTTTCAAAGGCAGCAGGCATGGTGGCTCACACCTGTAATCCTAGCACTTTGGGAGGATGCGTCAGGTGGATCATTTGAGTCCAGGAGTTTAAGACCAGCTTGGGCAACATGGCAAAACCCCGTCTCTTCAAAAAATTCAAAACTTTGCCAGGCATGGTGGTGTGTGCCTGTGGTCCCAGCTACTCAGGGGGCTGAGGTGGGAGGATCGCTTGAGCCCAGGAGGCAGAGGTTACAGTGAGCCAAGAATGCACCACTGTACTCCAGTCTGGGTGACAGAGCCAGACACTGACTGAAAAAAAAAAAAAAAAAACAAAGGAACATTCTTACCTAATGAAGTTGTTGTAAGTATCCAACATAGTATAAGCTATGCAATAGTGCTTTGCAGGTATCCAGCATAAATAGGCAACTCATATGGCAAAGATGATACTTGGCTGATTTTCTGTATCATGACCAGCAGCTGCTACCTCACACTGAAACACTGAACAGCTCATTCCCTGCCATCATA
Source organism: Mandrillus leucophaeus (assembly GCF_000951045.1). Taxonomy (NCBI): domain Eukaryota; kingdom Metazoa; phylum Chordata; class Mammalia; order Primates; family Cercopithecidae; genus Mandrillus; species Mandrillus leucophaeus. The sequence goes on from NW_012108141.1 coordinate 2,483,709, forward strand.
GAGTTTATATTCCAACAGAAGGGGACTGGCAGTAAATATGTTTGTATATGATAATTTCAGGGTGTGGTAAGTATTATTAAGAAAAAAAAAACCCGATACGATATGTTCCAGAGTGATAGTGTCTATGAGGTAGAGGTATGCAACATGGTGATTAGAGAAGGGTTTTCTGAGGAGATGACATTTGAGCCAAGACCTGATAAGAAATAAGAAGCTAGACACACAAGGAGGTTTTAAGTTGGGCTGAGGCAGGAGAATCTTAGAAAGTTCTAGAAACAAAAAGAAAGTCAGTGTTATTGGAGTACAGTAAGCAAGAGAGTAGTATGAGAAATGGAAAGGTAGGCCGAGATCAGATCACAAAAGGCCTTGCAGGCTGTGGAAAGGACCTTGGACTGGATCTCAATGCAGAGTGTGAGGGTAGATTGCACCAAGAGACTTTCTCTATTCATGGTGAAGTGGACAGACCCATGGCAGGTACTTATACCCTGGGAGGTTTTTAGTACTGGCTCTTAAAGCCACCTTCGTCCTCCCTCTCATGTACATTTCTAAGGCACTTCCTGGGTCTACAACAGGACAGGGCTTTCCAAAAGACAACTGTCAACCAAAAGACAACTGTCTACATCATTGTAACTTATGGAATGATGCGCAAAGAAACCGCAAATACTCTCTTTGCTCTTGGGAGAGTTTTCCTCCTCCACCCCATGACTCTTGATCTCTTGGGTTATTTTTCACTCTCAATTGACAAGACTTGCTGGGTTGCTTTTATCACCGTACTGTGAGTAGCTTGACTGAGGTCCTGCTCTGTAACAGGCATGCTAGCTAACGTAAGCATTACAAAATTCTGGGAAGTCGTACTACTATTTCCATTTTATAGATGGAGAGACTGGAAGCTTGCTGAAGGTCACAAAACTAGTAAGGTACACATCTAAGACCTTTTAACTTTCAGCCTGAAAAATTTCTTTTAAAGTAAAAACTGTATTGTCACTTTGTGATGCCAATGAACCCTTCCATCTCTGTTGCCCCGTATCTTGATAAACTGGTAAAAAAAAAAGTGGAATGCGTGAACTGTGTGCAATCGTCAGGCAACTTGGTGACATCCTTAAGGTGTCCTGCTTGGTGAAATAGGGGGCACATCTACTTCTGTTAACACTGGGAGTTTAACAGGACTCTCCGCATCTTCCCAGGGGCTGCTTCCTGCTGCTTTTTACTTCTCCCAGGCTCTGACCACTCTGATTGTTTGGGCGGGGTATATCCCATCGCATGCATAGGCCATGACAAAACCTCAACCCCCAAGGCCTGGTACTCAAGGAGAAACATTCGACGAACATTAGATGGTTTAAAGCTGACACGGACTGAAACCAGTTAAAAGAGGAAATCAGACATGAGTTGCAAACTGAGAGAACAATGATCTGCTGGGGCACATTAGGTTCATGCCTCCTGACATGCTGATGAGCCCCTGTTCTGAGCTGGTCAACACAACTGATGGTCTTTTATGAAGGAGTGCTAGTTACACCAAACTTTATCTCATTTTGATTGTCCCTTTCTAGCCCTTGCTTAGCTCACAGTGTAGTGCATCTGCTCTGCTTGTCCAGCTTCATCTACTGCTGAGTTGGCTGTGTCCACGCTCAATCTGTCTGCTCTGGTTTCATGATGGTCACTAGCATTCACTTTCCCTGCAAGGTCTACTTTCTGGCTTTCCTAATAGTACACTCTCTTGGCACGATCCTGGGAACTCCACCCTCAGTTGTTACCCTCAAAGCCACTGCTACCTGCTAGGGTCTTGGCTCAATTGGCCTCATCTCTCACTCATTCTTCGTTCCTGGAAACCTGGTACAGACAGATCCTAGCATTCTAAAGATCTCACAATTTAAAAATCCTTGTGACATGAATTTGAAATCAAAACCCAGGCAATTTAAATAGAAATAAACATTCTTCAGGTTAGTCAACGTGCCTAGTACTTTGTATATTAAAGTGTATCCCAAGCCACATATTTGCTAGAAGGTAAGAAGAAAAATTGGACTCTGGAATCAATTGCCTTTCTCTTTTCCTTTGAAAAGTTAAAATTTTTAATGAAAGAAGTTGTATGGGTACAATGTAAGCTTTTATCATCTTGCATGTGTGCTCTGAGAGTTTCACATTTTTTAGACCTTGTCTCATAGAAACTGGGAAATGAACTTCTGGAATTCAGACCCAGGATCTGGCTGCATTCCAGAAATAAATATACATGTTGGGTGGTGAGACAGATAATTAAAAGAATAGGAGAATGAGCAAACTTTTGAGAATGAGAAGGCAGAAAATAGACTCTTTTTTCTCATGCCTTGCTTTTGCTTTTGTTTGTTTTTTATATTTTTACTTTTGAGTATCAGCTAGTGAGTAGCAGGGCAAAAACAAGGCAGCCATTGATCTAAGTATAAGACAGCAGGAGGAAGGTTAAGAGAATGAGTGTTATTCTTTAGGACTACATTCATAGTTGCATGGTGGTGCTCTTGGCTCAAAGTCTACAATTAAATCCGTTGTTGGCACTCCCTTGAAAGCATTACGATCACAGTTTTCCCTACATATGTAAGTCAATAAATTTGACCTTTAAGAAGGACAGTGGGTGTAGACCCCCTCCAGTGGGCCAACACATACTGCAAATTTCTGAACTCAGGCACTGCGAAGTACTACTGCCACCTTGCTTCTTTAACAGAGAAGGCAAAATAAACAGAGGAGGATTCCATGGTATAAAAAAGAAAAAAATACATTATTTATATTTAAACAAATAAAATTATTTACAGAACATTACTTATATGTACTCAGTCTCTGCTGTGGGTCAGGTACTATGTTAGGTTCTTTTATTTATTATTTTCTAGAATGAGATTTGTTTTTACATACGAGGAAAGAGGTTTTTCATAAAAGATAGAGCCAAGATTTAAGGCTAACTCATTTCACTCATTAGTTGTCATATTTAGTCAACACATCATTTATTGAGTGCCTAAAATCTGACAGCACTGGGAAACAACAGAAGATGAGGTCACTGCACCCCAAAGGAGCATGTTCTCCTTTTTTCTTCTTATACCACTGCAACTAACCCATCCACATTTCCTCACCTTCATTTCTGTGCGCATTGGCTGCACTTCCAGCTGTCGCCATCTGCAGTTCTTTGCTTGAAGCCCTTTGCCACAGTAATGACACCAAGAGCAACCCTCCATGACCAACTGGAGTTGGTACGTAAGCAGCTTAGTCCTTTCATCTCTCAAATGGGATGACTCTCATGTATATGTTTTCCACTATCACCTAGAGTTTCTTCAGAGTCCAGCTCCAGTTGCCCACAGTTGTAGCTGGCTTGATCAAACATCTATGTCAGCTGCCTTCCCTTTTCTACCTCATGTTCCCACTTCCCTGTCAGCTTTCTTTACCCCCCAGGTAAACTACTTGCATTTGAAGTCTTGTCTCAGGGTCTGTTTCTGAGGAAATGCAAACTAAGATGACCGCCATTTAGAGAATGCTTACTAAGGGACAGCCAGACCCTAAAGACTAACGTACATCTATCTGTTTCCAAAATCTGTGATCTTTGGACCATTGCACTGTACTATGAACTTCAAGCGGAAGGAATCCCATAGAATCTTACGCCTAATCTTTTTTGGGTGCTAAGAAAAGTGGAAATCCATCCCCAGACAGGGTATTTTGTATTTCTGTATTTAGGCCTTCACCCTCTCGTGGGATGGGTGTGTCTTCTCTTTTCGCCATGGAATTGACTGAAAAGTCTCATTCTGCTTTTATCATCACTTCGTTTCACTGAATGAATCAAGCATCTCTGAATGAAATCAAGATTTTCTCCCTCCCCTCTGAGAGTAGGATCCACTCTCTTGTTCCATAGGTTCTCTTTGGTTCTATAGGTTAATGGTTAAGGAAAATGTGACCCCCCTGAACAGAATAGATAAAGAAAATTATTCATTTGGGGCTCTCTGAGGAGAGAAATTCTTTTCTAGAATTTTATTTATATTACTTATTTTCTTACTCAATTCATACTACAACATAGACTAAAAAGAAAAGTGGATACATACTGTTTTTAAAGTCCAGAATATTTGACAATATAATGTGGTAGTGGTGTGAAGTTTTGCACCTAAGCAGGCAATAGAATATGACAGTTTCCAAACTACCCTGCCCTTGAAATAACAGAATAACTTTTTAACACTAACATGCATTTCCTTGAATAACTTGTAGCACTGCCAAATTCCACACAAGAAGCTTCTTTTCTTCAGGGGCTGCTTCCCTGCAATGTGAATATTCTTTGACTCACTATGTTGTCCATTTCCAATTTCCTTGTTTTTTGCTTGAGTTCACTGAAGACTGACAAAGAGTAGCTTCATGTGACAGTCATTAGTCTGCTTTAAACCTCAACTTGATCTTGAATGGATAGAATAATGAATAGATTTTGTGTCATATAATTCATGTTGTCAGTTATATGAAATTGGCAGTTAAAGAGAAACTAAATATGCTTCCAGTCCTCTCTTTTCTAAATTCATATTTGAATATAATAATGCAAAAGACATTGTTCCTTCTTTTAGTTAAAGCATTCTTGTAGCAGTCTGAACTGTGAATAATAAACATATGCTTTATTAAAAAATAGAAGGTGAGGAAGATAAGTGTTTGACTCTTTGTATTAATGAGAATTAACAAGTGGTTTAAAAAATTGAGCTTGTATGTGTGTGTGAGCACAGGGAGGGGTATTTCATCATAATGAGGGAGGCCTTGGCAACTTAGTGTTCGTTTTAACTCCATTGATTGCTGAACACATTCATGCCTGCTCTAGCTGCAGGGAGGCTGTGGAACAGGAAATAAGAGATTCAAAAAGCAGCACAGAAGAAAATCATGTCCTCTCCTTCCATCTCCCAGGCAGAGGAAAATATGCTTTCTTTTTGGTTAAAATTCCTTGGTTTGTCCTATTTATGCTGTCATTTCAGAGAGATTAAAAGTACACCTTTTCATACATTGCAAGTGGGAATGTAAAATGGTGCAGCCACTTTGGAGAAACAACTGGCCATGGCTTAAAATGTTAAACATAGAGTTACCATGTCACCCAACAGTTCTGCTCCGAAGTATATACCCAGGAGAAATAAAAACATATATCTGTACAAAGACTCATACTCAAATGTTCATAGCCTCATTATTCACAATAGCCATAAATAGAAAAATCCAAATGCCCATCAACTGAATAAACAAAATGTGATATAGCCATATAATGGAATACTATTTGGCAATAAGAAGGAACTGAGTTACAACATGTATGAACTTCGAAAATATTATGCTCAGTGAAAGACAACAGACGCAAAGGAACACATATTATATAACTCCACATATATGAGATACCCAGAAAAGGTTATTCTAAAGGGACAGAAAGTCGATGAAAGATTGCCTAAGGCTGTGGATAGGAATAGAGAGTGACTATAAATGGGTACAAGGTTTCTTTCTGAGATAATGGAAATGTTCTGAAACTAGGTGTTCTGAAAGTAGATAGTTGCCAACTCTGTAAATATAGTAAAAATCAATGAATCATAAAGAAAAACACTACTTCTATTCTGGTAACAAAAATTAGAAAGAGCAAAAAAAGACAGAAATTATAGTAAACCACAAAGTAAATTATTACCCACCACGTTAACCATTTAGTATTGATTTTTTTTTTTTTTTTTTGCAATGGAGTTTCGCTCTTTTGCACAGGCTGGAGTGAAGTGGCATGATCTTGGCTCACTGCAACCTCTGCCCCCAGGTTCACGCCATTCTCCTGCCTCAGCTTCTTGAGTAGCTGGGATTACAGGCACCTGTCACCATGCCTGGCTAATTTTTGTATTTTTAGTAAAGACGGGGCTTTGCCATGTTGGCCAGACTGGTCTTGAACTTCTGACCTCAGGTGATCCACCTGCGTCAGCCTCCCAAAGTGCTAGGATTACAGACGTGAGCCACTGCACCCGCCCGTATTGATTTAATTAACTGAAATTTAATGTAGAGGAAAATAAGCAAAATAAAGCTCCAAAAAATGTCACAGAGTCCTAATTATTCAAAGAATCATAAAGATGTGATTTACACCATTCAATAGATAAACTGCAAAAAAATTGTGCCAAATCAAACAAAGCAGGCACAACAGTGTATATTCTTAATTATTTCATTTGTGTAAAATTTTAAAACTAGTCATTGGTGAAAGAAATCAGACCAATCATTGCCTCTGTGGTTGGAGACTGACTAGAGTACAAGGGATGATGTGCACTAGTGCCCTTTTGATGCATGAAAGTTTTAAATTTCTGGGATGATGGAAATGTTCTATATCTTAATAGTGATATGTGCTATGTGGATACATGCATTTGTCAAAAACTCATTGAACTGTTTCTTTAAGCTCTGCACATTTTACTGCACGTAAGTTATACCTTAAATAAAATCTGATACCTTAAATAAAATGAGAGACAGGAAGAAATTGGCCATTGGTAGCACAAAACAGAATTGAAAGTTTAGAAATGGACCCATTAGATATATAATAATTTAGTATAGGATGAAAGAAGAATTTTTTAAGGTTTTTTTAGAAACAGGGTCTCACTATGTTGCCCAGGCTAGAGTGCGGTGGTTATTCCCAGGCACAATCATGGTACACTGCAGCCTTGAACTCTTGGGCTCAAGCCATCCTCCTGCCTCAGCCTCTGAGTAGCTGGGACTAGAGGCGTGCACCACCATGTCTAGCAGAAATTTTAAATCAGTGAGGGCAAAAAGGGATTTTTAAATAATAATACTGGGGCCAGGAAGGATAAAAGCTGGAGTCATTTCATTCCTAACACCAAAATTAGGTCAGATGAATAAAAGATTCAGATAGAAAAAGTGAAATAAGTTTACTTCATATATTTTTGTATTGTTTGGAGACTTTTATAGCAAATACATTTTAATTTTTTTGTGGTAAAATATACATAACATAAAATTAACCATTTTTGCCATTTTAAAGTATACAGTTCAGTGGCATCGATTACGTTCACACTGTTTGCACTTATCACCAACATCCACCTCCAGAAAGTTTTCATCTTCCCAAACTGAAACTCTGTACCCATTAAAAACCAATTCCCCATTCCTTCCAGTCCCTAGCCCTTAGCCCCTGGCAACCGCCATTCTACTTTCTGTCTTCATAAACTTGATTACTCTAGGTGCTTCATATGAGTGGAATCATACAATATTTGTTCTTTTGGCCTATTTTACTTAGCACAGTGTTTTTCAAGATTCATTCACATTGTAGCGTGTGTCAGAACTTCATTTATTTTAAGGTTGAATAATATTCCATTGTATCTGTATACAATATGTTGTTTATTTATCCATTGATGGATATGTAAGTTGTCTCTGCCTTTTAGCTATTGTGAATAGTGAGCTATGTACGTTTAAGTCATCATATAGATATGTTTTTGTTTTTGAGACAGAGTTTCGCTCTTGTCATCCAGACTGGAGTGCAATGGCACGATCTCAGCTCACTGCAACCTCCACCTCCCGGGTTCAAGCAATTCTCCTGCCTCAGCCTCCCGAGTAACTGGGATTACAGGTGCCTGCCACCACGCCCGGCTAATTTTTGTATTTTTAGTACAGACAAGTTTTCGCCATTTTGGCCAGGCTGGTCTCGAACTCTTGACCTCAGGTGATCCACCTGCCTCGGCCTCCCAAAGTGCTGGGATTACAGGCATGAGCCACCGTGCCCAGCCTAGATATATGTTTTTAATAATAATAAGAAAAACTTGTGTGTACAGATATTTCGGTGAGTTCCTTCTTTCAATTTCATGGGGTCTATACCTGTAAGAGGCATTGATGAATCATATGGTAATTCTAAGTTTAATTTTGTAAAGACCTGCCATGCTGTTTTCCACAGTGGCTGCACCATTTTACTTTCCAACCAGCAATGTGCAAGGGTTCTAATTTATACATATCCTTGCAAAAGCTTGATATTTTCTATCTTAATTTTTCTCTAATTATTTTTCTTCTTTTTTTTTTTAAGAGACAGGGTCTTGCTCTGTTGCCCAGGCTAGAGTGGTGCCACATGATCATGGTTCACTGTAGTCTTGACCTCCTGGGCTCAAGTGATCCTCCTGCCTCAGCCTCCAGAGTAGCTGGGACTACAGATGCATACCACAATGCCTGGCTATTTGTTTTCATTTTTTGTATCGATGGGGTCTCACTGTTTCCCAGGCTGATCTTGAACTCCTGGCCTTAAGTAATCCTCCCAAAGTGCTGGGATGAGCCACTGTGCCCAACCAGTAATAGCATTCTTAACAGATATGATGTGGTATCTCATTTTGTGATTTTGATTTGCATTTCCCTAATATTTAGTGTTGCTGAGTATCTTTTCTTGTGCTTATTGGCCATCTGTCTTCTTTGGTGAAATGTCTGTTTCAGCCCTTTGTTCATTTTTTAAATTGGAATGTTTGCTTTTGGTTGTTGTATTGTAGTTTTTTATGTATCCTTGATATTAACCCCCTATCAGATGTGTGATTTGCAAATGTTCTCTCCCATTCTGTGGGCTGCCTTTTTACTCTGTGGATAGTGTCTATTGATGCATGAAAGTTTTAAATTTGGATAAAGCACACTACTTTTTCTTTTGTTGTCTGTGCTTTTGATGTTAGATTCAAGAAATCATTGCCACGTCCAGTGTCATGAAACTTTCCTCTATTTTTTTCTAAGAGTTTTCTAGTTTTAGCTTTGACATTTAGGCCTTTGGTCTAGTTTTAATTTTTGTGTTTGTGTATGTTTGTGTGTTTTCTTTATGAGATGGAGTTTCACTCTTGTTGCCCAGGCTGGAGTGCAGTGGCGCCATCTCGGCTCACTGCAACCTCCGCCTCCTGGGTTCAAGCAATTCTCCTGTCTCAGCCTCCTGAGTGGCTGGGATTATAGGCATCTACCACCATGCCTGGCTAATTTTTGTATTTTTAGTAGAGACAGGATTTCACCATATTGGCCACGCTGGTCTCAGACTTCTGACCTCAGATGATCCACCCGCCTCGGTGTCACAAAGTGCTGGGATTACAGGTGTGAGCCACTGCACCCGGCCTAATTTTTTTATATGGTATAAGGTAAGGATCCAACTTTATTATTTGGTATGTGGATATCCAGTTTTTTCAACACATATTTCCTACTGAATAGTTTGGCACGCTTATAGAAAATTATTTGGCCATTTATAGCCAGAGTTGATTTCTGGACTCTCTCTATTCTATTGTATTGGTCTAAATATCTGTCTGTATGCCGTTATAACACTGTTTGGATTACTGTAGCTTTGTACTAAGTAAATTTTGACACAAGGAAGTGTGAAACCTACACATTTGGCTTTTTAAAGATTTTTTTTCTTAGTACTTGGGGTCCTTTGAGTTTCCACATGAATTTTAGGATAGGTTTTTTATTTCTGCAGTAAATGTCATTGGGATTTTCATGGAGATTACATTGAATCTGTAGATTGTTTTGGTTACTATTGACATCTTAACAATATTGTCTTCTAATCCATAAATGCAGGGTGCCTTTCAATTTGTGTCTGCTTTCTTTCAGCAATCATTTACAGTTTTCATGGATGCTTTTTGCCCCCTTGGTTAAGTTTATTTCTAAGCATTTTATTCTTTTTGATGCTGTTGTACATGGAATTGTTTTTTGATTTCTTTTTTGGATTCTTCATTGTTAGTGTATAGAAATGCTAATTTTTGTGTGTTGATTTTGCAACTTGCAACATCACTGAATTTGTTTATTAATTCTAACAGCTTTTTTTGGTGGGATCTTTGGAGGTTTCTACGTATAATGTCAACGGAGATAATTTTACTTCTTCCTTTCCAGTTTGGATGACTTTTATTTCTTTTCCTTGCCAATTGCTCTGACTAGAACTTTCAGTTCTATGTTGAATACAAGTGGTAAAAGTGGATATCCTTGTCTTATTCTTGATTTCAGAGGAAAAGCTTTTAGTCTTTAGCCATTGAGTCTGATAATAGGTCTGGATTTTTTATATATGATCTTTATTATGTCACACTTTAAAAAAATCTGTAAAAGTATCAAAAGATGGATAAATATTTACATATTTACAGATAAATATAAATAAACATTTATATCATTTGGGGGAAGAGAATCTTAATAACCAAAGTCAAAAATTATAAGGGAAAGAAAAGGATGATAGATTTAACTCTGTACAAAATTGAAAATATCTACATAGCAAAAGCTTCATTAACTAAAATGATATAATAAATAGGGATAAGATCCTTAATACTGTAAAAAAAGAACTCATATATACATAAGGAAAAATCCACACACAAAAGCTACATTGGCAAAGGACATGAACATGAAATTCACAAAAAAGAATAACCAAGGGTCAAGGAATATATAGGAAAAGAGTTTATCTTCTCTAGTGATTACAAAAAAAAATGAAATTAGATTTTTTTAACCTATAAGACTGACAAAGATGAGGAAGAGTGATAAAATACACTCAATGTAGTAATTTCATATCCTTTCAGTAGGAATAAAAATTGGTTCAGTCTTTTTTGGAAGGCACCAAGTATTAACTCTTGAAAATGTGCATACCCAGCAATTACAGTTGTCCCTCAGTATCAGTGAGGAATTGGTTCCATTTGGTACCCCACAGGTACCGAAAACCATGGATGCTTAAGTCTCTTATATAAAATGGTATAGTATTTGCATATAATCTACACATATTCTTGTGTATACCTTATTTTTTATTTTATTTTATTATTTTTTTGAGACAGAGTCTCACTTTGTCACCAGGCTGGAGTACAGTGGTGCAATCTCGGCTCACTGCAACCTCCAACTCTCTGGTTCAAGCGATTCTCCTGCCTCAGCCTCCTGAGTAAATGGAATTACAGGCATGTGTCACCATGCCCAGCTAATTTTTGTATTTTTAGTAGAGACTGGGTTTCACCATGTTGGCTAGGATGGTCTTGATCTCCTGACCTCGTGATCCACCCACCTCAGCCTCCCAAAGTGTTGGGATTATAGGCATAAGCCACCGTGCTCAGCCCTTTTGTATACTTTAAATCTTCTCTAGATTACTCATGATACTAATACAATGCACACACATCACTTCATTTGCTTGGATTCAACATAGTACTTGTACACATAGTACAAACAACAAATTCAAGTTTTACTTTTCAGAAATTTGTGGAATTTTTTTTCTGAATGTTTTTGATTTGAGGTTGGTTGAATCCGTGGATGCAGGACTGATGCACATGAAGAACATACTGTGTGTACCTCTGGGTTTATGCTAAGGAAATAATTGCGCAAGAGATATGTACAAGGATGTTTAGCAATATATCTGAAAAAGCAAAAACTTCAAAAACTCTATCAACTATGTCTATCAACTATGGGGGCACTGAAAATAATGATGCAGATTATTGATTTATATATATACATGTGATATGCTTTGGATCTCGGTCCCCACCAAATTTCATGTCAAATTGTATTCTCCACTGTTGGAGGTAGAGGGAGGTGGTTAGATCACAGGAATGGATTTCTCATGAATGGTTTAGCACCACTCCCTTGGTGCTGTTCTCATGATAGGGAGTGAGTGAGCTCTCGTGAGATCTGGTTGTTTAAAAGTGTGCAGCACCTCCTCCCTCACTCTCTCCTTCTCCTGCTCCTTCCATGTGAGATGCCTCATTCCCTTTTTGCCTTCCACCATGATTAGAAGCTTCCTGAGGCCTCCACAGATGCAAAAGCTGCTATGCCTCCTGTACAGCCTGCAGAATCATGAGCCAATTAAACCTCTTTTCTGTATGTGTGTGTGTATGTGTGTGTGTGTGTATATATATATATATATATATTTTTTTTTTGAGATGGAGTTTCGCTGTGTCGCCAAACTGGAGTGCAGTGGCAGGATCTCGACTCACTGCAGCCTCTGCCTCCTGGGTTCAAACGATTCTCTGGCCCCAGCCTCCTGAGTAGCTAGAATTACAGGCATGCACCACCACACCCAGCTAATTTTTGTCATTTTAGTGGAGACGGGGTTTCACCATGTTGGCCAGGATGGTCTCCATCTCCTGACCTCATGATCTGCCCGCCTTGGCCTCCCAAAATGCTGGGATTACAGGCATGAGCCACCGCACCCAGCTTTTCTTTTCTTTTTTTTGAGAACAGAGTCTCACTGTATCGCCCAGGCTGGAATGCACTGGCACGATCTAGGTTCACTGCAAGCTCCGCCTCTCAGGTTCACACCATTCTCCCAAGTAGCTGGGACTACAGGCGCCTGCCACCAAGCCTGGCTAATTTTTTGTATTTTTAGTAGAGACCGGGTTTCACCGTGTTAGACAGGATGGTCTCGATCTCCTGACCTCGTGATCTGCCTGCCTTGGCCTCCCAAAGTGTTGGGATTACAGGCATGAGCCACCACACCGGGCCGTGCCCAGCTTTTCTTTATATGTTACTCAGTTTCTGGCATTTCTTCATAGCAGTGCAAGAATGGACTAATACAACATGGAAAGATATTATACATTCATAGCTACATATTTTTGAGTAAGAGAAGTAGGTTGCCAAGTAACACGCCTAGTACAATCCCAGTTTTATTTACTTACATGTTTAAATATTTATTTTTGACAAAATTTGGGAGAATATGTATATAAAAGTATTAAAACTGATTGTATCTCAGTAGTGGGATTTTAAGTGATTCATATTTTCCTCTTTTGTATCTTTTTCTGAAGTCTCTACAATGAACATGTAATCTTGTTAATGTTTTTTGTTAAACAATAATATTACTTTTTCAGTAGCATTAAGTACATTGTTGTGCAACCATCACCACTATCCGTTTCCAGAACTTTTTCATCTTCCCATACTGAAACTCTGTACTCATTAAACAGTAATTCCCTTTTGCCCCCTCCTCTAGTGATAATTGTTTTAAATCAAGAAAATTCTACATTTAATAATTTTATATTTTTTCCCCTTTCCAACTACACATATACTTTTTAAGAAAAGAACAGTTTTATTGAGATATAAATCAAATGCCATACAATTATCCCATCACACATACAATTTGGAAGTTCTGTGACCCTCTTTGTAGTTTGTTTGATGGAAGCATTTTTACCAGGCAGAAAGTACAACGTTGGAAGTGAATGTTCTTAAATTTATTGGAGACAAATTATAGAAGAATAATGATATGTGAATTTAACCTACCATAAACCTGCATCCTGTATTTGGACAGGAGCTCTGTGTACCTTCAAAAACCGTTCAAAACTGGTTTTAGGTCCAGCTCCCTGTGAAAGTTGAGTTAAGCTAAAGAGCAGGAATCCATTAATAGGTCAACAGCAGCAGGGGGGTGGGGATTGGAAAGGGCCTGGAGCAGCTGCGGTTCATTTGGGAGTTTAAAATTGGCTTTTCTTTTATTCTCTTATTCCTGCTACCTCCATAGAATCCAGGAAGAATAGGGATGTTTTTTCCTACATTCGATTATAACAGGCCAAAATCTCTTTGAACATAACCAGTAAAGGAAAGAAGCATCCGTGGCCATCAAACTGGGTAAAATGGTAACATAATCTCTGATTGTAGTTTGAATCCTATTAATTATAATTGTGTAGAATTGTACAGTGAGAATGCTTTGTGAGTTTTTAACGCTAGGTTTTTCAAAGACTACATTCCTCATTAGACCTTCCCCATTAAGGCATGCTTGAATGATGCTACACAGCCGAATAGTTGGGATTTTTTCCCCCTCTTGTCATAGTCTGAAGACAAAGGATTCTTCCGCTTGCCAAAGTTCCAGGGAGCCTAGGTTGAGCCGCTGTGACAGCACTTCGGCAGGGAGCTTTTTATTCAGTCTTCGATTTGCCGTCAGGCCTCATTCACGAAACAGGATCAAGTTGGAGCAGTACACGGAGAAAAAACAAATCAACAGAGGAAAATCTCGCACAGCCAGATATGGCGCCATGGGTCACTTTTTCCTTTCACTAATGCTGAGTCATGATGCAGTCTAGGCTAAGGCACAGAAAACTGTAAATTTCTGGTCCTAACTGCATTGTTGTCCCTCAGGATTCTTGGTGCCTTTGCTAAAGTAATGCTACAACAGTCAAGAAAATGCTAGCATTAGTATTGCAGCTTACTTGACTTCTCTGAGAAGCAGCGAGAGTGGCACAAAAGAGCTGGGAGCCCTGCAGTTGATACCAAAATAACCTCCCAAGGCCTTACAATCTTCCTACTTCTCAGTTTTTCCTAGCCTCAGTTTCCTTGTCTACAAAGTATGGATAATGTGCTGCTTCTTATTTACAAGATTCTTGTGAGGATCAAATAGGTTTAATGCATATGAAAACGTTTGTTACATTATCCAGGCATGATTCTTATTCCTTGTCATCAGAGTTTTTATATTTGAATTTAAAAGTTGTATATATGTGATCGCTTCTGGATTATGTGTGTGTGGACTTCAGACATTACCAAAAGAGATTACTTTTTTAATATTGTCTGCCCAAAGGAAAGTGTTGAGGGCTATATAAGTTTAAAAGTGACTTAAACTTAGGCATTAGATATAAAATGCTCTCCCCATTTGCCTTCAATTCAGTAAAAACAGCATATTTGTGATTGGCTACATCAACAGGCATCCTTCCCTCTTATGTATAATCTGGTGTAGCATAGTGATTAAAAGCGCAAGCTGTAGAGCCAGATGCACAAACACAACAAAATAGCACAAAGACAAAGACACTGCCACTGTTGCGACCTTTATGTATCTTACTACCTAAGGTTTTTAAATCCATATTACATCTTTACACCATCGGTTATTTATTAGTTTATCAGAGCTGGCAAAACAAAATGCTGCAGACTAGGTAGCTTAAACAACAGAATATTTTTTCACAGTTCTGGAGGCTAGAAGTCCAAGATCAAGGTGTGAGCAGGTTTGGTTTTTCCTGAGGACTTTGTCCTGAGTTTGCAGATGGCTGCCTTCTTTCTGTATCCTAGCAGGTCTTTCCTCTGTGCCCACATATCTCTCGTGTCTCTCTGTGTATCCAAATTTCCTCTTATAAGAGGAGAAGAGGCCACGAGTGGTAGCTCACACCTGTAATCCCAGCACCTTGGGAGGCTGAGGCTGGTGGATAGTTTAAGTCCAGGAGTCAAGACCAGCCTGGGTAACATAGTGAAAACCCATCTCTACAAAAAAAAAAAAAAAAAAAAAAAAAAAAAAAAAATTAGCCAGGCATGGTAGTATGCACCTGTAGTCCCAGTTACTTGAGAGCTGAGGTAGGAGAATCACCTGATTCTGGGAAGTCAAGGCAGCAGTGAGCCATAGTCATGCCACCACTACACTCCAGCCTTGGTGTTGGAGTGAGACCCTGTTTCAGGAAGAAAAAAAAAAAAAAGAAGAAAAAGCAATTAGATTGCATGAGGGCACATCATAATGGCTTCATTTTAACTTAATCACCTCTTTAAAAGCCCTATCTCCAGAAAGTCAATCTGAGGTACTGGGATTTAGGGCTTCAACACATGAATTTTAGGAGAACACATTTCATCTCCTGACATAATGCTCTCTACTCCACAGATAATGCAAAATTAGCCAAGGGACCAGGATTGACTCTAGTATCATACAAAAGAGTCAAAGGCAATTGTGAGTCTAGTATTAAAATTTATTTGAATATCTCATGTGGTACTCACATCAATCATAAAAAAGACATCTGACTCTTATGGAGAAACTCAGACTTTCATGGAAAAACATAGATATTCAGCAATAATTTTTGGCTTAGTCCATAAAGAGTTTGGAAATTAGAATTTGGGGTTGTGTCAGAATATGAAAACAGAATTCACAATAGTCGTTTCAGCAGAGGAAATTTAATACAGAGAATAAGTATAAAGATATTTACTACTACCTGCTTACCAGATGCAATTTTGCATGATATTCTAAATGAAGTAGACACATGATAGTTTGTGGCACGTCAAGATGATCAAGAATATGACAGGGCAGGAGTTGACATAGTTCTGAGACAGCAGTGTGAAGGTATGCTGTTGTCCCCATTAGGTGAAAGCAAAAGGCTTATGGTAATTCTTGAGAATTTTTTGAAGGGGAAAAAATTTTTAAGATCAGTAGCTAAATACTACATGCCAGATACTTGTATTGATTTGCTCAAGTTATCACATCTGGAACAACAGTTGCAATTGGCATTACCTTATTAATTTTACACATATCCATACACACTATCCAAGATGAATAAATCTGCACAGGCCAAATTAAATGGGAATGTTAGGAATCACACCTGTTATCTTTTAAGTCTTTGGTAGTGGCATTAATCTTGACAATTCGTCCAAGGATGTGATAATTGCTTTTAGTTTACCATTAGGGTAGGACGAAAGGAGTTCCAAGGGCTTCCACTTGGCCCTCCTACAGTATTAGCTCTTTCTGTACATCCCAGTGTGGAAATTAGACCATTTTTAAAGCATGTTGGCTGGGCAGAGTGACTCACACCTGTAATCTCAGCACTTTGGGAGGCCAAGGAGGGCAGATCACTTGAGGTCAGGAGTTCAAAACAAGCCTGGCCAACATGGTGAAACCCTGTCTCTACTAAACATACAAAATATTAGCCAGGCATGGTAATGTGCACCTGTAGTCCCAGTTACTTGGGAGGCTGAGTTAGGAGAATTGCTTGAACCCAGGAGGCGGAGGGTTGCTGTGAGCTGAGATCATGCCACTGCACTCCAGCCTGGGTGACAGAGTGAGACTCAGTCTCAGAAAAAAAAAAAAAAAAAAGCATGTCTACATATAGTCTACATATAGAATACATTAAAACTACAGAAATAACTATAGGGTAGATCCTGTAAGATAGACTTGAGCCCAAACTTAATTTACCACTTGATATGGTTTGGATTTGTGTCCCCACCCAAATCTCATGTTGAAGTATAATCCCCAATATTGGGGGAGGGGCTGGTGAGATGCAACTGGATTATGGGGGTGGATTTCCCATTGCTATTTTCATGATAGTGAATGAGTGCTCATGAGATCTGGTTGTTTGAAAGTGTAGCACTTCTTTGTTTGTTCTCTCTCTCGCTCTCTCTCTCTCTCTCTGTCTCTCTCCTTCTTCCTCTCCCTCTCTCCCTCTCTTCCTCTGTCCCTCTCCTGCTCTGCCATGGTAAGTCATGCTTGCTTCCCTTTTGCCTGCCACTATGATTTTAAGTTTCATGAGGGCTCCCAGCCACACTTCCCGTGTAGCCTGCAGAACTGTGGATCAATTAAACCTCTTCTCTTCATAAATTACCCAGTCTCAGGTAGTTCTTTATAGCAGTGTGAGAATGGACTAATATGGAAAATTGGTAGAGAAGGGCGGCATTCCTATAAAGATGCCTGAAAATGTGGAACTGACTTTGGAACTGGGTAATGGGCATAGGTTGGAACAGTTTGTAGGGCTCAAAAGACAGTAAGATGAGAGAAAGTTTGGAACTTCCTAGAGACTTGGTGAATGGTTTTGACCAAAATGCTGATAGTGATATGTGATATGGACAATGAAGTCCAGGCTGAGGAGGTCTCAGATGGAAATGAACAACTTATTGGGGACTGAAGTAAAGGTCACTCTTTCTATGCTTTAGCAAAGAGGCTGGTGGCATTGTGCCCCTGCCCTAGAGATGGGTGGAACTCTTAACTTGAGAGAGATGACTTAGGGTATCTGGCGAAGAAATTTCTAAGCAGCAAAGCATTCAGGAAGTGGCCTGGTTGCTTCTAACAGCTTAGGCTCATATGTATTCACAAAGATATGGTCTGAAATTAGAACTTATATTTAAAATGGAAGCAGAGCACGAAAGATTGGAAAATTTGCAACCTGATCATGTGGTAGGAAAGAAAAACCCATTTTCTAGGAAGGAATTCAAGCCAGCTGCAGAAATTTGCATAAGTAAGGAGGAGCCCAATGTTAATAGCCAAGACAATGGGGAAAATGTCTCCAAGACATTTGAGAGACCTTTGCATCAGCCCCTCTTATCACAGGCCTAGAGGCCTAGAAGAAGAAAATGGTTTCATGGGCCAGGTCCAAAGCCCCACTGCTCTGTGAAGCCTTGGAACCTGGCACCTTGCATCGTGGCTGCTCTAGCTGCAGCCAAGGCTAAATGGGGCGAGGGTACAGCTCAGGCCATTATTTCAGAAAGTGCAAGCCCCAAGCCTTGGCAGCTTCTATATAGTGTTTGACCTGTGGGTGCGCAGAGGGCAAGAGTTGAAGCTTGAAAGCTTCCACCTAGATTGCAGAGCATGTATGGAAATGCCTGGCTGTCCAGGTAGAAGTCTGCTGCAGGGGCAGAGCCCTTATGGAGAATCTCTACTAGGGCAGTGCAGAGGGGAAATGTGGCATCAGAGTCCCCACACACAGTCCCCACTGGTGCACTGCCCAGTGGAGCTGTGAAAAGAAAGTCAGTGTCCTCCATACCTCAGAATGGTAGATCCACCAACAGTCTGCAATGTGTGCCCAGAAAAGCCACAGTCACTCAACACCAGTCTGTGAAAGCAGCTGTGGGGCCATAACCTGCAGAGCCACAGGAGTGGAGCTACCCAAGGCCTTGAGAGTTCACCTCTTGCAACAGCATGCCTTGGATGTGATACGTGGAGTCAAAGGAGATTATTTTGGGGCTTTAAGATTTAATGACTGCCCTGCTGGGTTTTGGACTTGCATGGGACCTGTAGCTTCTTTGTTTTGGCCAATTTCTCCTATTTGGAAAGGGAGCATTTACCCAATGCCTGTACCCCCATTGTATCTTGGAAGTAACTAACTTTTTTTTTATTTTACAGGCTCATAGGCAGAAGGGACTTCCTAGTCTCAGATGAGACTTTGGACTAGACTTTTGAGTTAATGCTGGAATTAGTTAAACCTCTGGGGTACTGTTGGGAAGGCATGATTGTGTTTTAATATGAGAAGGACATGAGATTTTGGAGAGGGCAGGGCAGAATGATATTGTTTGTATTTGTGTCCCCACCCAAATCTCATGTCCTGTTGTAATTCCCAGTGTTGGGGGAGGAACCTGATGGGAGGTGATTGGATCGTGGGGGCAGATTTCCCCCTTTCTATTCTCATGATAGTGAGTGAGTTCTCATGAGATCTGGTTGTTGAAAGTGTGTAGCACTTCCCTCTTCACCTTCTTGCTCTCTCCTGCTCCACCATGTTAAGATGTGCTTGTTTCCCCTTCACCTTTGCCATGATTGTAAGTTTCCTGAGGCCTCCCAGCTGTGCTTCCTGTACAGCCTGCTGGACTGTGAGTCAACTAAAGCTCTTTTCTTCATAAATTACCCAGTTTCAAGTAGTTATTTATAGCAGTGTGAAAATGGACTAATACCCCACCTGAGTACCATAAATGTTCTCTTTGACTACTGATCTCCAGTGGTGTTTTGAGTGCCTGAAGTAGCATTCATTCAGAACCATTATCTAGAATTCTTCAAGGATCTATAGAATCTTTAATTTCTCTCAATAAAAAGGTCAAGACTTCACTTGAATCATATTAGCAAGGTTAATCCACATTATTTGTTTATCTGGGGAGCTAGCATATGTGTACATATGTATGTATGCATACCTATTTTATTCCAAAACTGATTTAAAGTGTACACTTATCTAAGAAGTTGTAGTAGCCAAGGTGGTACACTGCTCAGATCTTACTTCAGGAGAAACTGCTTCAAGGAAGGTAATTGTCAGACAGTTTCCAGCTGTTACACCTTTGGATCTGCTGCAGTGTTTATGCCAAGGCCATGTTCACCCCAGGATACTACTAGCCAATAGCTGAACATATTGGGGTATGAAAGCCATGCCATCCTGCCTGATGCCTCTTACAGTAGGCAGTCTTTGTTCCAGGACTTCCCATCAGCCTAGCCAAGACTTCCTCAGAATCACACTGCAGGCCAAAGTTCCTTTTCCTGAGTCCTCCTGCTGTCCCTCCTGACTTTCACTCTCCCCTTTCACAGGTGTCAGATCCACATTGTGGTCAAAGAGCTCTCTTCTCCTATTTCTGATGCCTCGCTTGTTTATCCTCCATAGGTGTTTCTTCTAATACATCTCTTGTACATCTGGTTCAACCTTGGCATCTGTATCTTTGAGGACCTAAACAGACACAGAAATCAAGTAATAATGTACAAAAGCCTGAAGTTCACTGACTATTAGATTGTTGACAAATACAAGATTGCTGGGCCTTGGGGAAGCATAATTTCACTTTTTCCTAATCATTGAAAATACTTTTTAAAAAATTAAATAGGCCATGCATAAAGGGCCTAAGATTTAGGTTTTTCCTTAGAAAAACATCTGTGCCCTAATGGGAAAGTATCACTTTTAAATATAAAATTTTAAAGTGAATCCAGGGAAGATATTAAATTCCCAGGATTGAGGGCAATAACTAAGAACCTGAACAGCATTTACATGTTTGTTGGTCTCTGCTTTCTTTATCTTGCCCTCTTTGCTTCCTGCTTTATGTTATAAAGTGTTAATGTGTCAAAAATAAAAAATGTAGGGTTGGTGTGATGTTCTCTACAGGCTTCTTGAAAAATAGTTTTTTCTTCTCTCAAGAATCAGCTAAAATTGAATTTGGCATTGTTTTCCCTTTGTTGCCTAGGCATTTGGGTCACTCTTGTCTGACCTAAGTGAAGCCATGATGGACAGTTCTGTAGAGGACATTATCACAGCCTAATGAGATAAACTGAAAGCAAAATTGTTTTTCTCTCTCCCACAAAATCTGCTCCTCCATTTTCTTCCTCTTTTATATTCTTTTCTAACTTGCCCTGTGAATTTTCAAGACATAATATGATTTTATTGTTATTACTGAGATAGAGAGGTTGGTTACAGAAACTGTTGTATAAACCAAATGTCTTCTGCCTTGCAGAGAGACTTTCTCAGGAACTAAGAGTAGTGTCTGTAAGCCTTGGGTAACAAGTCACTGCCAACTCTGTAATACTTTTTAACCTAATGCAGAAGTAGGGGCCCTGCTGTTTTCTGGATTCTTTAGCCTTTCATTCAGTGTAATGCATTTAATCATGGGAGAATTTAAAACATTTACTTTATAATAGTAACAATAAGTTTAAGCCCCAAATCAATAGAAACCTGGCAAAAAATACTCAGACTACACAAAACTACCAAGAACAATGACAAAAACCAAATCCTAAGGGCCATAAAAGAATCCTTTTTTGTATGTGTTTAATTTTACATTTTAGCAAAATTAAAACACAAGGAAGGAATAAGTTTAGGTTTGGGCTGAAGATGCAATGAAAATATAGGCTTATGAGAAAGTAAAATACTAATAAAATAGTATTTTGCTTCTCTGCTGGGGGAGTAAGTGAAGGAAACTAATATTTCTTGTATTTATGCTATGTGCTAAGCCTTGTGCTAGGTGCTTTTTATATATATTATCTTGGCCCTCCCCAGAACCCAGAACTCAGAACCCAGAAAGGTATGTTACCGTTTTTTCTTTGACAGGGTCTCACTCTGTCACCCAGGTCAGAGTGCAGTGACTCAGTCATGGCTCACTGCAACCTCAACCCTCTGGGCTCAAGTGATCCTCCCACCTCAGCCTCCTGAGTAGCTGGGACTTCAGGTACATGTCATCACACCCAGCTAATTTTTTTTTTTAAATTTTTGGTAGAGATGAGGTTTCACCATGTTGCCCAGGCTACTTTTGAACTCCTAGGCTCAAGCAATCTGCCTGCCTCTGCCTCCTAAAGTGTTGAGATTACAGGCATGAGCCACCATAGCCAGCTCCCATGTCATTTTATCAGTGAGTAAACTGAGGCTTAGATAAGTTAAATAAGTTGCCTGAAATCACATGATGTGTTCGTGGTTCCTCTGGGATTCAAACCAAGTTCTGTCTGACTTTAAGTTGTAGATAAAGAATGATTTTGGAACTGTGAAGGATAAGCAAATACTGGTGAGAGGGACTAACTCACACATGAGACAGCTAAATAATGAGGTACATACAGTCTAGGGCAAGCAAAGACCCAGGCTGGTGGTAATCACTCCCTATGTACTTTCCCAATCCTAACCAGAGTCTGAGAGCCCCTTATAAATGAAGTCACTGAAACTGCAATTGGTGATCTTTCAGGAACTAAGTGAGGAAAAGGAGGAAGCATGGAAAGACTCAAGATGAAGATAAGTAGTCCCAACTTTCATAAACCTGGGTATAACTTCAATAATTTCTGTTGCCGTTGAGACAGATTGAGCCCTCAGTTGCCTGGGCTTGAGGGAAGTTAGTATCAGAACTCAGAGAAAGGCCTTGGTTATAAGGCTGATTCCAAGGAGTGCATAAAACTTTCTAATATCTGATACTGGAAATGGGAATGAAGAGTTCAGTCTTGATTTAAACTACCTTCATTATTCTAGGAGGTGGGACATAAGGAAATATAGACAGCAGATGACATTTGAATTAATGTAAGAGGCATAGAATGGCAAGCAGCCTGTTGGGAGCTAGACCGGTTAAGAGCTAAAAGACAAGATTCAGCCCACTGAGAAAGTGTGCTGTCAACTACAAGTCAGAGTAATAGGACTTCATCAAAAAGGCTGGAACTAATTTTTGCCTATCCTCTTGACCAAGATTTGACAAGAGTGAGGGAGGGGGTAACATTCTACATGTAGGGGACATTCCTACATATTGCTAGTGGAAATGTAAATTAATACAGTACCTACAGAGAGAGTATCTTGGCATTATCTGTTGGAATTACAAAATCACATTTTCTTTAACCCAACAAGACCACTTTTAGGTTTTGAACTTGTAGAAATACTCAATGTACACAGTCATGTATATACAAAGACATTACTGCAGCATTCTTGAAAAGGGCAAACAAATTATAGACACTCCTTGTCTCTTGACTAGGATTTTTGTATAGGTTTTATAATTCCCTCGTAGGGCTTTCAGTAGTTACCACTTAGCTATTATTTTTATAATTAATGAGTTCATTTGTAAATTACTAGGTTAATTCACAATTATTATGGTAATTAAAGCAAAAATATTGTATTATATATAAATATATATACACATATCTAAATATTTACACATTAGTGTAAGCAAGATTATATTGTTAAAGCTATTTTCAGTTTAATGTGGTACAGTATTTTGTTTGTTATAGTGATTCAGTTAAGGCATATAGCCATATCAAAAGCATTTGATGGCCTGGCGTGGTAGCTTACGCCTGTAATCCCAGCACTTTGGGAGGCCAAGGCAGGTGGATCA
>NW_012108141.1:2507197-2509258 GCF_000951045.1 Mandrillus leucophaeus
AAAAAAAAAAAAAAAAAAAAGAAAAGAAAAGCATTTAATAAGCATTTCAATTTTTAAAATTAAGGAAAGTTCAGTTTTGACTATAGGTCTTAGTCAACTCTTTCCGTAAGTGATATGGCCAACCTCTGTTGAGTAATATGGATGTTAGAAGATGGGGAGCCAGTGAGGGCTACAGGTTAAGGGGTGCATAGTAAGCTGTTAGGAGCAAGACCACCTAAGTCCCCCCACTTAAATTTCTAGTCGTTTCATTTCCCTTTTTTCCTTTTTGTTCCCTATGTCTTTTTTTTTTTCTTTTTGTGAGATAGAGTCTCACTCTGTTGCCCAGGCGGGAGTGCAGTGGCTCGATCTCGGCTCACTGCAACCTCCGCCTCCCGGGTTCAAGCAGTTCTCCTGCCTCAGCCTCCTGAGTAGCTGGGACTCCAGGCGCATGTTGCCACGCCCAGCTAATTTTTTGTATTTTGGTAGAGACCGGGTTTTACCGGGTTGCCCAGGCTGGTCGCGAACTCCTGAGCTCAGGCAATCCACCCGCCTCAGCCTCCCAAAGTGCTGGGATTACAGGCGTGAGCCACCGGGCCCAGCCCCCAATGTCTTAATGTAGTACTCTAGATGGATGAGAGGATTGGGGTCAGGAAAAATATCTGGTAAATCAAAGAATAGAGCTGGGTTTGATTTGAAGAGACAAGATAATGTTGAAGAGATAGAGCTTTATAGGGAGGAAGATTGAGATTTGAGATGAAATATGTCAAGAATGGGTCAGTGAAGTTCTACCTGGTAGATCAGATCTCCTTCTTTAAAGCTTCACTCTTCATTGACATACAGACAGATTTTAAAAAACAATTTAAACAAAAATTATAGCTAACTCTTAATAAGTACTTAATATGTGCCCAAACTTAATGCTTTATATGCATTAACTCACTTATTTCTTACACCTCTACCAAGTAGGTCCTATTGTAATCCCCATTTAACATAAAGTTGAGGAACGAGGCCTGTACACTAAGTGATTTGACCCCAGATGCACAGCTATTCACTATACTGTGTCTCTCTGTCTACCTCATAGGGTTTCTGTGATAATCAAGTGAGTTTTGTGTGTGAAAGTACTTTGAAAACCACAAAGCATTTGATACTTGAAAACCAGTTCTCAAGAGATAGAAAATGTTATTCACTCTACTCTGTGGAACAATTCTTTAAAAACAGGACTTGGAAAGCAAGCTACTGTCAAAACTAAAATAAAATTAACCTCAAATTAGAGGAGCACTTTTAGGTGACAAAATAAGTACTAAGAAAATACAACAATAAAAAGAAAAAAATGACATACAATCAAGATACAAAACTAATTGTAATTTTTAAAATGGCCTTTTTTGATGGGGTGAGAGTTTTTCACAGAGCTGAAAGCTGTGATTGCATTGCCACATTTTACAGAACAGTCTCTGGAACAGGATTGACCTGGCTATCAAAGGATAATTACATGGCCTAATAGATTGTCCCTACCTTCAACGGCTAATGAAGCCCTTGGAAAATGTATCCCCACTTAACGAATGAGGCTTAAAATGCCAAGAAGCCTTTTGCCAAGGACGTGTTCTGTAGGCTCAGGCTGAATTCATTATTTTGTTCGAGTATTGCCACAAAGCCAACCATGGGCAATTTAGCATGCCACATTTCAAGCCGAATTTAATTCATCTCTATGTGCCATAAATGAGACAAATACCCTGTGATCAGGTGACAGCTGTCAGTAATGCCATAAACAGAAAGTATTAATGTTAATGGTGAATTCCTCTTAATCATACCCCTATTAAAAGCTGGTCCAAAAATTAGGGGCTGTGTGTATGTGAGAGAGAGAGAGATTGTGAGGAAAGGCATGCATAAAATAGTCTGATTACTTTATGATACTCAACTCCACTTTTGTCATAAAACCTCACTTATTTTCATACCAAAAAAAGAACAGGTAAATTTCTTGATGAAAGAAAGTACCTCTGAGTTACCCTTTGTCTGGAAATGTATGTCTTTTTATGGAATTGCTTAGCTCTGAAGATAGCTGTTGCTTATAAGGACTAGTTTCTCCCT
>NW_012108141.1:2509413-2517866 GCF_000951045.1 Mandrillus leucophaeus
TGTCTCGCCCAGGCTGGAGTGCAGTGGCGTGATCTCAGCTCACTACAACCTTCGCCTCCCGACTTCAAGCGATTCTCCTGCCTCAGCCTCCTGAGTAGCTGGGACTACAGGTGCACGCCACCACGCCCGGCTAATTTTTTTATTTTTAGTAGAGACGGGGTTTCACCATGTTAGCCAGGATAGTCTCCATCTCCTGACCTTGTGATCCACCCGCCTTGGCTTCCCAAAGTGCTGGGATTACAGGCATGAGCCACCGCGCCCGGCCAGTTTGTTCTTTCTTTAAGGCCACATGCTTTCCCTAATGTAGCAAATCTAAAAGCAGGGACGTTTGCAATGTTACTCAAAGTGGGAGGGAATTTAGCCCTACCACTCAGGGAGTCTGACATCCCAGTCAGAAAGTGACATATGAATGTATTAAGAATGGGCCCAACATCTAACAAAAGAAAAATGTGTTTCCCTAAACACCATTTTTTGAACTCTTACTGTTCCTAGGCTCCGAACATCTGAAGAAACATCTGAGAGACACCAAGGATGCAGCGAGAATCTTTTTACTCATTAGATGTAAGAGCAGCTCTCAGTTCTTTTGGGCATCGGAGTTACCTAGGAAGAGTTGGGGGTTGTATTTTGCAGGCTCTGCAGTCAGACTACCTGGTTTTACATTCTGTCTCTGCTGTTTGTTAGTGGTATGATCAAGGGTGTTACTCAGCCTCAGTAAGTCTATGCTTCTGTTTGTGAAAATGAAAGGGGGAATGGATACAAATAGATCTATCTTATTAAGTAAAGATGGACTGATATAATGCTTGATACAGTTTCAGGCATATGGTGAGCATGCAATAAATAAACATTAGGTCATTTATTATTAGTAGTATTATTATGTTTCTTCTCCTACCCAGAGTGAGATAGTAATTGATCAGAATGTGTCATATAACCTCATGTGTGTTAGGGCAAAACAAACAAAAACCAAAAACAGATTGAGAAACACAGTTTTGTGCAATAATTTAAATCTCTTAAATAAAAAATGTAGAGAAGTTGCTATTAGTAAAATGTACTGACTTTTCATTCTTTATTAATTCAATGATATTTGTTATCAAATATTATAACAAATGCTGTTTGAGCCCAAATACAAATCTGATTTGTGATTGGCCTTCAAGAACCACAGTCTTGTCATGGAGAGGAGAGGATGTTGTGATTGGGAAGCAGTGGTGGGCACTGGAAGGCGTGGGTCTTCTGGAGATCTGACAAAATTCCATTTCTTGACCTGGGTGGCAGTTCAATCATAATAAAGTTATGCATCTATATTATATGCACTTTTTAGTGTATGTGTTATAGTCACAATAAAAATGTCTTTAATTGTAGTATGTGAGTGATTTGTATCTCAATTTTAAAAAATTACATGGGATATTCCTGAATAAACCTTGGGGAATGTTTCTTTTTTCTTTTTTTTTTTTCGTGATGGAGTCTAACTCTGTCGCCCAGGAAGAGCGCAGTGGTGCGATATCAGCTCACTACAACCTCCGCCTCCTGGGTTCAAGCGATTATTCTGCTTCAGCTTCCCAAGTAGCTGGGATTACAGACACGCGCCACCACACCCAGCTAATTTTTGTATTTTTAGTAGAGACAGGGTTTCACCATATTGGCCAGGCTGGTCTCAAAGTCCTGTGATCCGCCCATATCGGCTTCCCAAAATGTTGGGATTATAGGTGTGAGCCACTGCGCCTGGCCAGGAATGTTTCTTAGACAAAGCACCAAAAGCACAAGCAACCAGCATATGTTAATTAGCTTGATTTAGCCATTCCGCAATGTATACATATTGAAAGTAACAAGTTGTACAATATATACGATTTTTATTTATCAGTTAAAAAAAAAAGCACAAGCAATCAAAGGAAAAAAATAGACAAATTGGACTTTATTAAAATTAAAGACTTGTGCTTCAAAGGATACTATTGAGAAAGTAAAAATATAACCTACAGAATGGAATATTTGCAAATTATCTGATAAGAGTCTGGTATCTAGACTATATGAAGAATTATTATGACTCAACAATGAAAAGACAAGGCTGGGTGTGGTGGCTCATGCCTTTAATCCCAGGGCTTTGGGAGACTGAGGTGGAAGGATTGCTTGAGGCCAGGAATTTGAGACCAGTCTGGGCAACACAGTGAGACCTCATCTCTATGAAAAATTTTAAAAATTAGCTGGACATGGTGGCATGTACCTGTAGTCCTAACTACTCTGGAAGCTGAGGTGAGAGGATTGCTTAAGCCCAGCAGTTTAAGGTTGCAGTGAGCTGTGATTATGCCATTGCACTCCAGCCTGGGCAACAGAGCAAGACTGCCTCCAAAAAAAAAAAAGAAAGAAAAAGAAAAGACAACTGCATTTTAAAATGGGCAAGAGGTTTGAATGAACATTTTTCCAAAAAAGATACATAAATGGTCAATAAGCACATGAAAAGATGCTGAGTATCATTAATCACCAGGGAAATGCAAATCAAAAATACAATGAAATATCACTTTATACCCTCTAGGATGGCTGTACTCAAAAGGACAGACAATAAAAAGTGTTGGCCAGGATGTGAAGAAATTAGAACCCTCATACATTGCAGGTGTGAATGTAAAATGGTATAGCCACTTTGGAAAACGATTGGCTATTTCCTCAAAAAGTTAAACATAGAATTACCATATGTTGTAGCAATTCCATTTCTATCCAGGAAAAATAAAAACATAAGTCCACACAAAAACTTGTACATTAATGTTTATAGCAATAACACAAAAGTAGAAAAAAATTTTCATCAACTGATGGAAAAATAAAATATGGTGTACTCATTGATGAAATATTATTCAGTCATATAAAAGAATGAAGTACTGATTCATGCTACAGCACAGAGGAACATTGAAAACATCATGCTATGTGAAAGAACCATAAAAGGCCACACATTGTATAATTCCATTTATAAGAAATGTTCAGAATAGGCAAATCCGTAAACACAGAGGGTGTGTTAGTGGTTGTCAGGGACTATGGGGGAGGAGGGATGGGACAGTGACTACTAGAAGGTACAGAACTTAATTTTAGTGTGATTAAAAAATGTTATGAAATTAGATAGTGGTAATGGTTGTAAGACTGAATATGTTAAAAACCACTGACTTGTATACTCTAAAAAGCTAAATAGTCTGGTAGGTGAATTATTATCTCAAATAAATAAAATATAAAGTATGGGATAGTTCCATGTTTTGTAATGGTTATATTTGACTAAATTATAGATTGTACAAAGAGAGTAATAGGAAATAAATTTTAAAATATAAATTGAAATCACATTATAAAGGGCTTTATTAGTGGGAAGCTGTCAGTAGAGAACCATTAAAGATTTCTGAGGCTAGGCGTGGTGGCTCACACCTGTAATCCCAGCACTTTAGGAGGTTGAGGCAGATGGATCAACTGAGGTTGGGAGTTTGAGACAAGTCTGGTCAACATGGTGAAAGCCCGTCTCTACTAAAAATACAAAAAACAACAACAAGAAAAGCCGGACATGGTGGTATATGCCTGTAATCCAAGCTACTTGAGAGGCTGAGGCAGGAGAATCGCTTGAACCTGGGAGGCGGAGGTTGCATGAGCTGAGATCATGCCACTGCACTCCTGCCTGGGTGACAGAGACTCTGGCCCAAAAAAAAAGGCTTTTGAGAAAGTGAGGAATGTGATTAGAGTGTGGTTCAAGAAATTTAGTCTAGCATCATTTTGATTCACCTCTGCACATCTCTCCATCTTTCCTAGCCTTTATACTAGAGAGGACAGTGATTATGTACTTTGTAGCTTAGTTTTGTCTTAGGGAATACATATGATTTTAGAAATTTTTCCCCAAAGAACTGGATCATATTAGACTGGTAAATTGGATTTTTGTCCTTTTGTAATAATACAAAGTATATGAATATATACAAGCATTACCTCATTTCATAGGAAAGAGGTGATAGATAAAATGAGAAAAAGTGAGATTTTGGTTGTGTTTACTAATACACATTCCTGATTTGGAGAACTGGGAAGGGAAAACAAAACTGTATCAGTCTAAGTCTCAACGGGATGCTATATTAGAATAATTCACTAAGGGTTGTCAAGGACTGTGAACAATCTAAGAATTGACCTTAACAGCAAGCTAAGAAATTAACCTGCTATAGTTTCATGAATGCTGGTAGAAGACACAAGACTTTTGGGTCAGAGATAAAGGGCTTTTGCATTTTATCACAGTTGATTTCTGCTTTAGTTATTGGAAGAGTTAGCTAGTTATATAATTTTTAGAAATGTAATCAAATTAGTACTTGAAAGCTCCAATAAATGTATTGTAAAACCTGTTGCATAAAACCTGTTTCTCACGTTGCTCTTTGAATACATGCTTAAGGGACATTTGAGAGCCTATAGCAAATGTTGGCTCTTTGGATTGAAAACTACAAGCTAAAAAGGAATATTAAGGAAATCCAAAGCAAATCACTCGATTTATACCAAGCACTCAATTTTCTCAACACAGTTCTTCAGAAGACAGTTTCAGTAAATTGTGTTAACCGCAGATTCATTGTTTATAATAGCTTTCATTAATGTAACATTCCACAGTAGGTAAAAAAATTTTGCAATGAGTGAGAAAACACTCTGTAATTAATTCTCCTGGTGTTGTCTACAATATTGCAAGAGATCTGTGTGGATCACAAAACAATACTGTTTTTTTAAAAAAATTCTGTTCTAGAAATCACATGAAACAATCCTACCTGTAACTGCAATTGTATTTTATTTTATTTAAATCTGATGAACTGCATGAGCATACAACACAATATGAGGGCAATTGTGCCAGCAGAATATGTCTACAATCAGACAATATGCTGAGAACTGGCAGATGAGAGAAAATGAGACTTGGGGGACTATGGGGAATGAATCTGGAGGCACCAGCAATTTTTTAGAATAATTTGAAAATCCTTTGTTTTGAAGGATTTGGTTACCTAATTAGGTTAGAGAAGCTTGTGTGCTTTGTACACAAGGAGAGATGATCTCTGTGCTTTTCCTAGACTCTCAAAGCCATTTATGTTAATTATATGACCTCCACTAAGCACTCAAGGTCTGGTCTATGATATGTTTTCTGTACTCTTCCAAATGCTGATCCATTCATTATTAAGAGACTTGGCTTCAGAGCATCAGATTACTACATTTCTTGTAAATCAGCTTAGTGGCAACAAAATCCAATTCATCTCTAGACATTGGGTTTTCTTAGATGAGCTCTTCTATTTTTCTGTCCCTTGGTTAAAGAAGAGCTGCAAATAGGTCTGTGGAGCTATTTGGTTATCAGTTTTACTTACTGTCAAAAGATCTGACTGTATAACCTTTGTTCTTAGATATTTGCTGTGTGTAATTTATTTCATTTTTTGTCTACTGAAGCATTTTCCTTTTGCTTAAGCAGAAATAGCAAATGACTAAGAATTAGAATATGCAGTCTCTCCTTTCCTCTCTTAATCCCTCATATAACCTGTTGCATTAAGATAATGCTTTTGGGAGTGTGCTATGGGTTTCAACAATGTGTGTGACTGCTAATGAGCTGGGATAGGCTCGGCTATGATTTCTCTAAGGCTGGAGTTCCTATGAGTGTGGAGCAATACGTATTAAAGGATATAAGAGAATGTTCATGAACTATATCTTAAGTAGTTCTTATGGCTGAAATAAGACAGAGAAACTGGGAACAACATTTCCTAACCAAAACAGGATTTGGTTCAACTTTGTATGTGGTAAGAGAAAGGACAGACCCCCTTAGGAAACTCATACCATTGCCCCTTGCCTCGAGACTGCACATAACATAATCCTCTTTCTGTTTTTGCCTGAATTGCCCAGATGCTCAAAGCCATTCATAATGTTCACAGTGACTATATTAATTTTTAAATTTTGGAATTATTGTCATGATTTTTTATCATATATACATATCTATTGTTTGTATAGGTGATATATGTGTGTGCGTATATATAGAAAATATATACATTTACCTATATTGCTTTTGGAATCAAGTGAGATATAAAGAACATGGTAAAGAACAGATGATGTGATTTTGTGGCTGGCAAGATGGCCGAATAAGAACAGCTCCAGTCTGCAGCTCCCAGTGAGATCAATGCAGAAGGCAGGTGATTTCTGCATTTCCAACTGAGGTACCCAGCTCATCTCATTGGGACTGGTTAGACAGTGGGTGCAGCCCATGGAGGGTGAGCAGAAGCAGGGTGGGGTGTCACCTCACCTGAAAAGTGCAAGGGGATGGGGAACTCCCTCCCCTAGCCAAGGGAAGTCATGAGGGACTGTGCTGTGAGGAATAGTGCATTCTGTCCCAGACACTACGCTTTTCCCATGGTCTTTGCAATCCATGGACCAAGAGACTCTCTTGGGTGCCTATGCCACCAGGGCCCCAGATTTGGGCAGTTGTTTGGGCAGACACTGAGCTAGCTGCAGGAGTTTATTTTTCATACCCCAGTGGCACCTGGAACACCAGTGAAACAGAACCATTAACTCACCTGAAAAGGGGGCTAAAGCCAGGGAGCCAAGTAGTCTAGTTCAGCGGATCCCACCCCCATGGAGCCCAGCAAGCTAAGATCCACTTGCTTGAAATTCTCACTGCGAGCACAGCGGTCTGAGCTCGATCTGGGACACTTGAGTTTGTTGGTGGGGAGGGGCATCCACCATTACTGAGGCTTGAGTAGGCGGTTTTCTTCTTACAGTGTAAACAAAGCCGCTGGGAAGTTTGAACTGGGCAGAGCCCACTGCAGTTTCACAAAGCCACTGTAGCCAGACTGCCACTCTAGATTCTGCCTCTTTGGGCAGGACATTTCTGAAGGAAGGGCAGAAGCCCCAGGCCGGGGCTTATAAATAAAACTCCCATCTCCCTGGGACAGAGCACCTGGGGGAAGGGGAGCTATGCGCGCAGCTTCAGCAAGCTTAAACATTCCTGCTTGACAGTTCTGAAGAGAGTAGCGGATCTCCCAGCACGGCACTCGAGCCCTGCTAAGGGACAGACTGCCTCCTCAAGTGGGATCCTGACCCCCTTGCCTCCTGACTGGGAGACGCCTCCCAGTAGGGAATGACAGACACCTCATACAGGAGAGCTCCAGCAGGCATCTGACAGGTACCCCTCTGGGATGAAGCTTCCAGAGGAAGGAACAGGCAGCAATCTTTGCTGTTCTGCAGCCTCTGCTGGTGATACCCA
This sequence comes from Mandrillus leucophaeus, assembly GCF_000951045.1. Taxonomy (NCBI): domain Eukaryota; kingdom Metazoa; phylum Chordata; class Mammalia; order Primates; family Cercopithecidae; genus Mandrillus; species Mandrillus leucophaeus. The sequence goes on from NW_012108141.1 coordinate 2,516,618, forward strand.
GGCAAACAGGGTTCTGGAGTGGACCTGCAGCAAACTCTAGCAGACCTGCAGCAGAGGGGCCTGACTATTAGAAGGAAAACTAACAAACAGAAAGGAATAACATCAACATCAACAAAAAGGACGTCCACTCAGAAACCCCATCTGAAGGTCACCAGCATCAAAGACCAAAGGTAGATAAATCCATGAAGATGAGAAGAAAAAAAAACAGCTCAAAAAGGCTGAAAATTCCAAAAACCAGAATGCCTCTTCTCCTCCAAAGGATCACAACTCCTTTCCAGCAAGAGAACAAAACTGGATGGAGAATGAGTTTGACAAATTGACAGAGGTAGGGTACAGAAGGTAGGTAATAAACTCCTCTGAGCTAAAGAAGCATATCCTAACCCAATGCAAGGAAGCTAAGAACCTTGAAAAAGGGTTACAGGAATTGCTAACTAGAACACCCAGTTTAGAGAAGAACATAAATGACCTGATGGAGCTGAAATGCACAGCACAAGAATGTTGTAAAACATATACACAAGTATCAATAGCTGAATCAATCAGCAGAAGAAAGGGTATCAGAGATTGAAGATTAGCTTAATGAAATAAAGCATGAAGACAAGATTAGAGAAAAAAGAATGAAAAGGAACGAAGAAAGTCTTCAAAAAATATGGGACCATGTGAAAAGACCAAACCTACATTTGATTGGTGTACCTGAAAGTGGTGGGGAGAATGGAACCCAGTTGGAAAACATTCTTCAGGATATTATCCAGGAGAACTTCCCCAACCTAGCAAGACAGGCCAACGTTCAAATTCAGGAAATACAGAGAATACCACAAAGATAGTCCTCAAGAAAAGCAACCCCAAGACACATAATCGTCAGATTCACCAAGGTTGAAATGAAGGAAAATATGTTAAGGGCAGCCAGAGAGAAAGGTCAGGTTACTCACAAAGGAGAGCCCATCAGGCTAACAGTGGATCTCTCTGCAGAAACCCTACAAGCCAGAAGAGAGTAGGGGCCAATATTCAACATTCTTAAAGAAAATAATTTTCAACCCAGAATTTCATATCCAGCCAAACTAAGCTTCATAAGCTAAGGAGAAATAAAATTCTTTACAGACAAGCAACTGCTGAGAGATTTTGTCATCACCAGGCCTGCCTTACAAGAGCTTCTGAAGGAAGCACTAAATATGGCAAGGAAAACCCAGTACCAGCCACTGCAAAAACATGGCAAATTGTAAAAACCATCAACACTATGAAGAAACTGCATCAA
>NW_012108141.1:2517916-2536139 GCF_000951045.1 Mandrillus leucophaeus
CCAGCAAGAGAACAAAACTGGATGGAGAATGAGTTTGACAAATTGACAGAGGTAGGGTACAGAAGGTAGGTAATAAACTCCTCTGAGCTAAAGAAGCATATCCTAACCCAATGCAAGGAAGCTAAGAACCTTGAAAAAGGGTTACAGGAATTGCTAACTAGAACACCCAGTTTAGAGAAGAACATAAATGACCTGATGGAGCTGAAATGCACAGCACAAGAATGTTGTAAAACATATACACAAGTATCAATAGCTGAATCAATCAGCAGAAGAAAGGGTATCAGAGATTGAAGATTAGCTTAATGAAATAAAGCATGAAGACAAGATTAGAGAAAAAAGAATGAAAAGGAACGAAGAAAGTCTTCAAAAAATATGGGACCATGTGAAAAGACCAAACCTACATTTGATTGGTGTACCTGAAAGTGGTGGGGAGAATGGAACCCAGTTGGAAAACATTCTTCAGGATATTATCCAGGAGAACTTCCCCAACCTAGCAAGACAGGCCAACGTTCAAATTCAGGAAATACAGAGAATACCACAAAGATAGTCCTCAAGAAAAGCAACCCCAAGACACATAATCGTCAGATTCACCAAGGTTGAAATGAAGGAAAATATGTTAAGGGCAGCCAGAGAGAAAGGTCAGGTTACTCACAAAGGAGAGCCCATCAGGCTAACAGTGGATCTCTCTGCAGAAACCCTACAAGCCAGAAGAGAGTAGGGGCCAATATTCAACATTCTTAAAGAAAATAATTTTCAACCCAGAATTTCATATCCAGCCAAACTAAGCTTCATAAGCTAAGGAGAAATAAAATTCTTTACAGACAAGCAACTGCTGAGAGATTTTGTCATCACCAGGCCTGCCTTACAAGAGCTTCTGAAGGAAGCACTAAATATGGCAAGGAAAACCCAGTACCAGCCACTGCAAAAACATGGCAAATTGTAAAAACCATCAACACTATGAAGAAACTGCATCAATGAATGGGCAAAATAACCAGATAGCATCATAGCATCATACTGACAGGATCAAATTCACACATAACAATATTAACCTTAAATGTAAATGAGCTAAATGCCCCAATTAAAAGACACAGACTGGAAAATTGGATAGAGTCAAGACCCATTGGTGTGCTGTATTCAGGAGACCCATTTCATGTGCAAAGACACACATAGGCTCAAACTAAAGGGATGGAGGAAGATTTACCAAGCAAATGGAAAGCAAATAAAGAAAAGCAGGGGTTGCAATCCTCGTGTCTGATAAAACAGGCTTTAAACCAACAAAGATCAAAAAAGACAAAGAAGGGCATTACATAATGGTAAAGGGATCAATGCAACAAGAAGAGCAAACTATCCTAAATACATATGCACCCAATACAGGAGCACCTAGATTCATAAAGCAAGTTCTTAGAGACCTACAAAGAGACTCAGACTCCCATACAATAATAGTGGGAGACTTTAACACCCCACTGTCAATGTTAGACAGAGCAATGAAACAGAAAATTACAAGGATATTCAGGACTTGAACTCAGCTCTGGACCAAGCAGACCTAATAGACATCTACGGAACTCTCCATCCCAAATCAACAGAATATACATTCTTCTTTCAGCACATCACACTTACTCTAAAATTAGCTACATAATTGGAAGCAAAACACTCCTCAGCAAATGCAAAAGAATGGAAATTATAACAAACAATCTCTCAGACCACAGTACAATCAAACTAGAGCTCAGGATTAAGAAACTCACTCAAAACTGCACAGCTACATGAAAAAACTGAACAACCTGGTCCTGAATGACTGCTGGGTAAATAACGAAATTAAGGTAGAAACAACAAAGTTCTTTGAAACCAATGAGAACAAAGATACAATGTATCAGAATCTCTGGGACACCGCTAAAGCCATGTTTAGAAGGAAATTTATAGTGCTAAATGCCCACAGGAGAAAGCAGGAAAGATCTGAAATCGACACCCTAACATTAGAATTAAAAGAACTAGAGAAGTAAGAGCAAACAAATTCAAAAGCTAGAAGACAAGAAATAACTAACATCAGAGCAGAAGTGAAGGAGATAGAGACATGAAAAACCCTTCAAAAAATCAATTAATCCAGAAGCTAGTTTTTTGAAAAGATTAACAAAATAGACTGCTAGCCAGACTAATGAAGAAGAGAGAGAAGAATCAAATAGACACAATAAAAATGATAAAGGGGATATCACCAGTGATCCCACAGAAATACAAACTACCATCAGAGAATACCATAAACACCTCTACACAAATAAACTAGAAAATCTAAAAGAAATGGATAAATTCCTGGACACATACACCCTCCCAAGACTAAACCAGGAAGAAGTTGAATCCCTTAATAGACCAGTAACAAGTTCTGAAATTGAGGCAATAATTAATAGCCTACCAACAAAAAAAAAGCCCAGGACCAGATTCACAGCCAAATTCTACCAGAGGTACAAAGAGGAGCTGGTACCATTCCTTCTGAAACTATTCCAGACAATAGAAAAAAAGGAATTTCTCCTTAATTCATGTTTAACTCATTTTACTCTTCCCAGCATCATCCTGATACCAAAGCCTGGCAGAGACACAACAAAAAAAAGAAAATTTCAGGCCAATATCCCTGATGAACATCGATGCGAAATCCTTAATAAAAGACTGACAAACCCTGAATCCAGTGGCACATCAAAAAGCTTACCTACCAAGATAAAGTCAGCTTCATCACTGGTATGCAAGCCTGGTTTAACGTGCACAAATCAATAAACGTAGTCCATCGCAATGACAAAAACCACATGATTGTCTCAATAGATACAGAAAAGGCCTTCAATAAAATTCAACACCCTTCATGATAAAAACTCTCAATAAACTATGTATTGATGGAACATATCTCAAAATATTAAGAGAGATTTATGACAGACCCACAGCCAATATCATACCCAATGGGCAAAAGCTGGAAGCATTCCCTTTGAAAACTGGCAGAAGACAAGGACACCCTCTCTCACCACTCTTATTCAACATAGTATTGGAAGCTCTGGCCAGGGCAATCAGGGAAGAGAAATAAATAAAGGGTATTCAAATAAGAAGAGAGGAAGTCAAATTGTCTCCATTTGGAGATGACATGATTGTATATTTAGAAAACCCCATCATCTCAGCCCACAATTTCCTTAAGCTGATAAGCAACTTCAGCAAAGTCCCAGGATACAAAATCAATGTGCAAAAATCACGGGCATCCCTATATACCAATAATAGACAACAGAGAGCCAAATCATGAGCCAAATCTCATTCACAATTGCTACAAAGAGAATAAAATACCTAAGAATACAACTTACAAGGGATGTGAAGGACCTCTTCAAGGAGAACTACAAACCACTGCTCAAGGAAATAAGAGAGAACAAATGGAAAAACATTCCATGCTCATGGATAGGAAGAATGAATATCGTGAAAATGGCCATACTGCCCAAAGTAATTTATAGATTCAATGCTATCCCCATCAATCTACCATTGACTTTCTTCACAGAACTAGAAAAAAACTACTTTAAATATCATATGGAACCAAAAAAGAGCCCATATAGCCAAGACAATCCTAAGCAAAAAGAACAAAGCTGGAGGCATCATGCTACCTAACTTCAAACTATATTATAAGGCTACAGTAACCAAAACAGCATGGTACTGGTACCACAACAGAGATATAGACCAATGGAACAGAACAAAGGCCTCAGAAGTAAGGCCACACATCTACAACTATCTGATCTTTGACAAACCTGACAAAAACAAGCAATGGGGAAAGGATTCCCTATTTAATAAATGGTATTGGGAAAACTGGCTAACCATATGCAGAAAACTGAAACTAGACCTCTTCCTTACACCTTGTACAGAATTTAACTCAAGATGGATTAAAGACTTAAATGTAAAATCTAAAAGTATAAAAAGCCTAAAAGAAAACCTAGGCAAGACCATTCAGGACATAGGCATGGGCAAAGATTTCATGACTAAAACACCAAAAGCAATGGCAACAAAAACCAAAATTGACAAATGAGATCTAATTAAACTAAAGAGCTTCTGCACAGCAAAAGAAACTATTATCAGAGTGAACAGGCAACCTACAGAATGAGAGAAAATGTTTGCAATCTATTTACCTGACATAGGGTTAATATCCAGAATATACAAAGAACTTAAACAAATTTATAAGAAAAAAACAACCCCATCAAAAAGTGAGTGAAGCATATGAACAGACACTTCTCAAAAGAAGACATTTATGTGACCAACAAACATATGAAAAAAAGCTCATCAACATTGGTCATTAGATAAATGCAAATCAAAACCACAATGAGATACCATGTCTTGCCGGTTAGAATGGCGATCATTAAAAAGTCAGGAAACAACAGGTGCTGGAGAGGCTGTGGACAAATAGGAACACTTTTACACTGTTGGTGGGAGTGTAAATTAGTTCAACCATTTTAGAAGACAGTGTGGAAATTCCTCAAGATCTAGAACCAGAAATACGATTTGATCCAGCAATCCTATACTGGGTATATACCGAAAGGATAATAAATCATTCTATAAAGACACATGCACACCTATGTTTATTACAGCACTATTCACAATAGCAAAGACTTGGAACCGACCCAAATGCTCATCAATGATAGACTGGATAAAAAAAATGTGGCACATATACACCATGGAATAATATGCAGGCATTAAAAAAGGATGAGTTCATGTCCTTTGCAGGGGCATGGATGAAGCTGGAAACCATCATTCTCAGCAAACTAACACAGGAACAGAAAACCAAACACCGCATGTTCTCACTCATAAGTGGGAGTTGAACAATGAGAACACGTAGACACAGGAAGGGGACTATTACATACTAGGGTGGGGGGCTAGGGGAGGGATAGCATTAGGAGAAATACCTAATGTAGATGACGAGTCGATGGGTGCAGCAAACCACCATGAAACATGTATATCTATGTAACAAACCTGCACATTCTGCACATGTATCCTAGAACTTAAAGTATAATAATAATAAAAAGGAACAGATGATGTATGCAGAATGATTTTTTTTTTCTTTCTATAACTTTTAGTTGCAATTTCTATCAAGGCAGTGCTAAAGCTCATTATGGACAGGAAACATAGAAAGATGACACAAAAGAAAGCAAATTAAAAAATAGGTCTTGGCCAGATGTGGTGGTTCATGCCTGTCATCCCCGCACTTTGGGAGGCTGAGGCGGGAAGGATTGCTTGAGACCAGGAGTTCGAGATCAGCCTGGGCAACATAATGTGACCTCATCTCTTAAAAAAAAAAAAATTTGCCAGGCATGGTGTCTCACACCTGTAGTCCCAGCTACTTGGGAGGCTGAGCTGGGAGGATCGTTTGAGCCCAGGAGTTGGAGACTACAGTGAGCTATGGTTTCACCATTGCACTCTAGCCTGGGCTACAGCCTGAGACCCTGACTCTAAAACAAACAAACAAACAAACAAAAGGTCTTATGAGAGCTGATTACAATTTAGCAGAAGCAGCCTTTTGACTTTCCCTTCTTTCTAATACCAGGGATTTTACTTAGATTGCAAAACCGTGGATGTGATGTGGCAACTTGGAGTCTCAATGCCTGTTAGCAAAAAAGTAAGAGGATTGTAATTACAATCTAAGCTTCGGAGCTCTGACATTTGAGAAAATGGATAGGGCCAGCCCTTTGTCTCCCTCTGCCCCCACCCGCTTCCCTCTCTGGGACCCAAGCTCTCTTGCTGCCCAGCCAAGCCTGTCATCTTGAGAAGGCACTGAAGCCGCTGACTCTTTCTGCTTTGCCCACCAAAATATAACCACTCACAGTCTCTGTTCGGAGATGGAATCCAGTGAGATACCTGTAATATATTCACAGTAGATGTCAGATAATAGAAGAACTCACTCTTCTCAGATCACATGGGAAACACACAGTCATTGCCTTTCCATCCTGTTTAAACAATTCCGATTATCTCCGGATTCAGAAGCTGAGATGATAAATTAGGGGTCAGATGTCTCTTGCTCCCTCTCCCTTGTGTCCTCACCTTCCTGTCTCTCATTGATACTTACTGTCTGCAAATAACCTGGACTCTGGGTACTTTTTTTCATGTGAAAGGAAGGATTTTGAGCTCTTTTGGCTAAAGTTGATAAGAAGGATTAGAAAGTACCTTAGTTCCTAATTGAGGTTCTCTCCCTGTCTCTAAATACAAATAGAAAAACTCATGGAACATTTATGAGAGAAGAGTTACATGTTTAGTTGCTTAGAACATTTTATTTTAGAAATAAATATTTAGGGATACAGCCATTCATGGTGTTTTCATGAACTTATCCCTTATGAATGCATTTGATGTGTTCATTCACCTCTTTATAGAGGCTTTGATCCTTTTGCATAAAACAGGAAGTAGTAGCAGTGGCAGTATGGATTTGGGAGGGTGGAGTTAGCTTTGGCCAGGTGATCTCTGCACATCAGACTATTAAAGGCAGCGCCTTTACAGAATGTTGGCTGGGCTGTGACTCATGCTTTGCTTTGCACTCCCTAAAGAGGCTTTGTGCACCGCCTCTTTGTCCTTTCCCTAGTCATTTGAAAATAAATAGAAGAGAGAATAATGTGATCAGGGGCTCTAATTGTATTTATTGCTTATGTAGGGTTGTAGTAGATACAGGGATGTTTCTTTATTCTTTATGTCTTGCACATCTGAAATGTGTCATAATAATTAAATGATACTTTAAAAAACTAAACAGAACAAATAGTTTTGGGAATTAGTCCCACATAGTCATATGACTCATTTGCATAGATCCTAATATGGTCATAGCTTGGCCATTTCCATTTTTTCTGTTTTTCTACTTCTTAAACACAAGTGGAAATAATTTTATTTTTTTTTTTTTTTTTTTTTTTTTGCCTTTTTCAATCTTGGATAGGACTAGTTGCTTCCCATCTTTTTTGAGATACAGAAAAAAATAAGTGCGTACTGCCATTTGCTTAAAGATTGTCAGTTTCCATCTCTGCAGGTCAGGAAGGAAGTGAATGCAATGTATTTGGTCAATAAGCACAGATATTTGCAATGCTAACCATCCCGATTTCAAAAACACAGAAAGTTGTGTATTTAATTGAAAGTTCAGAAAGGCCAAACAGTAGATGACAGCTAATATAGTTTGAAAAGAATGTTTAAAATATGCAGATAAAAGATTATTTGCCTATAAACAAGATTGATAATTTATAATCACATGATGGATTGAATCTCTTTCATAAATATTTGAATAAGATGGGGTCAAGGCAGTAAAATTGATCATGGAGCTTTACCTTGTCAATCCTCATGAGTGTTGGTGATACCTGTTGGGAATAAACCCTGTAGCCTGGCTGGCCAACTGATATTTATATCCCAATCCACTGGCACATCAATAATTTTTATAAAGTAAAAAGAAAAAGAGGGAGAGGAAACTGTTTGTTTGATGGTGGAGGGACAAAGTGTCCCAGGAAAGAAAGCTACATGCTGGTATCTTAGTGGCAGCCAGGACCACCCTCTGTGAACATGTAGTTTGTACTCTGCATGACTTCTGGGGCCATCATTCACATAGATTCCCAAAGGAATGAGGCTCTCTATAGTTGTACAATCTCAACCCTAGTGGTAATCATTTATTTGGCAATCTGGAAATGTTTCCAGAAGTATCCCTTGTGAAGGACAAAGGTCTACTGTGTATCTTGCATATTTCATTATTAACCCTGTAACTTGTGCTGAATAACTACTTAATATCTATTCAGTGCTAAAATAAGAGAAAAACAACTTTAAAAAAAACCTTTTTGAGATATAATTCACATATTATAAAATTTACCTGCCTATAGTGTACAGTGATTTTTGGCATATTCCTGGAGTAGTGCAACTATCACCACGATCAATTTTGAAACATGTTATCACCACCCCACCCCCAGAAAAATAAACCTCATACCCATTAACAGTCATTCTCTGTTCCTCCCTTGCCCCAGCTCCTGGCAACCACTTATCTACTTTTTGTCCCTACAGATTTGCTGATTCTGGACATTTCATGTAAATAGAATCATATACTGTGTGGTCTTTGGTGGCCAGCCTTTTGCACTTAGCATAGTGTTTTCAAGATTTATCCATGTTGAAGTAGCATATATCAGTACTTCCTTTCTTTTTATTGCCAAGTTATATTCCATTGTATGGCTATACCACATTTCATTTATTCATTCATTAGTTGGTGGACATCTGAGTTGCTTCTACTTTTTTTGGCTATTATGAATAGTGCTGTTGTGAATTTCATGTGCATTTGTTTGTGTGGACATAAGCTTTTAATTCTCTTGGGCATATATGTAGGAGTGAAATTGCTGTAGAAAAAGGCAATTTTAATTTAGAAATCTCTACATTATTAGCTTTTATATTTACAGTCATCTTATTAATGGTATATATCTGGCTTGGCTGGTAATTCTGGGTCCTGCACCAAACCTCCACTCCGCAATCCCCATCCATGTTGTGAGCTGGTAGGTGAACCACAGAAAATTGAAATGTACTATACTGGGTTAGTCTCTTTGAACAGGGTCATACTTACATTGAATTCACTCTGATTTATTATTTTGCTACTGCACTTGGAACACAGACAGTATTCACTAAGAATTGGAACTATAGACTAGAAACAGAGGTTCCCTGTTTTCATTAGTCAACTCTCAAAGGATGGATGGAACCAATTTCAGACTATTCTAGGACTCTTGCTTTCTTAGATGCTTGCCATCCTTCTTCCTTTTGGCCTTTTTGCATTTCATTAGTGTCACTTACAGAGCTAAGAGAACACATATAGTTCAGCCAAAGTATTTTTATAGTCTTTAGGTGAAAAGAACTTTTAATATGTGTGTCATCTTGGTTTCTGTGTCCCTTGTAAATTATGTCATTTACTCTGAAACTATGAAGAAGCTACAGTTGACTTCCTTCCACCTAATCTTAGCTTCTAGTATTGTGCTATTGGAGTTATTATTGAGGATGATAAAAAGAGTGTGTAGTATTGGAGGCAAATTGTTTAAGTGTGTAAATTATAACTTTTTTTTTTAAGGGGGGTCACTAAGAGGCTGAGAATAAGGACCATCAGAAAGATTTTTTAAAATAGACCGTATTTTTAGCAACGTTACACATGGTTGTTGTGGTTATGACTTTGCAAAATAAATATCACCTTAGAATTGAGGTCCTAGAATTAATGGACTTAAGGCTGATTTTTAATGAGCCAAAGCTATTTAAACTGTACATGCATTAACAATTTTCTTAGTGGCATGTATACTTGAGTAGAAGGTTATAAAGAGTAGACAATGAGAATGATGCTGTTTGACTCTTAAAGGGAACATTGTTTCATTGGAGAGGAATAAAATATGGACTTCTCTTTAAGCAAGGCAGTTTGCATTTCTGTTGGCCAGATTTCTCGAGAATGTGATGAAGCATTAGCTCCACCATTTCCAGCATCCTCCATTTAATTCTTCTTGGACTGTTTTCCACAGAATGAAATTGATTGATTCATGGCTGAGGGTTTGAAAAGAGAGCTTTGGGCAAAATGTTTAAGAAGTGTTCCAGGAAGCCATAAAGACTGTTGACAGGTGGCCAAGCCCGGGAAAAAAGCATTAGTAATAACAACAGCTCACCCTTACATAGCTCTTAATCATATGTCAGGCATTGCATTAAACACATTACATGTACTAACTCATGTGATTCTCACAACAATCCTATGAGGTCAGCTTGTTTTTATCCCCAATTTAGATGAGGGAATTAGGGCACAAATAGGTTAAGGCAATTGCTCAAGGTCACACAGCCACAGTGTGAGCCCAGGTGGTCTAGTTCCAGAGTAAGTACTAACCACTAAATGTGCAGATTACTAGAAACTTGGAGACACTCCAACTCCTGCCTATGGTGCCTAACCAGGACTCTGGAGGAAGCAAGCAGGGCAACGCCCAGGTCCCTGCCAACACTTTGCCAAAATGAACTGGTGAACTGAGGCACTGTCATGACCTTTGCTGCCTGAATAATTTCAGAGGGCAAAGGAAGCCCAGTCATGTGAAATTGTTTTGTGGCTAGAAGATATCAACAGGCACAGATCTAGCTCATCTTTCAAGATGTGCGATTTCTTTTCTTAACAGAATGAGTGCTCCTGTATCCAATATTGTCCTTTATGATGGCTGGTTCATAGAAACTGACAAAGAAGTCAAATTAAGAGCAGCTAAATCTTAAAGATGAAAAAGTTAAGTCACAAGACCAAAGTAGAGTGAGAAGAAGGTAATTTGTGTGTCTGTTTAATCCCTGGCATGACCTTTAATCTCTGCTACTTAAAAATTACAGATGCAATCTTAACTGTGGCATAATGAAACAAAGACCACCAGGTCTTTTTTCTTTCTGCTTTTTGAAGTTGCGCAGATGTCAGATGAAGACAAATAAATACTGTTAACAGCTTCTGGAAGCATAATGTGCTTTCAAAGAGTGAGTCAAGGCTCGAGCCAGGGTTTATGGCCTTAGAGCAAGTTGCGGTTTTCCTGATGACAAAATGAGGCCATAGGGTTTTGGAGGAAGCTTTCTTAAAGAATGAGCACAGCCAAAAATGGTGCTACACTTGGGACTCTCTTTTGTCAAGTAGGAAAAGACAAAGGACCTATTTATAAAATGGATATCAAGTAGCAGATTAGACAGGCATAGCTGTGTCACCAGTAGATGGTCGTAACTGCAAGTTGTCCAGGTTCTTGATGTTTTGAACAAAGAACTGGATAAAACACCCAGCAAAGCAAAGAAAGAATAAGGCAACAAAAGAACAAAAGCAGGGATTTATTGAAAACAAAAGTACACTCCACAGTGTGGGAGTGGGCTGAGCAGCAGCTCAAGGGCACGGATACAGAATCCTCTTGGGTCCAAATACTCCCTAGAAGTTTCCCATTGGCCACTTCATGCTCACTTCGTGTAAATGAAGTGGTAGCCCACAATCAGTCTGATTGGTTGCAGAAAGCCAACCAGAGGCTGAAGTGAAGTTACAAAGGTCACAGTCCTGTGAAAACATCTGGTTGGTTGCAAACAGCAACCAATCAGAGGCTAGAGTGAAGTTACAAAGGTATACTTCTATGCAAAGGAAGACTTAGCCTGCAATCAGTCTGATTGGTTGTGGACAGCAACCATTCAGAGGCTGGAGTGAAGTTACAAAGTTACAAATGAAGACTGGACAGGAAATCAATCTGATTTGTTGTGGACAGCCAGTTTCCCTTCTGACATGCAGAAAAGGCAGGGGGTTTGCAAAGGGAGTACTCTGCTCCTTTTGTTACTTAGGCATGAAAAGTTAGGGTTTTCCTTTCAATTTAGTTCTAGGAAGTTGGCGTGAAACAGCCTTAGGTTCCCTACCTCCAGACCCTATTCTCCTGCCTCAGTTGAATTGTATTTCAGCAATTGAAATCAGCTAATCGAGGACAGACACCTCATATATGTTACCCACCTACCCTTCCTAATACGTAGAATGCCTATATATAAAAATAACAATAGCAAAAAACAATAATTACAACTTATTGACACCATGTGTGCCCTGTACTAGCATCACCTCCATTTTATGCGGGAAAGAACTGTGCTGGAGGGTGAAGTCACTAGCCCAATATTACACAAGTCTTTTAACTACAGAGTCAGCTTTCTCAACCACTGTGGCCCATTGGGGTTGGAATAAGGCTTTGGAATATCTTCTGGGGTTAACGGGGGAATTCTTGAAAGTTTTCTGAACAGGAAAGTCACAGAAAAGTGGTATCTCTGTTGGAAGGCAGGATGGTTTGGCAGCTTTTGAACTGTGGTCTGGCTGTGAGGTGATAAGGGTCTGAATTAATGTGCTCAATTAGAGTCAAAAGGAGAGGCAAGATGGAAGACTCCCTGAGAAGGAATGGGTGATCCTTGAGACATGGGCACTGACCAGATGTGAGAATTAGAGAAAAGAGAGAGTCAAAGATGAATCCAAGATCTCCAGAGTAGTATTAGAATGCTTGTGCCATGAGTAGAAATTGGAAAATAGGAGATTAAGCCAGTTTGGAAAGACTTCTTGGCCTGTGCTGGTGGCAGGGCACTGCCCCACAAAGTATACCGGTTAGTAGGAGATGTGGCAGCTCTTTCTTCGTTGTCAGAGCCTTTGTCTCACTACACAGAAGCTTAAAATGCTGGATGCTTGCTTTCCCAGACTCCCTTGCATGTGACTGAGTTCTGGTCATGAGGGACAGGTGGATACTTACTGGAAAGATTTTTCTCTCTGATAATAAAAAGTCTAGCAAGAAAAACCTCTTCCTGCTTTGGATTTCAAATGCAAGGATACCATGATGTCATGCAGGGAGCTGCTGCAACCCTTTTGCAATCTTGAGGGACAGACCAGGAAAAATGAGGGGAAACTGACTCAGAGCCCTGACATTGGGGAGCCACTGAAACAACACCAGGACCATCTGCCTCTCTTATGTGAAAAAAGCACCCCCCAACCCTGGTCAAGCCATTTTTAGATGAGTATTTTGTGATTTGTAGCCAGAACATCCAAATTGATGCAGACTTTGTGCAGGTCACAGATCACCTTGATTCAAGCTTTGCTATGTTATCTATTTTGGATATTAATGTTGGAAAAACACCATGTGGGAAATGATCCTCACAATTGTCCACTGAAGCCTCCAAAATAGTAGGAGTTCCAGAGAGAGAGAAAGAATGCACTTTGGATACTATTTCTAGAAAATGAAGGCTTTTATTTTTTTAAAGATGGAGTCTCCCTCTGTCTCCCAGGCTGCAGTGCAGTGGCGCCATCTCGGCTCACTGCAAGCCCCGCCTCCCAGGTTCACGCCATTCTCCTGCCTCAGCCTCCTGAGTAGCTGGGACTACAGGCCCCACCACGGCGCCCGGCTAATTTTTTTGTATTTTTAGTAGAGACCGGGTTTCATCGTGGTCTCGATCTCCTGACCTCGTGATCTGCCCGCCTTGGCCTCCCAAAGTGCTGGGATTAACAAGCGTGAGCCACAGCGCCCAGCAAAAATGAGGGCGTTTAAACAAAAGTCTTTAAAGGTCAAACAGCCTGGCCCAGATCTTAGGCCCACTTTGCTGCTAGGTGAGAGCCTCTGTTAGGTTTCAGTAGTGCAATGCAATGTGCTTCTCAAATGACAACGCACCGATTAGTAAAATTGAAACATTCCCATAGCCCCTAGATACAAACTGGGTGAAAGAAGTATTTTCTTCTTTCAGAACTGCTGCTCTTTTCATTTGCTTCCTCCTACCGTCCTTGCCATTTACTAGTGTCTGCTGGCAGGAAGGCATGTTCAGCTCAGTGATGGATGTGCACTAACCAGAATTAGCCTGCTTTGTGGAGCTTTTGAATCAGAGCAAGTATGCTACTCTGAAGGGCTGAATGACTGGTCGGATTGAAAAGTAATTGATTGCAGAATTTCAAAATGAGATTCAAAAGGTACATTACAAACTAGATTTCACAAAAACCAGCTTTCTTTGCCATGTTCTTCTTTTCGCTCATTTTATCCTTTTTAAGTTTACAAAATTATTTTAGAATTTAGTATCAACTTCACCATCTGATTCCTGAAGCTTGGTGTATTATATACATGCAAAGTTTATGATAAATTCTCATGAGAAGGAAAAACAAAACAAAACAAAAAAATACATATGCTACATAGATTCTAGTCCTGACTGTGCATTAATAACTGCTACTCAATCGGGCAAATTGTTTAACTTTTCTGAGCTCCCATTGTGGTTGATAAAATTGTTTGAATAAATCATGCATGAGATCCTATACACGGGAACTTAGACTTTCTGTGGTGAGACACAGATTCTCATATTCGACATGGTGTTGGGCTGGGGGTCTTCCCTATACTCCTCTCTGAGAAAACACTCCTGCAGACAGAGAGCAGGCAAAGAAGCCTCTTGCTAGAGGCATAATCTCAACAAAATTTTGTTTTGATCATGGGATTCTGGGTGGAGATGCTAGATAAAAGATGATGCAGCTAAGCACGGTGGCTCACGTCTGTAATCCTAGCACTTTGGGAGGCCGAGACAGGTGAATCACCTGAGGTCAGGAGTTCGAGACCAACCTGACCAACATGGTGAAACCCCATCTCTACTAAAAATACAAAAAGTAGCTGGGCATGGTGGTGGGCACCTGTAATCTCAGCTACTCGGGAGACTGAGGCAGGAGAATCACTTGAACCCAAAAGGTGGAGGTTGCAGTGAGCCAAGATCATGCCACTGCACTCCAGCCTGGGCAGCAGCAAGAGCAAAACTCTATCTCACAAAAAAAGAAAAAAAAAAAAAAGGATGCCTAGTTACATTTGAATTTCAAATAAACAAGAATTCCCAAACATTGTATGTGGTATATTTATACTAAAACATTATTCATTGTCTAGTTGAAATTTGAATTTAGCTGGGAGTCCTGTGTTTGTATTGGCTAACTCTGGCAACCCTGATTCTGAGAGGAATAATCGATGGTAATGGCCTGAGCCTAAATTGCTCAGAATAAGCAAAGGAGGAGCTGCAGAGGATTCTTAGGTCTTGACAGATGACAGATCTGGTGTCCTGGGAGGGGCTGAGTAGGTTCAGCTAAAGTGAGGGGAGTGAAGGGACTAAGATACATATTAGGAGCCTGGCTAGGACAAGAACCCTCCCTCCTTTCTTCCTCACACATTTTTAAGTATCTCTTCTACCCACTTTCCTTTTATAACCCTTAATTAGCATCAACGTAAAGTGAAAGTATTGGCCGAGTGCGGTGGCTCATGCCTGAAATCCCAACCTTTTGGGAGGCTGAGGTGGGCAGATCACGAGGTCAGGAGTTTGAGACCAGCCTGGCCAACATGGTGAAACCCTGTCTCTACTAAAAATACAAAAATTAGCTGGGCCTGGTGGCGGGCACCTGTAATCCCAGCTACTCAGAAGACTGAGGCAGGAGAATCGCTTGAAACTGGAAGGCGGAGGTTGCAGTCAGCTGAGTTTATACCACTGCACTCCAGTTTGGGCAACAAGAGTGAAACTCAGAATCAAAATAGATAAATAAAGTGAAAATATTAACTTTCTATGATAGGCTGTCGTTTTGGCATCTTTTTACCATCCTTGTTCCTAATTTTGAAATGAGTGGGTGGGCCTTATTTTTCTCGTTCTCCCTGCTCATGGACCCCTCGCTAATTCAATTAATATCTGCTGGTGTGTGCCCCAGATTGATTTTTTTTTTTTTTTTGCCCTCTGTGGACTAGTTATTTCTCAACAGAAAAATGATTGCCAAATTTGTGAAATTCTTTTCTAAACTTCTGAACATTTTCACGTTTTATTTATGCTCATCATTCAGGTGTTTGTACATTCTTCGCTCACATAGCACATCTTTAGGAAGTAAAAGAATTGCAGTAGGGTTTTACCCTGGTATGTAGTTGTATGGAGCACTTCAGAAACAGAGTCAACATTGTGCGCTACTAGTTTTGTTCCTGTTTGTCAAACAAGATCACTTAACACCTCTGCATTGGGTAACCGTGCTTTCCCGTGAAGCGAGAGGACTTCTGAGCTTGAGCAATGGAGGAGACCTCTCCCAGATGGTAAGTGTTTTAGGGCACAAGGTCATTATATTAAAAGTAGCAACAGAATGAACGGGAATCAGACGGAACATACTGATACTGACACATGCGTGGCACAAGAAATTGCTGAGGTAGGTGCCTGATTGTAAGGGGATGTCCCCTCCAAATATTGGCAAGTTGAGAGCTGCCACAAAACCTGGTATTTTAGTTATTTATCCTGAGGGTGAGTAGTGGGAAGGAACAGCTAATTTTTTTTGTATTTTTCAGTAGAGACGGGGTTTCACCATGTTAGCCAGGGTGGTCTCGATCTCCTGACCTCGTGATCTGCTCGCCTCGGCCTCCCAAAGTGCTGGGATTACAGGCGTGAGCCACCGCGCCCAACCTCAGTTAATTCTTATTTGTGGTGCCCTCTGTATGGTGCTTGCTGTGGTCCTTGTGTTGTAGCCTTTGATGTCCAAAGTGCAAAATACAGAATTTGGCAAATAGAGGTCGTTTGTCAAGGTTGGTTCTAAAGGGGCTGCCTAAGTTTGTCATCTATGCAACGTAATTCAAAGGCCTGTTCTGTTAAAAAACAAACTCTTACCTACCTGACTTGAAATTTCTTCTACTTGAACCATGAGTGAATGCAGAACATTTACTCAGAACAGCTTTTTTCTATTTAGGCATGAAGGCTACTAAAAAGAAAATGATGGCCCCACCATCCAGGAACTTACAAAATTAAGCAGATGGTTAAAATGCAGTGTAACAAGAGGTGTGGTGATAGATCACACTGGGTTAAGAGCCTGCTGGAGGGGTACAGTACACTGAGGACTTCAGCAAAGAGAGAAGCCTGTAGACACAGGTAGATTGTAAGCGTGGACACTGTAAAAGCTGCTGTTGGTGCCATGCCCAGGTCCCCTTAACTGGATTGGTGTCCCCAGCTCTAAGCTGCTGTATTGGCTGCTGAGGCTCACAGCTGCACTCTCTTGTGGAAAATTGTGTTCTGCTGAAAGAAGCAAAAAATGAGGTTACGTACCTTCCCCCCAGGGATGGTCTAGAGCCTAGAGCCAATGACTGATCAATATGAAAGCACAAAAATCTGGCCTTCTTGCCTCAAAGTGGACAACTCTGTGTGCCCTTTCTGCTCCAGAGATCTGATGAGATCAGGTTGAGAACAGACTTCAGTTGGAACCACATTTTCACTTCTGTGCCTTCCTGCTTCCTTCATTGCCCTATAGGATTCTCCCAAGAACATCCCTCAATACATCACTCATAATGAATCTCTGTCTCTGATTCTGCTCCTAGGAAACCCCTGATAGCAGAGAAGCAGAAGTTGAGCTATCCTGGTGTTAAGGGCTCATTTTTCCTGATGTGGGGAGAGGGAATAGACGAAGTGGTTGAGAACATTGGTGAAGGT
The DNA here is from genome assembly GCF_000951045.1 of Mandrillus leucophaeus. Lineage (NCBI taxonomy): Eukaryota > Metazoa > Chordata > Mammalia > Primates > Cercopithecidae > Mandrillus > Mandrillus leucophaeus. Next base: position 2,534,834 of record NW_012108141.1, read on the forward strand.
CTGATGTGAGGCATGTGAGCAATGTGGGGAATGGGAGCAGTGTTTGATATCAACTTAGGTGAGAGACTACCATTTGTGTATGGCACCAGTCTGTATTGTGGTATCATTTTCTTCAGCACTCAGCAGCCTGGGGTATAAAAACACAGACATAGATGACACAAGGTTGTAGTTCTGGCAGGTGGATGCCACAGGAAGTCAGGGAAGCAGGCACAATAAGAAAGGACTTGACAATAGGAAGGAATTGACTAGTTTGAGAGAAAATGGAGGTGTCAATGGACCAAAGCTGTTCATATGATGGAAGGATATGTGTGATGAGCAAAACACAGATGACGTGTGTCAAGATTAGGAGGCTAGGCTAGTGTGTTCAGAGTTTGGAACAGGAGAACTTAAGATTTGAGGGTTAGAGTATTTCTGCCTAATGACAGGTCTAGGATATGTCACAGCACAGGTGCCTGAGTGAATTGGAGGGGATGCTTCTGGGGTGAGGAGGGCAGGGAACTGTAGTATTAGGGAGCTGGATGGGCCATCCTCCTGGACACTGCCAGCACCAAGCCGCAGTAGTGGCCCGAGAAATTCACACTGAACATGCAGCTGTTACCTGCCCCAAGTCCCAGAGATGCCATCACTTCCTGTGTCAGGCCTTTGTGGAGCAGGTGTCCCTAATGAAGGCAGTGGGCAAAGACAAATGATTTGGAGATATGGAATTTCCCAAAGACTCCCTTTTTTGGTGGTATAGAAACCAAACCACTTGTTAGCAAGTTAAATATTTCCCATCTTTCTGTTTTCATGCTGACGTAGGTGTTCTTGGACTCATTGACTCTCCTGGTAAATCTCCCAGTCAGGAGAACTCCACCCTTATTGGATCTTGCTCCATTATCCTCCTATGTGTTTTGACTTGCTGTCCTTATCTCCTAATCATCTCAGTGACCCAGGCATTGAAGAATGAAGGGCACCATGATATTGTAAGAGAAGCAGTTTGTTGTAGTAGACAGGGTCATGTTTTCCTTCTGCCTGGATTGTTCCCTATTCCCTTCATCATTCAGTTAATTCTTTTTTTTTTTTTTTTTTTTTGAGAGGGAGTCTCGCTCTGTCGCCCAGGCTGGAGTGCAGTGGCACGATCTCGGCTCACTGTAAGCTCCGCCTCCTGGGTTCACACCATTCTCCTGCCCCAACCTCCCGAGTAACTGGGACTACAGGTGTCCGCCACCACGCCCGACTAATTTTTTTGTGTTTTTTAGTAGAGACGGGGTTTCACCGTGTTAGCCACGATGGTCTTGATCTCCTGACCTCATGATCTGCCCGCCTC
>NW_012108141.1:2537339-2543590 GCF_000951045.1 Mandrillus leucophaeus
GTGCATGGCTGGAGCAGAGCACCCAAAGTATGTTGAGCCCCTGGCCAATGTGAGGACTTTGGCTTTTCCTCTGAGTATGATGGGAAACCCCTGGATGGTTTTAGCAGGAAAGCAATGCAATTTGAAGTAATCAGCCCTCTCCTTCCGAGTCAATTCTAGTTTGTTCTCTTGCCTCTAGTCATGCAAAGTTGTATTTCCCTGGGTTGTGAGACAGAAAAATCTAATTCTATATCATAGATATATCAGAGATAGGCTATTGCTTTGGGCAGGTTTTTATTTCATGTTTGTAGATTAAGAGTTTGAACTTTCAGTTCCCAGGGAGTTCACACAGATGGGGTGACTGCTTTGTCCTGATTGCAATTGTCATGCTGTATGCCTGCTTTCCTAGAACTGAACTGAGGCTCAGATGGATAGATGGCTCAAGGAAGATAGATTAACAGAGAGAGGGAGGGAGAAAGAATCGATTAAATGGATGGATGGAAGGATGGATGGATGGTTAGATTAACAGACAAATAGATGGATGCTGATAGGAGGAAGAGAGAGAGATCGTCCTCTTTGAGGCAGTGTATAAGGAGGACTGGTTGACTTTTTCTTTCTTTGTGAATCACAGAGTTTAGAAGTTGTATGGTTTCATTAATGCTACCTTAATTAATGCCCCCTTAATCATCAAATATATTCTATTTTGACAAAATAGAAACTGAATCCCTTCTTATCTCCCAAAGGCAATGGGAAGGCTAGAGAGAGCTGGCACTGTGCTATTACGAGCAGATGAGAGGCATATTTGCTGAATAATGAGAGTAGCTAACAGTACTGAACTTTGCCCTTTTGGTGTGGGACTCTTTCTTTCCTGAATGTTCAATAATGTCTGGCTCTTTTCCTATGTGTTCTGGTTTTATGCAAACACAAATTACACTCTCGTTGATTTCACTGTAACCCATGAAATTGAAGAAGGAGAAATTTGAGTCCTATAGAAGGCAGTTTCACCAGTCCTGCCTCTTGGATTTATGTGATGGAAACTGAGAACAGCTGTATTTTTCTAACCAATTTCATGGAAAAAAGAAGTGTCCGCAGCAGTAATCAGCACAGGCACATGATAGGAACAGACAGCGATGCTTCTTTAAAATCATACATTCTAGAGCTGGAAGCCATCTGAGAGAGCATCCAGTTCTCCCTCATTATATAAATAAAGGAAGTAACTAAAGCTCAGAGGTACCTGTTCACAACACTTGAGTATATACTAATTATGGAAAGCAACATGGCATCACAGAAATACCACAGGCCTTGTGGAAGTCTGTGTGGGAATCATAGCTCTGCCACTTCCTAGCTGCTGTGGCCTTTGGGCAAATTATATTATCTCTTTGAGCCTTCTCTCATCTGTCCCTACTTCATGGGCTGGTTGTAAGAATCACATGACTTAAAATACAAAGCCCTGACACAAAGTAGATAGTTAATAAATAGTAGTTATGATTAGCTCCATTTTGTTGCCAGTGACAATACAGAATGAAAACCATCTCAGCAAATACTTAGTATAACAGTAGGATTTTAAAATGTCAACCAATGGCAAACTTGTTTGAAGTAACTTTCAATATACTGAAATTCAATATAATTCAGGGAAACAAACATATTTATATAAAATATTGTGCTATACACTAGAGTTAGTTCAAAAATAAGAACAAGATCTGGATTCTGCTTTCAAGAAAGTGAGAGCAGACATGCACACTGGACTGCCTTTCAGTGAGGGCTGTGGAACTGGCCACTGAGGAGGAGGGGACGTGGGTCTCTGGGTGCACAGAGGAGGTTCTTCCTGGACGAGGAGCTCAGGGAAGTCTTCATGGAGAAAGTGACATTCGAGAGGTTTTTAGAAGGGTCTAGAAAAACAGATTGAGGGACATTCTTGTGGAAGGGGGGCCCTTAATCACAAATACAAAGTATATTTAGATTTAACCAACTCCTCTGTTCAAATGAGCATGGGATATGTGAAGGGCAAAGCTTAAAATAAAAATGATAGCTACCATTTGTGAAATTCACTCATGTATTCACTCTTTTGCTTGTTGTACAACTGTGTGAGATAGATTATTATCTCCATTTTGCCGACGAGGAGACTGAGGCATGGGCAGGTTAAATGTGTTGCCTAAAGGCCTCACAGATGGTAAGCAGTACCAAACTTCAACTCAGGTCATCTGACTCCAGAGTCCATGCTCCAGTTTGGACATTAGACAGTGAGCTTGACTTTTTCCGCTAGCTGCTCCAGATCTATACCCTCCTCTTCTCCCTGCCGCTCGGGGCCCCAGGGAGCTGAGCTGTGTGGGCTCTGTCAGCATGCTGCCTTGGCCCTGGTTTCCCGTCATAATAATGGAGGGAAATGGGAGACGGGGCCTCAAGTTTGCCAGGGCTGCATCCCTCTGTTAGAGGACACAGCTCCTGTTGGCCAGCCGCTCCTACAACTACAGGTCTCCCTGTGTTGCAAAATTCTTCTATCTCCTTGTCCTAGGACAGCTAATGCTAGCCTCAGAATGTTTCACCATCTCTTGTTGGTTCCTTTAACCCTGTCCCTGTCTCAGTGAAGATCGGAATTTGGGTGTTATGGGATAATCTTGTGTTCAGCTTTAGTAGATCCTACCAAGTAGTTTCCCAAAGTGGTTATAACATTTTTTTTTTCGTTCTAGCAGTGTAAGAAAGTTCTAGTTGCTTCCCCCTTTTGCCAACTCTCAGTATTTTCTGTCCTTTTCTTTTTAGCCATTTTAGTGGGTATATAGTAGTATCTCACTTGTGATTTCAGTTTTCATTTCTCTGAGAACTACGGAAGTTGGATACCTTTTCATGTGTTCTTGGCCATTTAAATATCTTTGGTAAAGTATCCAAATCTTTTGCCCTTTTTCTTTCTTTCTTTTTCTTTTCTTTTCTCTTTCTTCTCCCTCTCTCTCTTTTTTTTGTTTTTGAGACAGTGTCTCTCTATTGCCCAGGCTGGAGTGCAGTGGAGTGATCACAGCTCACTGTAACTTCAAACTCCTTGGCTCAAGAGATCCTCCCACCTCAGCCTCTGTAGTGGCTGGGACTACAAACACACACTACCACACTTGGCTAATTTTAAAAATTATTTTGTAGAGATGGGGGGTGGTGAGTCTTGCTACTTGCTCAGGCTAATCTTGAGCTCCTGGCCCTCCAGAAATCATCTTGCCTCAGCCTCCCAAAGTGCTGGGATTACAGGTATGAGCAACTGTGCCTGCCTTTTCTGCCCATTTTTAAATTAGATTGTCTTTTCTTACTGGTTTATTAAGTTATTTATAGATTATGAGTAAAGTCCACTGGCAGAGATATGTATTACAAATATCTTCACTCTGAGGCTTGCCTTTTCATTCTCTTAATCATATTATATCTTTTGATGAAGGGATGTTCTTAATTTTAATGTACTCTATAATTTTGTTTCTTTATGTTACTATTTGTAAAAATAATAAGAAATACACATATTGCTCTTGGCCCACAGTCCCTGATACAGAGATCTTAAAACACTTGTAATTTCCTAAGCAATAAGGATGCTGGGAGAACGTTTTGTTCTAATATTCGACCTTTGACTCTGGTTCCTGACTTTTAAAGTCCTTAGGAATTTTAGAGCTTTTAAGGTCCTTAGGAATTTCCTGGGCGGTAGGAGCATCTTTTAATAAGGTAGCTCTTGGTGGACTCCTGGATAGGAACTGGTCACCATAAAGACTAAGCCGTAATTATAGGCTGGGGTCTTTCAGCCCTTACCCCCAACTTGCCACAGTTCTCCAGAGAAGGGAAAGGAGCTAGAAATAAAGTTAATCATTGATCATGTCTCCATGATAAAGCCTCCATAAAAATTCCTAAACTATGGGATGCAGAGAGCTTCTGGGTTGGCAAACACATCTGCATGCCAGCTGGGTGGTACACCCCAACTTCATGGGCATAGGAGCTCCTGCACATGGGACCCTTTCAGACCTCGCCCTATGTATCTTTTCATCTGGCTGGTCTTCTGTATCCTTTATTATGCCCAGTAAACATAAGTAAAGTATTTCTCTGATGCTATGGGTTGAATGTTTATCCCCTCCAAACCTTATGTTAAAACTTAATCCCCAATGTGGCAGTATTGAGAAGTGGGGTCTTTAAGAGGTCTTGAGGGCTCTACCCTTGTGAATGAATTAATCCATTGATAGATTAATAGGTCAATGGATTAATGGGTTATCACGGTACTGAAACTGGTGGCTTTATAAGAAGAGGAAAAGAGACTCAGCTCTCTGGCACGTGATGCCCTGTGCCGTCTCAGAACTCTCCAGAGTCCCCACCAGCAAGAAAGCCCTCACCAGATGCAGCCCCTACACCTTGGGCTCCTTAGCTTCCATAACTGTAAGAAATAATCTCCTTTCTTTATAAATTATGCAGTTTCAGATATTCTGTGATAAGCAACAGAAAATGCACTAAGACACCTGAGTTCTGTGAGGCACTCTAGCAAATTAATCAAACCAAAGTGGCAGTCATGGAAATCCGATGGATAGCTGGTTGTTCAGAAGCAGAGGCCACATCCTGTGCTTGTGACTGGCATCTGAAGACGGGACAGTCTTGTGGGACTGAACCCTCAACTTGTGGGACCTGACACTATCTCCACGCAGATAGTGACAGAATTAAATTGAATTAGAGGACACTTAGCTCGCGTCCACTGTGGAATGTGCCAGAGAATTGCTTGGTGTGTGGGGAAAATCCCCCACACTCTGGCATCAGAAGTGTTGAACGACTGTGTCAGAGTAGAGATTTGAAGAACCATTGGTTTTACCTATATCCTTACATGGCTTTGTATGGTTTTTAAAAAGGCATGTTTGCTACTACAATATCACAAGAATGTTTTCCTCTGCTTTATTCTAAAAGCTTTCTGGTTTTATCTTTTATATTTGGATCTGCAATTCATTTGGAATTGATTTTTGTGTGTGATGTGATCAGAGTCCTGATACATTTTTTTTTCTCGTATGGCTATCCAGTGTACCTAGAACCTTTTATTTAAAAGATTCTCTTTTCCATCAGTTCACTGCAGTGTCATCCTTTTCATGAATCAGGTGACTGTATACATATGGTTCTTTTTTTGTATGCTATGTTCTAACCCACTGGTCACCTTGTCTATCCTTGTGCCAGTGTTATACAATCTTGATTATTATGGCTTTATAATGACTCTCGATAACTGGAAGTGGAAGTCTTCCAGCTTTGTTCTTTAAGATTGCCTCAGCTGTTCTTGGTCCTTTGTGTTTTCATATGTATTTTAGACATAGTTTGTTAACTTACACACACACACACACACACACGCAAGATTTACACACATACACCCCTGGACTTTGGTGAAGATTGTGATGAATCTATAAATTCATGGAAAATTAACATCTTAACATTTCAATTCATGAACATTATGTACCTCTCCCTTTGTTTAGGTCTTCTTTAATTTTGCCCAGTAATATTTTGTGGTTATCGGTGTAAAGTTCTTATACATATTCCATTAGATTTATTCCTTTGTGTTAGATTTGCTATAGTAAATAGTATTCTCTTTAAAATGTTGTCTTTTGTTTGTTGCATTATATATATATTTTTGAGACAGAGTCTCACTCTGTCACCCAGGCTGGAGTACAGTGGCAGGATCTCAGCTCACTGCAACCTCTGCCTCCCAGGTTCAAACAATTCTCATGCCTCAGCCTCCCAAGTAGCTGGGATTATAGACCTGGACCACCATGCCCAGCTAAGTTTTGTATCTTCAGTGGAGACAGGGTTTCACCATGTTGGCCATGCTGGTCTCAAACTCCTGACTTCAGGTGATCTGCCTACCTTGGCCTCCCAAAGTGCTGGGATTACAGGCATGAGCCACAGTGATTGGCCATATAATTGATTTTTGTATGTTCACCCTTTGTCTAGTGATCTTGTAAATTCAGCAAAGTATATCTGTGGAAGGCATTTGGTAGATCCTTTATTAGTTTAAGAAAATTATCTTCTATTCCTGTTTTTCTACACTTATGTTTAAAACCATGAATGTGTGCTGACTTTTATTAAAGGCTTTTCCATCTCTCAAGATGTCCAATCCTGTTTTGACTCAGCTCTAGGACCCAATTCTCCAGCCCTTTCCCTGGTCTTGGCTTTATCCCCACATTCACAAAAACTGCATGAACAAAAAGGGACAAACAAGGACCTGAACCAAAGAAGTGCCAGTAAACTTGGAAAGGAAGAGACAACTGTAAGAGATTTTGATGCTCTGCAATATAAAT
>NW_012108141.1:2543863-2567956 GCF_000951045.1 Mandrillus leucophaeus
AGGCTGGTCGTGAACACCTGACCTCAGGTAATCCACCTGCCTCAGCCTCCCAAAGTGCTGGAGTTACAGGTGTGCGCCACAATGCCCAGCCGACTTACCAATTTTTTAAACTTCTGCCTCCTTTTGATAAACATAAAAAATCCACATCAAACTTTTGTTTAATATATGTATTATGGAACCAATAAGCTATTTTCCAAATAGAAATTTTAATATTGATTAAGCTTTTTGAACTTGTAAATATAGATTACCCTTATTGTAGATTAATAATGTAGTATGTGTAAAAGCAAATTACACATTTTATAATCCCCCACCCCTAAAGTCCGATACATCCTCCCTGAAAGGGTACTCTTCTCCCTCACTTTCTCCTAATTGAAATTCATTGAAATAGCATCTGCATACAACACCACTGCATGATGGAGGGGCAGATAAGCTGGTTATGCAATCTATCATTACTGTCATCTGGATGTCCCAGGATGGTTGGGGTAGGTAGAATTGTGTGAAGACTCTAACTGGCAATGGGATTTTATCATTGAAAAGCGCAGAGCTGGTCAATTCCGACCCAAGTTGCAGGTGTACCTGGGAGAATACACACTTGTGGGTTTTCAAATTTACTAATATTTAAGCAGTTTGATACTCTACAATTACTTCAACATTTGACTATTGGGCTTGAATTTAATGAATCCTGGTGCCCTCTTGTGGACATGAGAGAATGTACAAAGAGTATAGCTTTGAGTTCTTTTCATTTTAAGGATTACTTTGTGTACCCATGTCCCATTAACCTAAGGTAACCCAATAGGTAGAAGATCTCAAGTCACACAGCCAAGCACAATGTTGCCAATTATAAGCCCCATGAACTTAAGATTCCTTATCTGATAAATGGCAGTAACAATAGTACCCACCTCACTAAGGTTCTTGAGAAGATTAAAGGTTTAAGGAAATTCCCTTCCATTCCTACTTTCCTAAGATTTTGTTTGAAACCATGAATAGGTATTGAATTTTATCATGTTTTTTCTGCATTTTTAAAGATGTACACTTCTGTTTTGACTCAGCTCTGGGACCCAAAACTACAACCCTTCTCCTGGCTGTACCCCTACTTTATACATCCATATATACAATTGGCCCTCTGTATCTGTGGGTTTTGCATCTGTGGATTCAACCAACCACTAACTGAAAATATCTGGGAAAAAATAATAACAAATAATACAACAATAAAAATAATACAAATTTTAAAATGATACAGTATAACAACTATTTACAAAGCATTTACCTTGCATTAGGTCTTGTGACTATTTATTTATTTATTTTTTGAAACAGGGTCTAGCTCTGTTGCCCAGGCTGGAGTGCAGTGGCATGATCATAGCTCACTGCAATCTTGAACTCTTGGGCTCAAATAATCCTTCCACTTCAGCCTTCCAAGTAGCTGAGACTGCAGGCTCATGCCACCATGCCTGGTTAATTTATTATTATTATTAGTTTTTGTAGAGATAGGGTCTCACTATGTCTCCAACTCCTGGCCTCAAGTGATCCTTCTGCCTCCTCCTCCCAAAGTGCTTGGGATTACAGGTGTGAGCCACCATGCTCAGCCTAGAGATGATTTAAAGTATATGGAAGGATTTCATCAATGATGGACTGGATAAAGAAAATGTGGCACATATACACCATGAAATAGTACGTAGCCATAAAAAAGGATTAGTCCATGTCCCTTGCAGGGACATGGATGAAGCTGGAAACCATCATTCTCAGCAAACTAACACAAGAACAGAAAACCAAATACCACATGTTCTCACTCATAAGCGGGAGGTGGACAATGAGAACACATGGACACAGGTTGAGGGGCGGGCATCATACACTGGGGCCTGTCAGGTCGTGGGGGGCTGAGGGAGGGATAGCATTAGGAGAAATACCTAATGTAGATGATGGGTTGATGGGTGCAGCAAACCACCATAGCACGTGCATACCTATGTAACAAACCTGCACGTTCTGCATGTCCTGTACCTCAGGACTTAAAGTATGATAAAAAATTAAAAATTAAAAAATAAAATAAAGTATACAGAAGGATGTGTGTATGTCATATGCAAATACTACACCATTTTATATAAGGGACTTGAGCATCCTTGGATTTTGGCGTCTATGGATGAGGGGGCCTGGAACCAATCCCTTGGAGATACTGCAGGATGTATCTTAGCCTGGCACATAGTGGACTCTCAATAAATGTTATCCGTGCTTAAAATCAATCATCTTAATGGTGAAGCCAAAGGAAAGGGAAGGGTATGAAGGATGTAGTATCCCAAAACAGAGTGGCTGCAGATATTAGTACCCTCTCCTCCCCAATCCCATTCTATCTCATTCCTGATTCCCTGCAGCAACCACTCAACTCTCCACTATTTCGTTTTGTATTTATCATCATATTTTTAATAACTTGTTTTATGGATTTTCTTAATTGTTTTTGTCCATATGTAGGTATTACCTATTGACTTTCTATTATGGAAAATGAATGTTTAGCTCTCTTATAGTACTCCCTCCATACTTCCTTTCCCCCATTTATGATCTCATGTATGTAAAAATAATTTATTCTATTTTGTGTATTTGGTCCTCTCCATAATAACCAAAAATATGGACCAAGGCATAAAAGGTGAATACTAAAAAAAGGAAACTTGTTTCACATTATTAATGTCAAATAAGACTGAACTCATCTTAAATGAAGCAAAGAAAAAATTTATAATGAAAAAGTTTATAATTTACAATGATAATGGAGTTATCACATAACTTTATGAAACAAGGAAGAAGAAATAAAAGGAGAAGGTTTTAGTCACCTTTGTTGGTCCATGTCTGATCAAGCAGAGGAAAACTAAAAAGGACATAAAATATCTACACAATTTAATAAATAAATTCAAATGTGTCTCCAGATAGACTCATCTGACCAAATAACACATGCGAACATTGACCTTATATCAAGTTATAAGAAAACTGTTTTCCAAAGCAACTGCGCCATTTTACATTCTAATCAGCAGGGCCAATTTCTCTATATCTTCACCAATGCTCGTTGTTATGTCTTTTGATCATAGCTGCCCTAGTAGGTATGAAGTGGTATCTTATTGTGATTTTGACTTGCACTTATTTAATAGTTAATGATATTGAGCATCTTTTCATGCACTTTTGGTCATTTGCATATCTTCTTATCAGAAATGTCTATATACATTCTTTGCTCATTTAAAAAATTGAGTTGTCTTTTTATTGTTGAATTATTATTGAATTCTAAGACTTGTATTCTAGATGCAAGCCCCTATCAGATATACGCTTTACAACAATTTTCTCCCATTATCAGGGTTGTTTTTTGTATTCTCTTTATGTTGTCATTTGAAACATAGTTTTTAATTTTGATGATGTCCAATTTTTTTTCTTTTATTACTTGTGCTTTTGTAATCATATTCAAGAAACCATTGTCTAATTCCAGGCCATGAAGATTTATGCCAATATTTTCCTCTGTAAGTTTATACCTTTAGCTCTTACATTCAGGTTTTTTTGATATTTTAACTTTTTGTCTGTGGTATGAGCTAAGGGTCCAGCTTTTTCTTTGATCTGTGAATATCCAGCTGTCCTGACATCATTTGTTGAAAAGATTATTCTTTTCCCCATTTAATTTTCTTGGTTCCCTTGTTGAAAGTCAGTTGACCATAAGTATGAGGGTTTATTTCTGAACTCACAACTCTATTATATTCTATTTATGTCTGTTCTTCTGCCGGTACCATGCTGTCTTGATGACTGTGGCTTTGTAAGTAAGTTTTGAATTTGAAAGTATGTCTTCCAACTTCTTTCTTCTTTTTCAAGATTGTTTGGATATTCTGGGTCAGCTTTTCAGTTGCTGCAAAGAAGCCAAGTGAGATTTTAATAGGGGTTACATTTAATCTATAGATCAAATTGGGGAATATTGCCATCTTCACAATATAAAGCCTTCCAATTCATGGGCATAGGATGTCCTTCATTTATTTAGGTCTTTTAAATTTTCTTTCAACAGTGTTTCATAGTTTTCAATGTGTATGTGTCATAGTACATTTTTGCTGCCATAACAAAATACCTTAGACCAAGTAATTTATAAATAGTATAAATCTGTTGCTCATAGTTATGGAGTCTGGGAAGTCCAGGATCAGAGCACCAGCAGATTCAGTATCTGGTGAGGGCTTGCCTTCTGCTTCCAAAATGGCACCTTGTTGCTTGACTTTACATGGTGGAAGGCGGAAGAGCAAAGGAATAGAGCCCTTCTTTCAACTTCTTTCATGACAGCACTAATCCCATTCATGAGGTTGGAGCATTCATGACTTAATCACGTCCCAAAAGACCCACCTGTTAATACTATCATACTGACTATTAGGTTCTAACATGAATTTTGGAGAGACACACACATTCAAACCATAGCAATATGTTTTGCATTTCTTTTGTTCGATTTATTTCTAAGTATGTTCTTCTTTTTGGAGTTATTATAAACGGAATTTTTTTAAAATTTCATTTTCAGATTGTTCATCGCCAGTATATACAGATCCCCCCCAAAATCCAGCATCCAAAATCTTTTTAATAATGACAGGATCCGGTTAGTTTTTGTAGTACAGCTGGCCTCTTGGCCTCTGGTGTAGGGTTTGGAGTAGCTGTGCAGGTACGTGGGGCTTTACTGAAATGCTTATATATTTCTTGGTCCTTGTGAGGATGAAAGAGCAGGACAATGCATAGACCTTGGGGGCATCCAGATCAGGACCTTGCCCTCCAATTATGATCCCCACAACCATCCATTTTGTGTTCTTGACCAGGAAACTTCATTTTCTTGGTCATCTGGCCTGTTGGTGCCACTCATGAACATCCTCTACAGCACAACTTGGTAGAAGGTGGAGTTGGTTACTCTGGCCAGAAACATGTATCACTTGAGCAACAGCTTTAGGTTAACTTCCTGGCTCTTGGGTTCCTGGCACTGGGTTCCTTTTGGCAGGTGTGGACTCCCATGATGGTGCCTCCTACTCAGCCATGTCCAGAACGTGAGCACTCTCAGACTCTTTAAATACTTTATTTGGAATTTTTGGACATTTACCTAATTTTTACCGTATAGAATAACACATATTCAGAAGTGAGCTAAGAGTCCTTTTCTTATTGGATCATTTAGGTTACCTTAGGTCTGAAATTCTCAGATATGTGTTGCTCTCATCTCCCAGATCCTTGAAATTTGCCAAAATTTATATTATTTTTGGCAAAATTGGGCAAATATGAACTCTTTCAATGTCAGTGAGGAAGTGTTAAAGTGAGTACTTCCATGTGCTATTGGTGGGACTGTGAAATGGTGCGGGCACTCTGAAAATAAGTTTGCCAATACCAAAATCCTCAGTAAAGACTGTAATTTTAGACTCTATACTTTTCCTTCTATAAATCTATCATTAAAATACTGATATCTAGACCAAGATTTATATATAAGACCTCATTGGTATTATTTTATAGTACAAAAGTGTTGAAATCAATTTAAATGTGCCATAAAAATATTTATCTATGCATTAAAAAAGGCTGAAAGGAAATATACCAAATTGTAATAACGTTATCTCTGAAGAATGGGATGAGGTAAAGTCAGTGCAATGAGTAATGGAAAAAGGGGCAAGAGCACACACTGCATGAGTTACAGACTTGAGTTTGAGTTCTCACTCTGCCAGATGTAGCCGAATGACCTTGGGCAAGTTGCTTAACATCTCTAAGCCTCAATTTCCTTAAATGTAAGACGGCGATAATAATAGTAGTTATTGCCTTATAGGGTTACTGAAAGAATTGAGTGAGATATACACAAAGTGTTTAGCACAGTAGTTGATCCACAGTGAGTGCTAAGTGTTAGCTTTATTGTCATTGGTCACCTGGCCTTGTCATATACAACCGCACAATCCCTTGGAAATGGTTCCACTGAATGAGACACGTATGGATTTGGACAGACTTGCTTTTGCTGCCATGTACATCAATGGTGTTAGTTGCTGAGGACTCGATATGTGCATATGATGTGAGTGTGATTGACCAGAGAGGTAGTGTGGCACAGGGGAAAGAACAAGGAGACTTTGGTCCCAATCTAGGTCTTGGTTCCCTCATCAGTGAAGTGAAGGGAGCTGGACTAGAGAATTTCTAAGATCTCTTCTGGCTCTAAAATGTTCATTTCTTGCCAGGCATGGTGGCTCACCCCTGTAATCCCAGCACTTTGGGAGGCCGAGGCAGGTGGATCACCTGAGGTCAGGAGTTCAAGACCAGCCTGGCCAACATGGTGAAACCCCATCTCTACTGAAAATACAAAAAATTAGCCAGGTGTGGTAGTTGGCGCCTGTAATCCCAGCTACTCAGGAGGCTGAGGTAGGAGAATTGCTTGAACCTGGGAGGTGGAGGTTGCAGTGAGCCGAGATCATGCCACTGCACTCCAGCCTGTTCCAGCTTGGGCAACAAGAGGGAAACTCCATCTCAAAAAAAAAAATTATCAATGCCAAAGCAACCGTGATTTTAGACTTTCTTCTCCTAAACACAAGGTGGCAGCAAAAGACAAGGCTCTTGGCTGCCATTTGCTCCATTTGCTAAAACCAGTAGGATAAGACGGTATTCTTTAATTTACACTACGTTAAAAAGTAAAAGATCTAGATGACTTAAGATCACTACCTGCTCTTAGTGGTTTCTGTGAGGCCAAGGTTTAATGTCCCTAGGAGTATGCTTCTATCGCTATAATCGGAATTGCCCTACTCTTTCAATATATCCACTGAAGCCACCACTCAACAACACCTCCGCCTACGATTTCTCCAAGGTTTTTTCTATCACTTCTACTTCTTGGAAAAATACCCTTCAAGTTTTCACCTGTGATAAGCAGGGGTCTGGCTGGCAGAATGACAGCTATGTGCTTTATAAGATAAAAACAACTTCTGTCTTCCAGGATCGGGGAGGATTTGCAGTATGGGGGCTTGGTAGTGCTGTCCCAGGGAATAAATTTCAAATAAAACACCCATGTGTTGCCAGCCTATTCAAATATGTTCCAGTTATAAACAATAGTAGGAAATCTTGATGATCTGTGGATTTGGTCTCTGTGATCCTTGGTTGGAGCTGGTCACTCATGGCCAGGTGGGGCTGGAAAAGGGTGGTGAGAAAGTGGGAGACAGACCATGAAGTGAGATGGGAAACCCCATTGCAGAAACGGAGTGAGGGGTCTGTCGTCAGAATCTAAAGAAGGTTGTTCTGAAGATCCCTAGGGAAGAGGCCACGGGCCTAGTTGAGATACAGGTGAGGCAACCCTCAGGAGATTTTCAACCTGAGGCCAGAGGGAGTGGGCATGAGGCCTAAATAGAAAGATACTCTTTCTTCAGGGACCTTGGGGATTTCCAGGCAGAAGTTGACCTAAGTGAGGCAGTGGGAGTAGAATGGAAGGGGTAAAAAAGATAGGGCCAAAGGTCAAGTTAAAGGATTGACATGTAGACTAGAAGGAAATTGACACAAGTACCAGGAAGAAGTTGTTTAATGATTCTGATGATGCCACATGACTTGAGCAACTGGAAACTGACCTTGCAACCCCCACAATGGCACTGGGCTCATATCCTGAGATTCCAAAGTAGAGGGGATCTCTGGAGGAGAGGAAGGAGGGCAGGTTATAAACGGAGCCTTGCTTTTCGAGAGGATCCTCTTCCTTCTTTTCTTTTCTTCCTGCTAAGTGGTAAGAGCAGAAAATCATTAAAGAAAGCAGCAGAAGAAACTGGCAGATCTGGAATGTGGGCCATTTTCTTACCACAATGTGGGCTTCTTTACTTTCCCAGGATTCTACCTGCTTTAGGGGTCATACCCTCTGCGGGGTGCTTGGGGATCAAGGGACAAGGAGGGAAAATGTTTTAACCTTTAAACTGGTGGCCTTTTTGGTGATTACTATCTAAATTACCTCCAAAATGATTGGGGATGGGAAGGGGAAAGAAACCCTAACCTGGCCCTAAGGGACTTGGGGTAGGGATCAGATACTGCAGTGAGTGTGGAATCACACATTTCTTTTCAACTTGATGAGGTGCTCCCACAGAGGGACAGTTAGCAGAAAATTTGGTAAAGGCCTTATCACAGACCCAAGATATGACCAACTGGGGTGAGCTTTAAGGAAGAACTAGGGTAGAAAATAGTTAGTGTTTTGCTGAAATACAGGGAAGAAACAAGGTGGATTGGATCATAACTAGCTTCCTTGACAATGTCACAAAAGTACCCAAACTGTGGAATGCACCCACATCTGCACGAACAAGTCTTGTGAAATGCTTTGATGCTTGCCCCGTGCCACCCATCTCAGGCCTGCCATGGTGCTCAGTTACCCTCCATGGATACAGGGCTTCCAGCTTCCATCTGGGAGCGGGAGCAGCAGGTTAACTTTGTGTCAAAGACTCATCCTTCCTTTCCTTTGACTTCAAAGGTCCCTCCGTGGAACTGTTCTACTGTTGGGCCTTTCATGACTCCCTATCAGAGGTTTTGCATGTATGCTTTAGACTCTGAAAGGGAGACAATGCCAGCTAAACACAAGGAAAGCTGTTCAGGCTGAGTGTGGGAGAAGGGGAAGCTGGTTGCTGGTTCTAATTCTAATGTTTGAGGGGAAAATAATACTTTTTTTTTTTTTTGAGACAGAGTATTGCTCTGTCACCCAGGCTTGCATGATATTGGCTCACTGCAACCTCTGCCTCCCAGGTTCAAGCAATTCTCATGTCTCAGCCTCCCACGTAGCTGGGACTACAGGCACCTGCCACCACACCCAGCTAATTTTTGTATTTTTAGTAGAGACAGGGTTTTACCATGTTGGTCAGGCTGGTCTCGAACTTCTGACCTCAGATGACCCACCCGTCTCAGCCTCCCAAAGCACTGGGATTACAGGCGTGAGGCACTGTGCCTGGCCAGAAAATAATACTTCTATCTCACTGATCCCATTTACTGGTATTAAGCTTTAAGCAGGAAACAAGAACTGGGTAATTGTGGCAGAAAAGCCTTTAAAAGAAAATAACGTCATTGTCATTAGCAAATGCCCACAGAGATAATATCTCTGACCTTAGCTGGTAGGCACTGAGAAAATTCTGAGGATAGAGGAGGAGGCTGGAGGACTTGGGACTTTGATTTTTCTTATCTGGGTCAGACATTGATCTTTAAAAAATGACGTACGTTTTATAGTTATTAACTTATCACCTAAAATGTTCTGCTACAGTTCCTGGAGTAAGGGTAGAACTCTTGAGTTTATTGAGGACCAATGACCTACATTAAAATAAATCAAAGCCTAAAGGGAAGCAAAAAGCAACTTAATTGACTTAAAAAATTTTAAGCCATTCACTGGTTTAAGTAAAAAATATGAAGCATAGTAACAATTTTCAGCCACTCTGGAAAATGGTTTGGAAGTTTCTCAAAAAGTTAAACATGAACTTACCGTGTGGCCAGGAATTGCAGTCCTAGGTAAATACCCAAGAAAAATGAAAACATACATCCAAATAAATGTTCATAGTAGCATTTTTCATGATAGCCAAAAAGTGGAGAACCCACATTTTTGTTAATTGATGGTGAATAGATTAAATGTGGTATATCAATATAATGGAATATTATTTAGCCACAAAAAAGAATGACGTACTGATACATGCTGCAATGTGGAGAAACCTTGAAAAACGTGCTCACTGAAAGAAGGCAGACACCAAAGGCCACATATTGCATGATTCCATTTATATGAAATGCCCAGAACAGGGAAATCCATGGAAATATAAAGTAGATCAGTGGCTGCCGGGGGCTGGTTTGGTATAGGAGAGAATGGAGTAGGACTGCTAGTGGATATAAGGTCTCTTTTGGGATGATGAAGATGTTCTGAAATTAGATAGCAGTCCTAGTTGCACAACTCTGTAAATATACTATAAGCCAATGAACTATTCAATGAAAAAGGGTGAATTTTATAGTATGTGGATTTAATTTTATGATATGTGAATTACATCTCAATAATATATGAAGCATGAAACTTTATTCAATAAATATATTAAACAATTAAAATTCAATTAAAATTAAAAATGAAATATAGGGAAGGAGAAGAAGACAATGAAGGAAGATAGAAGAGAAAATACTTGGCTCAAGAAAGGAAATAAGCTGGGTGCAGAGGCTCCCATCTGTAATCCCAGCACATTGGAAGGCCAAAGCAGGAGTATCACTTAAACCCAGGAGTTCAAGACCAGCCTGGGAAACATAGTGAGACCCCATTTGTTAAAAAAGTTCAGGTGCGGTGACTCACACCTGTAATTCCAACACTTTGGGAAGCTGAGGTGGGCAGATTGCTTGAGGTCAGGAGTTTGAGACCAGCCTGGCCAACATGGTCAAACCCTGTCTCTACGACAAATACAAAAATTAGCCAGGCATGGTGCCGGAAGCCTGTAATCCCAACTACTTGGGAGGCTGAGGCAGGAGAATTGCTTGAATCCAAGAGGTAGAAGTTGCAGTGAGCCAAGATCATGCCTCTGCACTCCAGCCTTGGTGACAGAACAAGACTCTGTCTCAAAAAAAAAAAAAAAAAAAAAAAAATTTAGCTGGATATTGTGGCATGTGCTTGTAGTCCTAACTACTCAGGAGCCTGAGGCAGAAGGATCAGTTGAGTCCAGGAAGTTGAGGCTACAGTGAGCCAAGATGGTGCCACTGCACTCCAGCCTGGATGACATAATGAGTTGTCTGAAAAAAAGAAAAGAAGGAAGGAAGGAAGAAAACGAAAACCAAACAAGAGAAGAGAGGCTGATTCCATGATTTTCAACACAGTAGAAATTTCCGTTGTTCTCTGAGGCTCCCTTGGGCTCTGGTGTTCAGAATGTTATTGTTATTATTATTATTATTATTTCCTTTAGAACTTCTAATGAACACATTGACCATTGCTTCCAGGTTTTCTAATTGTCCTTTGCCCTTAAACTCCTCAGTGGCTTGGGTTTTATTCCAATAGAGCAGAGGATATGAAAGATTTCTTGGTTAATGTTTCTCGGTTTGCAGTATCAGTCAGTGACCAGAGTTGGATTTTATGTCTAAAAACTATATAAACTCAAGCTGAGACTTGTCTGGGTGTAGACTTCCCATTGCCAAATTTAATTTTATTATTTAAAGTCATGTTGAGAAGTCAAGTAGGTGGTCTTTCTTCTAAGCTAGGATAGACCTACCAGTCTCACTTGCCTGTTACTATTTTATGAGGTAAGTAATTAATTTGAGATATTAGGCATAAGCTGGTCTTGATCTGTTCTCAAACTCCAGGTGGGTAGAAAGCTCAACTGTCGACACAGGGCCTGGCATGGGAAATGATTACATGGGAAGCCATATCTAATAACCAGAAATGATACTTCATAATAAAACAAAGATAATGAGAGAGATTGGGAGTCTGGTTAGTGTGTGAAACTAGCAGTAGACTTAGAGGGAAAGTGGGTTGTGGTCCTTCTTTGTGGTCCTTCTTTGAAGTCATCACAGAGTCTTTCTGCTCCTTCACCTACTATGGTTAGTCAATCACCAAGGATACTGACTTTACCTCCTATTATTACTCAAATGTATATCTCTTCTCCATCATTTCTCCTGTTCAGTTCCTCTTCCTCTCTAGCCTGGTCGATTGCAATATCTTTGTAACATGTTTTCTAGACTGTAATATTGCCCCTATTATCCATCCTTCCAACTAGGAAAGTAATATTTCTGAAGTCCGAATTATGCCATGTCCCTACCCTATTAGTTCTCTGTGTTGAGATCAGATGAAGCTATAGGCAGAGATGCTCTTATGGCATGAAGGACTGGGGTTCCCTTGCAAGACCGTTAGAATTTACCTTATCTGAGCCCCTACTCAGGAGCCTGGAGGAATCGCTGAACTGAATGGTCTGAGTCAGCTGATACTCTCAGGTAACAGCACTTTGCTCATAATATATGAAAACAGGAGCATGATTAAAAAAAAAAAAAAAGCAACCAAAATCACCAGCTAATAGATATTATGCAATAAGCACATTACAGAAACACAAAGTCCTGGTGTACACAAACAGTGCAGTCCCTGAGAACAGTCTAGCCAATAACTACACTTGAGTTGGGTCTCCAGATCTGATTTTCTAAGTTTCTGATCCTGCATCCTTTCATAAACTACAGCTGCTACCTCCAATCCCAGCTCAAGTCTCACGAACAGGAAATCTGTGAAAAAGTTTTACAGGGAAGTTTGAGAACTCCCTCCGAGCTAGCCAATCCAGAGTCTTGCTTTCAGCCAAACTTCCATCATACCCAGATTTTAATGATGAGTTATTTATGTTCTCACTTAAGGAAATCCTTTCCTACCCTTTGGAACTTCTATTTATCTTGTTATTAAAACTGTCTTCCAATAGATTTCCTGCTCCGATACAACACACTTGGTGACTTTCTCCATCTTACAATGGGATTAGATATTTAGTACTGAAAGGATCATTGCAAGGATAGCAATCAGGTTTCTTCTCAGTGACAACTGCTTGGTCTTCTCTGTTGTAAAAGAACTTTGCTCTGAGCTTTGATAAATGGAAAATGTCCGCCAGGGGCCCTGGTGGGAAAGAGTCCATGTGTCTGCCCATCCTGGATCATACCCTTGTCATCCAGGAACTAACAAGTCACCCCAGTTTACATGCAGTTGGCATTGGATGGGTGTAGGCAAATCACCTGGACTATCAAAGATAGAGTGTCTAAAAAGGCTCACTTCCTCCCCATCCCAGGTGGTAACGCTGCATCCCGAGTACAGAACATCCCTAACCCTGCATGCCCAGGGTACTGTTCTCAGCTTTGCTGGTCTGACCAGGTAGCTTCACAGAATTCTTGCTTGGCTAACTTGTAATTTTTTGACATGATGTGCTAGATAGATAAGATTTAGTATTCTTATCCATACAAATGAAACTTAAAGAATTTCTCCTGATTGAGTTGCTTAGGGTTTTTTTTTTTCTTTTAAATATATTAAGGGGATGTTGAGGCTGTAGTCAGTGGCTGATGATTTGAAAATTTCTTCAGCATGGGTTCTGTTCTGCTAATTCTCAGGCCAGTGAGGGCCTGTGAATGCTAGCAGAGAGAGGAAAAGGCTAGGGTTTTCAGATTAGGACCCTGGACCGGAACTTGTTACCATGTGACCTTGGACCACTCATTTAACCAAAGCTTCCCAGCCATTCCCCATGGAAAGGAGGTGGATTGAATGACCTCCCGGCAGCCTCACCGAGATATTGTGGCTACAGCAGAACAAGGGCTGCATATAAAAGTGGAACATGAAGACTTTTTCCTTACAAAGTAAATGATGTGAATTGACTGTGGTAAAGTTTCTAATTCAGATTTTTTTTTAGTCCAGAGGGACAGCTTTTAAAATGAGAAATTTATTTCAGTTATGAGGAAATATCTATCTTTCATTTTCCCCTCACCTCTCCTTCCTTTTTGCCTGCCTGCCTGCTTTCTTTCTTTCTTTCTTTCTTTCTTTCTTTCTTTCTTTCTTTCTTTCTTTCTTTCTTTCTTTCTTTCTTTCTTTCTTTCTTTCCTTCCTTCCTTCCTTCCTTAGTTCCTTCCTTCCTTCCTTCCTTCCTTCCTTCCTTCCTTCCTTCCTTCCTTCCTGCGTTCAATACTCTGAATGATTTGAAAGAATAAAAAATGGCTCTTCACATTTGGTAGGGCTCTATGGAGCTTACCTGAAAGTGAACATGTTTCTAAATGTGTGCTGTAACACATCTGGGGCCGGGCACCCAAGCCTGTTCCTGTGTACTCTCTCATTTGCCTAGAAAACATAAATATTGATACAGGTCAGTGAAGCAAACTCTTGAGGGCTGTATTAAAATTCTTTTTATTGCAGGTGATGTAAACTCAATGAAGCAAAAAGAAGATACTTATTGAACCAGTACAAAAAGGGCAGGGGCAAAGAGATTACATACCCTAGAGATCACTGGAAGTGGAACAAGAATGGAGCTAGGAGTCTCCTTTTCCCAACACTGCCTCTCTCTGCTTGTTTTCTTCATTCACACCAGAGTCTGGGTACACAGACGGTGAAGGCTCAAGATGCGGCATAGCCTTGCCCTCGGAAGACAATTGAGAGCTACAGTCTGGTTGTAAGTGAAGAAATACCAGCAAGGGCTTCTGGTTGGCCGGGCTTAGGCCACATGCCCACCTGGGTGGCCAGTGAAACACTGGTTGGGAACACCTTAGAATCACCGACTGTAAAGTGGAGGGTTATTCCCCTAAAGAAGGGATGCCTTTCCCAGAAAGGAGGGTGCTGGATAAACAAAGTGCATCTCTAGGGGCCAAGGAGTAGTCATAGAAACTATGGACCAAAAGATAGCACTTGCTGACCAAGAGGCCCCAGTTTACTCCTAAATGTTCAGAGGGCGCATTTAACTTCAGTGACTTCAATCAATTCTGTAAATTTTGGTAAACAGAAAAAAGGAGAAGAAATAGACAAAATAGAAATATAGCAATATAAATGATGCAATCAATTCAGTCTGATATTCTACGCCCTGAGTATATATCCTAAAGCGAGAATCAGGGACATCATGAATCACATTTGGTCTCATTTCCCGACAGAACAAACATCTTTTCCTTTATCTAGCACTGAACCAGAAAAGCAGAGGGCCATTCCAATGCCGGAGGGAAACTGTGCTGGGCTTATGAAGAGGCAGGTGCCAAAATAGTGCCTTCCTAGAAGATTTTTCAGGACAGTCTTGACTATATGTGATTTTCGCTGTATGCACTGATGAATTTTATAATTTAAACGTCCATAAAATGCGGTGCCTTTTAGGCTTTTTGTATGTGCATCTGGGTGTATTATTCAGAATGAAATCTCTTCACTGAATCTTTCCTATTTATGAGAATTGGGTGGAAATGAGCAGGATAACTAATGAATGGATTTGTGAGGTGTGAGGTGTGACAATATTATAACAGAAGATTTTGTGTTGAGCTTCTTGTATTTTAATCATTTCTTAAAATTCTGCTTGATGCTTTAATGGATATATTTGATTATAGACACAAGACTATCTTCTTTTAGGTCATCTAATTCCATTGTCCAGCTAATCCTTACATCCCAAAGAATTATCCAGAGGGGAACTGAATACTCCAGTAATCAGGGACACCTCCCATTTAAAGCAAGCCTTTGATCTTCAGATAACTCTGACCATTAAAATGATGTCCCCTGTACATTAAGCCCAAGTCTGAATTCCTATAATTTATACTCTTTGATAATATATCTCTTTCCAGGGTCAAACAGAAATCATCTAATCCCTCTGCCTCTTGGCAGCATTTCAAGACTTTGAAGAGACCAGTCATGTCCCAACAAGTCTCTGTTATCTTCCCTTGCTTTATTTTCACCAAGTGCTCCTGATGATGATGATGATGATGATGATAACAACACTAGTAATAACAATTAACAATAATTGGGTGCATATTATGTGCCAGGTGTTCTAAGCTATATATATATATATATACACTCATACAAATCTCATAACAATCCTAGAAGGTATTATCCCCATTTTACAGATGAGGAAACTAAGGCCCAGAGAGGTTGAATAATGTGGCTCAGAGAGGCCCAGAGAGATTAGATAATGTGCCCAAAGTTATACAGCTAGTGAGTAACAAAGCCTAACTTTGAGCTTAGGCAATTAGGCTCCTGGGTCTTCCTTTGCTAGGTGACACTACTCTGAGTGTGATCCAGGTTGTCCCCATTTCTCTTAAAATAATGTCCAGAAGTGGATACAATCCTACAGGATCTGTCTGCCATGAACTATTAATGCCACTTAAGTTTTCATTAGCTATATACTACACCTCCTTCTAAACACTGAAGCAAAGAGGAGCTCATCCACTTCCTTAACAAATGTGGTTATACCTATGCCATTTTCAGTGTGTGGAGTTAACTTGCACCAAGGCAATCAGATCAATAACCGCAGCTTTTCCCCCAATATTTGGGCAGCTAAAACTAGGGACCGCTATCATAGCAGAGAATTCTCACTGTGTATGAGAATCATAGACTTCTGCTGTGGTAACAAGGGGCTACTATTTCCATCTTTGGCTGTGGAATAGCTTTCTGTGGCTGCTGCTAAGCTCAGGAGAGTTAGCAAATCATATGCCTTCATTACTAGTTGATTCTGTAACAGGAGTCTTTTTTTAAAAAATCATTCAAGACCGAATCTTTAATATTCCCTTTAAGCGTTTGATTAAAGTTGAGTACCTTTGAAAAAACACTGACGTGATTAAATATGGTGGCCAGAAATCTATTTACAGTCAATAAGCCAATAAGGCCTGGGGTTTCAAGAGATGTAGGGCCTGTGTGTATGTGTATGTGTGTGTGTGTGCACATGTATGTGTGTTGAAAGATAGTTTTCAGAATTATTTTATGATGTTGCTATTACAAACATATTAGCTAACTCTGGAAACTGGTCTAAATTGCTGGGACCTAAATAAAACATCTTAGAAAACAATTATGGCATTCAAGTCAGTCAGACATCATTTGCTTTGTTTTTAAGTGTTCTATACAGCCATCCTGATAACAATATTCCAAAGCTGTTAAGCTCACATTGCATTCTATGCAAGCCAATACCACTCTGCTTGCACAATAGTTTCATAGTTTCACACAGAACAATGACATTATAGAAGTGGGGATGGCAAAGTCATTGTGCCCCAGTGATGCCCATGATTAATAAAAGGTGACGTAGGTGATTAATCAGAAGTTGTACATGTTGCCAAATTTACAAACTTGTGGATTTCAGTCTAGATCACTGTACTTTATAAACCTCTCATTCATTCATTCAATAAACATTTAAAGGTTCACAGGCCCATTAAGTACTGGGAATACAATAAAACATAATCCTATACTTTCACCATGTGATCAACTTAATATTACCAATAATGGGGATTGGTAAGCAAATCAGTGTCATAATGTGCCTCCTGATGTGATGCACTGGGAAGGACATGATATCACCCTGTGGTTCCTGCCAAACATGCTTAACCTCAATCTAATCATGAGGAAACAATCAGACAAATCCAAATTTTGGAGCAACATATGAAACAATTAAACTCTTTTAAAATGTCAGTGTCTTGAAAGAAAAAATAACAAAAAAAAAGGTAGGGAACTGTTGGAGGGTAGAAACATGATAATTAACTACAGCGAATGATCCCTGATTGGATCTTGTTTTTTTTTTTTTTTTTTAATGTCATTATTAGGACAATTGAGAAGTTTGAATATATAGTCTATATTATATATGAATAAGTACTTTATTATATGCTATATGTTATATACTTATGATTAAGTATATATTACATACTAAAAAGTACCAGTGTAGCTTTTTTTAGTGTGATAATGATATAATTATATGAGAATATCTTTATTCTTAGGAGATACATAATAAGGCATTAAGAGGTAAAATGTCATGCCTAAAGCTTACTTTTAAATGGTTCTGTTGGCCAGAACAGTACCTAGGGCACTGTTTTCAGCTCTGCTGGTCTAAGCTCTAACCAGGTTGCTTCTCAGAATTCTTGTTTGGGGCAGTGGCTCATGCCTGTAATCCCAGTACTTTGGGAGCCTGAGGCAGGCAGATCACCTGAGGTCAGGAGTTCAAGACCAGCCTGGCCAACATGGCAAAATCCCATCTCTACTAAAAATACAAAAAATTAGCCAGGCGTGGTGCCTGTAATCCCAGCTACTCAGGAGGCTGAGACAGGAGAACCACTTTAACCTGGGAGGCGGAGGTTGCAGTGAGTTAATATTGTGCCACTGCACTCCAGCCTGGGCAACAGAGTGAGACTCTGTCTCAAATGAAAATAAAAATAAATGGTTTAGTAAAAAAGAGATTATATATATGGCTATAGTAATAGCTATATTCATATATCTTTTATTTTTCACATTATACATGTATTTTCTATTAACATCTATATGAACATCTATATTACATGTCTAGTATATCTCACTATGTATGGTTATTATATTAGTTTCCTAGGGCTACCAGAACACATTCTCACAAACTGGGTAGCTAAAAACAAAAGAAGGTATTCTCTCACAGTTCTGGAGGCTTGAAGTCTGAAATCAGGGTGGTGGCAGGGCCGTGCTCCCTGCAAAACTTAGAGGGAGGACCCTCCCTAGTCTCCTCCAGCTTCTGGTAGTTGCCAGCACTCCTTGTCATTCCTCAGCTTGTAGTTGCATCACTCCAAGCTTTGCTTCCATCTTCATGGGACATTCTCTCTGTGTGTCTCTGTCTAAACTTTCTTTTTTATAAGGACCCCACTTATTGAATTAAGGCCCATCCTAGTTCTATATGACCTCATATTAACTTGATTGTATCTGCAAAGACCCGATTTCCAAGTAAGGCCGTATTCCCAGGTACTGAGTAGACCTGAATTTGGGGGACACTGTTCAACCCAATAAGGTATATAAAGATATTACAGAGGGAGAGGGTGGGGTTATAGGATGGGAGCAGGTACAATGTAGCAAAATATTAATAGATGATGAATTTTGGTGAAAGGTAAGTGAGTGTTCATTTTGCCCTTCTTTCAATGATTCTAAAGTTTGAAATATTTCCAAATAAATTAAAATGTGGGGAAAATATACTGTATCAAAAAAGACATTGCCTTTGTTCTTCAGGCTATGTCGATGTTATGGAGGACACTGGAGCGAATGCCTCATGATGATAGCACTGCGGGGCCCTGCAGCAACAGGGAAGACAGCAGACAGTGCCAGCTGTGCTTGGAAATGTTAGGAAGCATTTCCATGAGAAGTGACAGCCAGTTGAACAGAGTTTTGAAGGATGCTGTCGGAGTCAGAATCAGGGGTGAAGGTGCATCTGGGGAGCTGCCAGTTGACCCGAATGGTTGGAACAAGGGGCATGTGTGTGACAATGGTGGTGCCGAGGCTGGAGAGAGGCAGGAAGCCTGTCATCCAGGATGCTGCACCCTGAAGACTGGGGGAGCTGTGGCAGAACTTTAAGCAAGGTGTAACCTGAGCAAAGTTTTGTTTGAGGGCTGGGGCTACGAAGAAGCTTGAATACAAACTAATTGGAAGACTGGTGGGACAAGGGGACAAGCCAGATGAGAAACAAGGCTAAGAAGAGTAGAGAGAGTGAGGGCAATAGCAAGAGGTACAGGGTTCGGGCAAATGTTTGTTTTTGTAAGAAGAGAGAAACGTAAGCATGTGTATATGCCGAGGAAGAAGAGACAGCAGATTGGGGCAGGCTGCAGATCCAGGAGAGCAGAGATGATGAAGGAAGCAAGTCCTGGGACATGGGACCCAGAGCACAATGGGAAAGAGCCCTGTTTTCACTGGTACAGTGAGGCAGGGACTGGGGAGAGGGGAGGCGTGGGCCTCAGATCTTCTCAGGACCTCATAAAGAACAAGGGAGAGGGGAACAGAGACCAGTCAGGGGCAGAACCGTGGAAGACTGACTGGGGTGGACAGGAGAAAGGAAGAGAGTGTGCCCAAAGGAGGCGAAAATAGGGTTACTGGTGAGGGAATTGGGAAGCAAAATGATGAGTCTTGGTTGGAATGTTATCGACTCAGGGATCAGTATCCTGCTTTAATTAACAAAACAGGGTTTCTCCCTGCTGCATCCTCCAGGCACACCTGGATGGGGCATGTTAGGTTTCACCATCAACCCTTACAAGGGCTGCTTCAATAGATTTGTGCCCAGGATTCCCAGAAAACAGGTTTCCATGAAAGCAACTGATACAGAGAGTTGGGTTAGTGGATAGCCCTTCACCCTGCCCCCAAGAGCTTTTTATGTTAGTTTGTTTATGAAAGGGAAGGGCGTCCATCATGCCATTCCATTTAACTGTTAACTATCCAGGGGTTACAGTAACATACAAGGCTGATGAGATGTGTAGGCTCAAAAACAGAGCAGGCCAAAGGTAGGCATGCCAGGACCTAGAGCTGAAATGATTTTCTCTAAAATGGATTTCTTTCTCCTTTTCTCACTTCTGCTTCCTTGGTGAGAGTGCCATTTGCAGTCCTTCATGTGGTTCCCAGATTTCCCTCCTTCTAGAGTTGAATCCAGTACAAAAGAACAATCATCTCTATCCCAGCATTTCTGCCAAGTCCAGCCTAAATGAGCATAGGGGCAAGTGATGTACTGACTGCTTGGGCCAGGTCAGGTATTTTCATTTGAACTACCTGGGGTAAGGGTGGCAAAGAGGGGTCCCCACTGAAAGAGGTGTAGGCACAGTTAACAGGAAATAAGCAGAATCACAGAAGCTTGTAGCATTGGGTTTAGTTCCAGAGAGCCTCAGTAGGGCTTTTAAATGCTTTTGTAAAATGAGAGATTCACAGGAAGTTTGAGAAAATAGTACAGGGAGAGGAATTTGACATTGGTACAATGCATATGTAGGGTTCCTTGCCGTTTTGTCACTTATGTAGACTCTGTAGCCAGCAGTGCAATGAACATATGGGACTATTGCACCACCACAAAGATCTCCCTCATGCGACCCCTGCCTAGTCATACTCATTTTCCTCCACCCCACCATCCCTAACCTCTGGCAACCATTATTCCGTTTCCTACTTCTAAGTTTGTCATTTTGAGAATGTTACAAAAATATCATTCCTTTTAATTGCAGAATAATATTCCATGGTATGGATGGATGTAAAACAGTTTGTTTAACCACTCACCTTTCAAGGGGCATTTTGGTTGTTTCCAGTTTTTAGCTATTAAAATAGTGCTGCTATGAAGAGTTGTGCACATGTTATTATGTGGACATAAGTTTCCATTTTTCTGGAATAAATGCCCAGGAGAGTGCTAGATCATATGTTTTTAAACAAACTACCAAACTATCTTCCAGAGTGTCTATAACATTTTTCATTCCCACCAGCAATGTATGAGAGATCAAGTTTCTCCGTATCTTGCTAGCATTTGGTATTTGTATTAGTCTGTTCTTATGCTGCTCTAAAGAACTGCCCAAGACTGGGTAATTTATAAAGGAAAGAGGTTTAATTGACTCACAGTTCCACATGTCTGGGGAGGCCTCAGGAAACTTACAATCATGGTGGAAGGCAAAGGAGAAGCAGGCACCTTCTTCACAGGGTGGCAGGACACAGTGAGTGCAAGCAAGGGAAATGCCAGACACTTATAAAACCATCCGATCACGTGGGACTCACTCATTATCACGAGAACACCATGGGGGAAACCATCCCCATGATCTAATTATCTCCACCTGGTCCTGCCCTTGACACATGGGGATTATGGGGATTACAATTCAAAATGAGATTTTGGGTGGGGACACAGCCAATCCATATCAGTATTATTACTATTTTTTTAATCGTAGTTATTCTAATAGGTATGTAATGACATCTCAATATGGTGTCAATTTGCATTTCCCTAATGGCTAGTGATGTTGAACATCTTTTCATGCACTTATTTACCATGATGTAACCTCTGCAGCTGGATGTCTCCTCATGTCTTTTGCCCATTTTCAAATTAGATTTTTTTTTCTTAATGCAGAGATTTTTAAAGACTTTTAGTAACATTCTTAGAGGCTTTTAAAAATCATTCTTCTAAGTACAGAATATATTTCCATTTAGCTCTCACTAGCAGAGTGTTAACTCTAAACCCATCATTGCCTCAGCATGGATGCAGGACCCAATCCTCTGTTATTCAACACGGGCATTTTCCGCACATATCACATTCAAAAAAACCCTGCTACATCCTCATCTCTTCCCCAGCCATTACCTGAACCTTACCCCTGAGCTAGAATCTCCTGACCTCGTAATTTGCTCCTGACCTCGTAATTTGCTATTGCACCACTAAGCTGAAACCAAGAGTTGAAACCAAGCTTTGGGAATTATACCTCTTTTGCTGGATCCACATGCCCTGTGATATAAAAATAAATGTCGGCCAGACACGGTGGCTCATGTCTCTAATCCCAGCACTTTGGGAGGCCGAGGCAGGTGGATCACCTGAGGTCAAGATTCAAGACCAGCCTGGCCAAGATGGTGAAACCCTGTCTCTACTAAAAATACAAAAATTAGCCGGGCGTGGTGGCAGATGCCTGTAATCCCAGCTACTCGAGAGGCTGAGGCAGGAGAATCACTTGAACCTGGGAAGCAGAAGTTGCAGTGAACTGAGATCGTGCACTGCACTCCAGCCTGGGCAATATGGTGAGACTCCATCTCAAAAGAAAAACATAAAAAATAAATGTCAGTATGTTCCTGTGTACATGTTCCCCTGTGCACCAGCCAGTTTGTAATTTGTCTCCTATCTCAAAAGGCAAAGAGTAAATGGGAAAGAGTAGAAACTTGAAAATGTGACCCCCTAAAGACAGTGGGTCCCCCTTTGAGCATCACTAATTTGCAGGCACAGGAAGGAAATAAAAGAATGTGGAAGAGAATGTCTACAGGAGGAAGTCTTGGGTACACTGTACACCATATGGGACAATAGCCTTCCCTAATGTACTCAGAGTCTCTGGCAGGTTATTTTTAACTGCCACATTGTCAAGTAAATGTTTGCACTTTGATAAGTGTCCTGTCCACTGGGTTGTTCTAAACTCTGGTCTGGGAGCTTACCAGAAGAGCCTAGGAGTGGTATGCAAGAGAGAGAGCCTGGATGAGTGAAGTATAATAATTGTTTAGCTGCCAGCCTTGATGTCTATGACAGATCAAACAATCCGCTTGCATTGTGTTTCACTGCTTGCATCACCTGGTCATGAGTTGTCAGTGGAATTTGTGGAATGGATTGTTCTCGCGGAGTCACCCAATATCCCTGAACAATGGGAGCATACATTCTTAGTTTTATATAAGAGCTAATAAGGAATGTTCCAGCCACCTGATCGGAGGCAGGGAGCTGTTGCTGATGCTTGCCTACTTGCTTTCCTTCTTTCTCACTTTCCCTTTCTCCTTCTCCTCTCTGAAGGAAGAAAGAAGGGGGCAGGCAGGGAAGGAAAAAAGACCCATTATGTAGAGTTCACTAGAAGAGTGACACCACAGGTTGGAGGAAAGATAAATATGAAATATGGAAAATAAGGGGTACTCTGTGGTTTTCCCTTCGTAGAATTTGCTCTTATTTATTTATTGATTCTTCCTCAGTGAATAACCTTCTAGAAAAAGGCATCAGACTGGGCGCGGTTGCTCATGCCTATAATCCCAGCACTTTGAGAGGCCAAGGCGGCGGGATTGCCTGAGGTCGGGAGCTTGAGACCAACCTGGCCAACATGGTGAAACACCGTCTCTACTAAAAATACAAAAATTAGTTGGCGTGTGGGGCATGCCTATAATCCCAGCTACTTGGGAGGCTGAAGCAGGAGAATCACTTGAACGCGGGAGGTGGAGGTTGCAGTGAGCTGAGATCGCGCCACTGCACTCCAGCCTGTAACGCTACAGGAGTGCTTTTCGTTGCATGTAACAGAAAACTAACTCCAACTGGGTAAAACAAAAAAAGAGATTGATCAACTCAGCACTGCAAAGTTTAGAAGTAGTGGTTTCAGTGTTGGTTTGATTTAGTAACTTGTCATTTTTTCTTTACTTTTTATGGTGTCGATTTCAAAGGAAGGCTGGTTCCATGCTACAGGGTTCATTTCCAAAAACAGGCTAGTCCTTTTCACAACTCCTGATGAGGAGACTTGTTCTTACTACTGGATGGATCGCCCATGACCAGCCCCACTGGCAAGAGAAGTGTCACGTGCGGATTGGCTGAGGCTTGGCTTTCCTGAACCAATCCCCACAGCTGGTGGTGGAAGGGTCCTGTTGATTTAGACGCCATGGTTCTTCACAAGGGAGGGTGAATGGATATTGGGGCAACAACTGCAATGCCTACTACTACATCTTCTTAAAAAGCTATTTTAATTTCTGCACTGATGATTAAAATCCTTTAAGAGAGCAACAAGCCTCTCATTCTGAAACTTGAGATAAAATCGAAATAGTAACAGTGAATTAATTTACATGGAAACATGTTGCAGAAATAAATTTTTACAATAACATTTGTCAAGTGAGTCAAGGAGTAGTTTTATTTCTCTATAATTGAATTAGATTAACTTATTAACCCCAATTTCTTCTTGGTAATAGAAAACTATATCTTTCTAATTCAAGATAAATCCAATTACTTGTTTAGAACTCAGTCTTTCTTTCCTCCTCCTCCTCCTCCTCTTCTTCCTCCTCCTCCTCCTCCTCCTTCTTCTTCTTCA